>NC_134643.1:139844459-140160143 GCF_030463565.1 Pelecanus crispus
CCCATCAAATTTGCAGTCCTGTTATAACAATTGAGATAATTTGGGAAATGCTGGTATATAGAGATAATTTTTTTGGAGGAGGTGAACAGGGGTTTCTCCTGGTGAAAGGTGCTGTCTCTGAAGTATCTACATTTATATGCTCCTTAACACAGTGAGGCTCTGATTCATGATTACAGATTTTATATCATGTTAGATCTTAGACAGCTGGGACATAGCTAACATTTTTTTTCTAGATTTAATTTTATTGAACTGGGTACTTTAAGATTTACTAAGGTAAACTGTGATTAAGAAACAACACTTTTTTTTTGTTTTCCCCCCCTTTAAAATCCAAAAGTCATCCTGAAGCGGCAACTTTATTATTAGACTCAAAGAAGACTTTTTATAAAATGAAACTTTGCTAGCAGTTCATTATACTTAACTTTTGCAGCCTCCTTGGCCTGTCAATGGAAAGAACAATGGATCTGGAGGCTACTTTCTGGAGAAAGCTCTGAAGAGCCATTTCCTGAGCATGTCTTCCTGAAATACAAATATCTAACATATGCTTAAGTTAGTGTACCCTGCCTTTTGTGAGTAATACAAAATCAACGTAACTGTATAAATACGTGAATAAAATTTTCATTCCAACATAGGCGGACTTCCAAGGTGTTGTAAGGAAACGTCTTTGTTACCAGCCTACTTACAGTCCAGACTACCAAATTAACAGCTTTTGAGATTTTACTGACTTGTTACATAGCTAACAACTACATGGCCTCTGCAGTGCCAAGGACAAATCACTGGTACACTTCTGAGTCTGTTACGCCAAAAAAAAAGAGGATCTGAGCAGGCCAAGGGGGTAATTCTCCTCTGCTTGAGGCACTGTATATTTTCAACTAAATGCTGTGCTAATGCAGGCAGACTCTGGGTTCAAGCCACCATGCATCCTTCAGAGAAGCAGTGTGCGCGTGCTGGGGAATGATGCCATTTTCTGCTTGTTTCTTTGCTTCTCCTCTCTCCTGAAAATTGCAGAGATGTGTTTAACTGTGCCCAGTGCTGTTTTTGGAAGGATTACTGATAAACCTGGTGTGGTTTCTCCATTATCACCAAGGATTTTGCTGTGTGAACGGCTGTTGCTGAGCCGCTGGGTGGCATCACTGCATCATTTTGGGGTTCATGGGTGATTTACTCTTCAGGAACATCAGAAAGATGCCAGCTGCCCAAACAAGAAAAATAAGCAAAAGAGCTCACTTAAATAAAACAACAAAAACATTAGCTGTGCCATTGTAGTTTTTCTCTTGCACTTTGTATTAATTTAAGTAATGCTTGCTCGTGTCTTTCATGTTAGTGCTTCATGCTGTTCCAGTCATACAAAACTGATAACACTGATTAAATCAAATGCAGAATACACTCACCCCTGCACGTAAACAATGCCAATGTTAACATTGGAAAAAAAACCATGATTCTGTTGCTGAACATTGCCATAATATTTACCCTACAAGGAGAAACCTTTATCAGGCTTCAAATGAAAAGAGACAAAGATGCAGTTGGAAGGCTGTGCTAATCTTTTTGCTTTCTAGTGGACTGGGTATAGTATTCTCAACGTATATTTCAACAGAATCTATGTGTCTGTGTTTTTCAACATATATCATCTCAGTACTCTTGTGAGGTTATCATGTCAGTCCTGCTGTTAGAACTAAGATACAGAAAGGCTAACGTGATTTGTACAAGGACGCTTGGGAGGTCCTTATGCAGAGAATTGAATCTAGATATCCTGACTTGTATCTTTGTATGTAGAACACACGCACACACACAAAAAAAAAAAAAAAAAAAGAAAGAAAGAATTTGGGGAATATTTATATTGATTTTGCCTATTGTGTGATCACCCCAATGAATTAACAGTACTTTTTAAAACTCCTTCAAGGGTTGTATGTTTTTCAGAGGTGGAGTTTCCATTTGAGAGTAATCCTGTTCTTGGGGAAGAAAATTGTATTCTACAAGATAGTTGGGTTTTGCTGTCCCTTTCTTTCCCCAACCCCATTTTAATTTAAGTTCCCTTTAAAAACTGTCTGTATGGTCTTTTTTTATCTTATTGTCTTCCAGAACAGTTTAATTGGGATGATTATCTGAAAGAGACTGAATCAGTAGCTGCCCCTCTACATTGTTTCAGACAGGTATGCCAGATATTATTTTCCAAGTGTGTGTGTGTGTATGCAAGTTACAAGGTGATCCTAGAGCAACTTTTATGTTTAGACTGCTTGCAAACTTCCCATTTAACTTCTTTTGATCTCTAGTTATCAGTAGCTTACAGTTTTGGCAGATGCTAGCTACTGAAGGTTTTCATTCTTGGTTTCCGCCTCAAGCTAAACTTTGAGGGTTTCATTAAAATTGTAGCTTTGGACTCTGTTTTCCTTTAAAAAAAAAAGACTAGTTAATGAAAACAGATAGTCTTATCAGAGTTCAAAAATATTTCCTACTTTTTTCAGTAATTGCAGAGGTACCATGGTTTTAGTGAGCATTAAAATTTGGCTGATTGTCAGAGGAGCCTTCCTCCTGCCCCATTTCTGAAAGAGTCCTTTCAATTCTGGCTAGCTACAAGATGCATGTGTAGTAGTTTATTCACCACTTCTTTTCTGTATCTTTCAAATATGTTTAATTTTGTATCTTTCTGAGCAGACTGCTTTTAACTAAGGAGTAACAGATACTGAAGTTTAAAAAAAATCAAGGGGAATATATGGGAATATGAAGGAAGTACTGGATTTATAATGAATGGTGTTTAATGCACTGTTTTATATTTTATATTGTGCCCTACAAGTTTGATTTCCTCCCCACCTGATGGTTTGGCATGTATTTGCAGATGCAGTTCAAGTCTACCATCTTGTGTGAGCTAATGACCTCCAGTTATTCAGCCTTCTGGAGGCTAAGTCAACCTCTGCAGGCATCTTTCTCTCTGTAGAGGGAGCCGGGGCTGGTATTTTCTCAAGTTGAGGAGTATCTTTGCTGCATAAAGTTACATAGGATGAGTTTTGGTCTGTATGCCTTCACTGTGTTAGGAAGATAGATGCTGAAGGAATTGGATAGTTCAGGTTGATAGAACTGTAATAGGTGTGAGAAGCAGTGCATGTCTATTTTAGTGGATTGGACACGTTCAGAAAGGTATCTTCTAGGGTTTGTTGGCTGTCTGATGGTACTGTAAATGATACTGGCCTCCAGTGGGGACCAAACAAAAAGCAACACGAACGGAATAGTCTGAGGAGGAGAGGAACTGTCACTCGGTGAATCTGAAGTAGTTGCAGGAATAGAGAATAGGAAGAGAGAAATGCAGGTGGTAGCATTTCCTTGTACTAGATCTTGAATCTCAGCTTGCTCTTTGCAGATGAAGATAAAGGACAAAAAGTCCCACATGTTGCTTTCAATGAGAGATGGCTAAGAATAGCAGTGTCCATAGTGGAGCTTCAGAAACTAATTCTACAGTATGCGTTTTTCATAGTGGGTACCAGCTCAAGGCAGAGCCCTCAAATTTGGCTTGGGTAGAGGCAGAGGGCAGTAGCATATCCCTGGATCAGTAATGCCATACTCACAGACCATGGACCACCATGACCAGAGTGTATGCTCCCAAGAGATGTAGCTGCCACAGAAAGCTGTTCAGAAACCTTTCCTTGTGCCTTTCTTGCATCTTCCTCTTCCCTACTAATGCTCAAGAGGTCCAGACTGAACAACCGATTAACACCTTAAATAAAGACACTTAAGTAACATGCATTGACTGAGATAAATCTGAGTGACCTGGATTGCTTAAGGAGTGTGTGGGTTGGAAAAAAGCTTTAATTTCTGTGCATAGCAAATTTCAAAACAATTTACGTATGCAGACTTTCAGTTTTTTAAGAGTTGACCTTTAAGTAG
Source organism: Pelecanus crispus (assembly GCF_030463565.1). Classification (NCBI taxonomy): domain Eukaryota; kingdom Metazoa; phylum Chordata; class Aves; order Pelecaniformes; family Pelecanidae; genus Pelecanus; species Pelecanus crispus. The sequence goes on from NC_134643.1 coordinate 139,848,333, forward strand.
AAAGTGATATGCAGTGTTAATTAGTGCAGAGCTAGCTCTTCTCACTATCTAATATTTGCAGATTTTAGAAACGAAAGTGCTTGAGCTTTGTGTAGGACTAATTTGGCTTTTATTGGGTTACACATGAATTGTATATGTCATTATCATTCTGTGTAATGCAAAGAAATACACTGCTGTGGCCAGTCAGAAAATGAAATAGCAGAGAGAAGCTTAATTTGACAATTATATTCAGAACTTGTGACCTGTGGGAATTCTACAAAGTTTAAATTTTGTAGTAATTAAAAATGACCTGGGGAGCAATAAATTAAAGCTTCTACCATAAATTAGGATACAGGCACAGACAGCTAATGGAAATTGATTAAAGTATTTATCTTAATTTAAAAGATATTTTATCTGTTGCTCTAAGTTGTTTTTAATTACTACTTAAAATTCCAAGGCATTCCACATCCCTTTCTCTCACCCTGAAACTTTTTTTCCAAGCAGCTGAAAATGTTAAATAAAAAAAGTTCAGTCCCTGTGGTTTGAACAGAGCTTAAAACAAGGCTGTTAGTGAGCGGGCTTATTATTTTGCTGTAAGGACGGATTGGCGTGGAGGCATTACCTTTTTAGTAGAATGCCTTAAGTTGTTGGTATTTAAACAAGCTCACCTTTTCTACAAACAAATAAACAAACTCCCCAATTTCTCAGTTTCAGTTGCCTTTCATGGTTGTAGAAAATAACAGCTTGACAAGCAATATCCTGAAATTGAATTGCCCTTTAAATTTAATATGCTCAGGCTCCCCTTTCAGGCAGCCTGCTGTCTGAATGCAGCATTGGCAGATGCTACACTCCGTGTTCACTGAATATTGCTCGCCTCTGTTTTTTGGGCTCGGGCTCCTCCAGGGCTCCTGCTGTTGATCTAGGGTGTGTTGTAAATAGTGCACCTGCACACCATAGAAAGTAGAGCAAGAAGTATTTTAAAAAATTAAATGTGGTGGAGACAAAATATCACTAACACTTGTTGCAGTAGCAGATTTCTTCAGCTTTTTCCTGTGTACCCAGACAGATAAGTGCACCCTTATCTGCTTACTATGGGATCCCCACCTGACCTGATCAGGCGGGCAGGAGAAGGGACATATGAGTCCTGTCACCTTGAATGCCCATGGTTTTGGTTTTTCTACCTGCCTCCCATGTTAGGATTCAGATTGTGTTAGTCTGTGTGGGATAGCTACTGGGTTTAAATGTCATGGGGAGGGCTGTCTACAGTTCTCGGCATCAGTGTTCAAGAGCAGCATTGTACTGGAAGAGTTGCAGAAAAGGGCTTCCAGGGTGACAGGAGAATAGTCATCCTCTCCTAAGAGAAACTTCAGTGCTGGGCTTACTTAACTTGTTGAAAGAGTACTGAGTACAGATTTCCCCCCGTACATACACTGTAGAGTTTTTTTTATTATTTGCAAAGGTGCAAAAAGAATTTAAGTTAAATGATAATGTTGGCAAACATTTCTATTAATAAATTTAGGCTGGAAATGAGGAGACATCTAAGAGAATAGTGAGGGGCATTCAATCCTAGTTAGTGTTAATACAAAGATTTGAACATCATTAGATGATGTTATTGCCTGCAGTACTACAGTAGGCAAGTAATCAGACTACAATCCAGTCAATCTCTGCCAGTAATGTGTTGATACATGAGTAGAAAATATTCTCGTTTTCTTTTGTTCGTTTTTAGCTTGTGACAAAAAGTTCTGCTCAAAGACCAAGTTGCATTGTCCCGTTTCTTTTCCCTGTGCTAATTAAATTGGCATTTCATTGTATGTGTATGAATATATTCAGTTCTCTACAAATAAGCACAAGCTGCAATTTTTGTCTTAGCACAGAAGTTTTATGTGACTGTCTGTTTTCTTTCTGTAAAATGCAGTTAGCACTAACTCCTTTTTCTGTCTTTTTGTCTTGTAAGCTTTTTTTTAATGCAGAAACTGTTTCTTGCCTTGAGCTTTTGTAGTGCCTAGTGCAGTAGGGTGCAAATTTTGTTTAAATTTCCAAGATATTGCTATAGTGAGGATAACTATCTCTTTTGAATTGAAAGCTAATAAATCTTGTGGGTGGCTTGCTTTTTTTGTGGCATTTTTTTTTTTTTTTTTTTTTTTTCAGTTGAATGTCCCTGCAGAGGGACCTGGACAGACTGGATCGATGGGCTGAGGCTAACTGTATGAGGTTTAACAAGGCCAAGTGCCGGGTCCTGCACTTGGGTCACAACAACCCCATGCAATGCTACAGGCTTGGGGAAGAGTGGCTGGAAAGCTGCCTGGCCGGAAAGCACCTGGGGGTGCTGGTAGACAGTCGGCTGAACATGAGCCAGCAGTGTGCCCAGGTGGCCAGGAAGGCCAACAGCATCCGGGCTTGTACCAGCAATAGTGTGGCCAGCAGGAGCAGGGAGGTGATTGTTCCCCTGTCCTCGGCGCTGGTGAGACCGCACCTGGAATACTGTGTCCAGTTTTGGGCCCCTCACCACAAGAAAGACATTGAGGTGCTGGAGGGTGTTCAGAGAAGGGCAACAAAGCTGGTGAAGGGTCTGGAGCACAGGCCTTATGAGGAGCGGCTGAGGGAACTGGGGTTGTTTAGCCTGGAGAAGAGGAGGCTGAGGGGAGACCTTATCGCTCTCTACAACTACCTCAAAGGAGGTTGTAGTGAGGTGGGTGTTGGTCTCTTCTCCCAAGTAGCTAGCGATAGGACAAGAGGAAATGGTCTCAAGCTGCGCCAGGGGAGGTTTAGGTTGGAAATTAGGAAAAATTTCTTTACGGAAAGGGTGGTCAAGCATTGGAACAGGCTGCCCAGAGAGGTGGTGGAGTCCTCATCCCTGGAAGTGTTCAAAAACCAGGCAGATGTGGCACTTTGGGACATGGTTTAGTCTAGTCTGCCCTTGATTGGTTTAGTGTGGACTTGGTAGTGTAGGTTAATGGTTGGACTGGATGATCTTAAAGGTCTTTTCCAACCTAAACGATTCTATGATTCTATGTTTCCCAACGTTTTCCTTGTTTTCCATTCGCTTCAAGTATTAATCACTGCACCCCCATCTTTGCGTTCCTATCTTTGTCAGGATTCCCTTGTTACCCTTCTTAGTGTGCTTATCTTTTTCGAAATCAGTCATGTTTACACAGTAGGAACATCAAGTATCTGAAATGGTAGCTGTTGGTAGGTTATCCAGCTGCCTTTTCTGACTTGCTGCTAAACACTCAGAGTTCAAAGGCTTCTTTATATTTACCATTTATATGATATGTTTGGATGAATGAAAGCTGTATATTGAACTGGCTGGTAAATTTAGCAATACTAACAACAATAAGAAAAAGTCTTTTACCTTTTATTGTAGTCTAGAATTCCACCCACGAATGATTTCAAAGTTGGTATGAAACTGGAAGCCCACGATCCTCGCAATGTTACCTCGGTTTGTATAGCTACAGTAATTGGAATCACTGGTGCCAGGCTAAGGTTGCGGCTGGATGGAAGTGACAACAAAAATGATTTTTGGAGGCTTGTGGATTCCTCAGATATACAGCCCATCGGGACCTGCGAAAAGAAAGGGGGCATGCTCCAGCCTCCACTTGGTAAGAAACAAAGCTTCTGAACTAATGTGTGTGGAGTATTGCTTTCACGAAGTCAATTTTACCTTTTTGTCTTGGCAAATTCAATTGTACTAACATTTCACCAAACCATTATTCAATTGAAAAAGAGGTAAGCAAACTAATTCAGGGTAAGTGAATTGTGGCTTTTTCTTCTTTTTGGATTCTTTTGACATAAGAATAAGCAGAATAATTAGTTTGAGTTCTGTTTTGTTTTGTTTTTACATAGTCCCTTAATATTAAATGGGAGTGTCTGACAGCTTTCTTAATGATGAGATACACTGTCACGCGCCCATTCTATAAATGTTCCCTCATATACACCCTGTCGTATGAGTGTGTATGGATACTATGTTTTCTTGTTTGATGCTGTGCGCTCTCCTTTTAGTAGACCTTGGTAAGAACTGGGGGAAGCTGACTTGCCTTGTTTCCTCGTCAGTAAATCAGAGCAGCCCAGCAGAAGGCGCTCGCTGTTAACCGAGCCGTGAAACGCTCAGCAGGGCTGTAAGAGGTGCATCAGTTCAGGACACTCTGAATGTTTGCTTGAGCACTGAGCAAATCGGTCGTGGTCTGGGGAAGGCACCATAAGGTGGGTTAACGGTGGTATTGCAGCCTTCTGCTCTGAGGTAGGAAAAATAGCACTCCAGAGCTTTAGCAAGCTGCAAGCTTATACTTCATGTGATTCTCATCTCAAATCGATCCATGTTGGGGGACGTCTGATGAGTTTGTCATGACTGGTTTTTGAGCATGACAAATGCTCATGAACAAGGTGTAGCTTTCCTGTGCTTAGAGATAGTATGCAGAATTTCTTTTGCCTTCCATGAGCAGTATGGGTGACAACATTTTGTGTCTCCTGAAACTGAGAAATAGTGCTTAGGCTCAGTCTTACTGAGGAATTTTATTAAAGGGGGAACTGTACAAAGGAATTCCTTGCTATATGATGAGTAGTCAGAGGGAACTTTGACTAACTACTAGAGTAATGAAGTGTGGTATCACCTTACTTTGCTGTGATTAACCTGTATATTTACATCTGCATTCTGATACCATGTTTCTTATAGCTTAAACTTCTAGGTGTGGAAACCTTTAAAGAAACAACATTTTTCATGTCGTTCTGAAAATAGCTCTGCTTTTAAAACAGAGGAAAAATAATGACCAAAAATTATCTTAACCCTCCCACCCCCAAATCCCCCACAACAGCAACACCCCCTCCCCTGTTATCCTGTTATCTTCTGTAATTTTTAGAAGATACAACAAATAGAGTTTTTAATATCAGAAATGAACTGTAAGTAGAAAGTGGTTACTGCTGGTTTCCCATCTTATTGTTATGAACCTACTTCTGGTTTGGTGTCATCAGTAACTCTTACAGATTCTCATCAGAGGTTTAGTGAAGGTAGGTATGCTTTCTCTTAGTAGCCTCTTAAAAAAAACTTGTTATAGAATCATTTAGGTTGGAAAAGACCTTTAAGAACATCCAGTCCAACCATTAACCTAACATTACGAAGTCCACCACTAAACCAATTAATCCCAATTTGTTAACAACTTTCATTTCTGCTTGAAAGGTGAAGTGAAAAGTGTCATTTCACTCAGTATGAAGCTTGGTTTGCTTGTAGAGAAGCAGACACAGGAGCAGTTGACATAACCATTAAGACACTTCACATAGATTATAAGGGTAGATTTTTGTGCTGTTGTGGTGCTTAAGAAATACAAGAAAAGCAATGCAACTGGGCTGCCAGTCTAGAAGACTTGGGATAGATAGATACAGTCTGAGCCCAGAAGGGCTCTTTTTCCTTCTTCCCTGTGGATATATAGAGGTTTTGAGTGAAAGCATTGGAAATTCTTGACACCTGGGTAAAAATATTCTAATATTTTTTTTGAGAAGTTACTTAGATTAACCTCTCTGAAGTTCTTGATGTAACCTTGTAGAATGAATGCAGTGATACCAGTATGAAAGAGGGTTGTAATAGAGAAAGAGTATACCTATTCCTTCAGCTACACATATGCCCAGTGTTAAATATATGGCTTCAGTTCAGGAGCATAGTGCTTTTTAAAATGTATTTCTAAACCAGCCTGATGAATAAAACAACTCTGTTTATGTATAATGGGGGCAGTCAATCCATTAAGAGGAGAGAATTTCCACAGTCATCAGTAGAAAGGTTGATGCCATCTCTTTGGACACTGTTTGTGACTCCTATTCCGTCAGGCCGCTTGTAGCGCAGCACCTAACAAGCAGCTGTTTCCCTGCACCCCGGCATGTAAGTTTACCTGCCCTCTGAACAATTACTGGTTATTCAGAAAAGAATGCGAGTGCCATTATTTTGTCCCTCTTGCCCTAGATTTTTCTAGAGATAGGCTAAATTCCAGCAATCAAACATTCTGGCGTACCTAGGTAAATTTTTGAAAAAGCCTTTTTGGCAGTTTTACAGCATCCTGCTCCTGGGCAAAGCTGGGAGCTAATTGGGTGTATGATTACCTCCTGTTAGACATTTAAGCAACTGATTATTTGTTTTTCTGAGTAGTGGGGAACCTTCTAGATACTAATGTTCTGCTTCTATCATAATAACTAGCTAAAATAGTCCCTCTCACCTGATTTTTACGTAGGTTTAATTACGTGTTACATAAGGATTTTGAGGAAGTGATTAATGTAGCAAAGGGTTCCTGTTCCAGCCTCTGTTTTTCATAGGTGAGCTTTTTTGTTGTTGAGAGTTTAATGTTCTCAACAAATTATGCTGAGGATAACATTTTCTCTGGTTTTACCAGGATGACTTAGAGGCCAAATTAAGTTAATTAAAACTGTTGTTTAGTTGTCGTTCCTCTGTCTTACATATATGTCTTTTCTGGGCTAGCTGCTTAGGAATATTGTGTTTCAGTAACCACATCTGTTTAGGTTGTATAAAGACTCTGGTATCAAACCAGGACTGATAATGAGCTCAGCAGTCCTCAAATTATGATACCATTTATCAAATATGAGCTTTATATTCATTTAGGTGTTGCATAGGTAGTTCCAACTTGAAGACTGTTTATTCAACTGAAGATACCTTAAAGCTACTAGTTAAGGAACGATTATAGCATATAACCCAATTTTAGATGACTTATTGATTTAACTGATCAAGAATTACAGACATGTTCTATCTTTCCAGTTACTTTTTTTTTTTTTTTTTTTTTTTTAAGAGAATTGTCGAGGCTCAGTTACGAGGGAACTCATCAGTTCCTGGCAGATTCTGGTACTGTTTGCTTTGTGGAAAAATTTCCAATTTGCTCTATTATGTCTGTTTTTCTGTAGAGCTGTGCCAGACTTATAACTAAAGACGCAGAAAAAATGTCCACTATGTCTGTTATCTTACTCATTACTTTGAAACATCCATTTGGATAGCACAGAAAGCAAAAGGGAGGTTTTTTTTGTTTTGTCTTGTTTTTTTAACTGAAAGTGGTTGATTCTGAGGGAAGATTATCTGGAATGAGAATGTTTTCAGCCAAACCTTTGTTCTGCTTGAATAAGGTAGTGCATCTAAGCAAATTTGATTATTGTTTGTGCTTTTTATTCACTTGTTAATGAAGAATATTAAAGTAGAAACTACTTCCAGTTTATGTTTTCCAATATGATACATGCATTTGTTAAAACAATTGTATTTTTGTTCTTCCCTGTTATATGTTCTTTGCTTTTTAAAGCTATTTATTTAAATGGGGAACGGAGAAGAAACTGATTGTTCTTTTTTTTTTTTTTTTTTTTCCCCCCCAATCTGTGGTCTGGTGAAAGAATTACAAGAGTCTCAAAAATAAAAAGGTATCTCCTCAATAAATGAGAGAAGCTGGAGTGGAGAATGTTGTTTTAGAATGAGAGGAAAAAGCAGGCCTGAAAAGTAAGCTAGACGCTTGTGCTGGGGAAGTTCCACTGGACCCGGTACTGTGTGGGACAACCGTACGATCTCCTGTACTAGAACTTGCATGTCGTTAAGTCCTAGATGTTTATCTGTAATATCACAGATCATGATGAGTGATTCTGCAGGCAAGTCACTCAGAATAGAAAGGCATTGCATGGCTTTCTGCACCAACGGCAACCCTGCTTGTTCCTTCTTGGCTACTTTTATTTTGGCCAAGTCCAAAACAGAGGGGATGAGGCATTAGTAAAACAGACTTTATGTCCTTCTCATCCTATTTTATTTTACAAACTGAAAGTAGGGTTGGTTGTTTGTTTGTTACTCAGGGTTCCAGATGAATGCGTCGTCTTGGCCAATGTTTCTTTTAAGAACTCTCAATGGAGCTGAAATGGCACCCACAGCATTCTTTAAGAAGGTAAGAAGAAAGGAACTGCTAGTAAACAGCTTTGGTTGTTTGGTCCATGGTTACATTTTTTTTTAACAAGGATACCAAGATAGTACCCTGTTGTCTGCAGCATGGGAAGGCAAGACTATTATTTAAAATGGCTTTGAACTGGATTGGCAAGCTACAAAACTAGCCAGGAAGCGATCCGCTTCTAGGCCATTGAGATGGGCATCTCTTTTCCTGAGTTGAGACTTTAAAATATGGTGTGTTATTTAGAAAAATTGTGTTAGCTCATTTTTTATGTCTCAGGGATTTAAGATACAATGCATATCACATTTCTTAACAGCACCATATTCATGAGGTTATGCACAGGAGTAAAAAAAATTAATGGGGAATAACAGCCATTGGAATACAGCGGTGCTTGGAAAGATTTTGTTAAATGTTTTCATTGGGCACATACTCATCATTTAAAATGTAGTGAGAAAGTAGTGGAAAATAGCAGAAAAAGCTGTTCACTTTTTTGAACATGACTCAAGTAAGTTACTGTGAAACATGAACAATTATATAAAAACAACAGTAATATTAAAATGACTTGTTGGCTCAATTTTTTGTCGAGGTGGTAAAAACCTGCTGTCACATTGAGTGACTTCATTTTTGATACTGAGAGTGACATTGACAAGTATGTCAGCAAATCAAACAGTTGGGTCCAGACATGCAATCACATTGCTTGTGTGTTAACTTTATATAATCATATAATTTTTTTATATAAGATTATATAAATTTTCTGAGGCATGATGAGCCGCGCTTCCCTGTGCTAGTAGACTAGCACATCTGAGATGGCTTTTGGATAATGAGGTTCCTGAGGCTGAGGTGGTAATTCAGTTTCCACTGGGTCACAACTCCTGCTGTGGGGTACACTTATGCTGGTCACATTGACTTGATTTTTGTTTTTCTTTTGTCCACTTGGAATTGGTCTAAGGCCAACTCAGTTAACAGAAGACTATAAATAATGTCCAATGCTAATGAATTTTTCATGGATTAATTGGGAGGTGAAGCTTTTACCAGACAGTTATCAGTCCCCAGAAATATCCATTCCCTGCAAACCTCCCCTTCTTTATTAGCATGTAATAATTTCATTTTAGTGTCTTCGCTGTCTTGCTGCCCAGACATAATGTATTGGGTGCAACCTATTGCTTATGTAAATACTTTTAGCAGGGTCTTTCTGTCATGGAGAATTTTGCTAATTATCCCAGCTGTGTTTGTGAGAACAGAATCTAGATTTTTATAATACAGAAGAGAAAAAGCAAATTTGAAATATAAGTTTCCTTGAATGTCTACTATAACTTTTTGAGAGTAGTGAGTATAAGAAGTAAGGATGTTGAGGAAAAATAGAAGTTTTTCTTTTTTTTTTTTCTTTTTTTTATTTTTCAAAAGGCCATAGAAATACAAATATTCTACGACTCTTACTTTTGTAGGAACCACCAAAACCTGTGCCAAACTGCTTTAAAGTTGGGATGAAACTTGAAGCTATAGATAGAAAGAACCCATACTTGATTTGCCCAGCGACCATTGGAGATGTTAAAGGAGATGAAGTTTTTGTTACATTTGATGGCTGGAGAGGAGCATTTGACTATTGGTGCAGATGTGATTCTCGAGATATTTTCCCAGTCGGATGGTGTAGCTTGACAGGAGATGCATTACAACCACCAGGGAACAATGGTAAGATGACTAATAATATTGCTTAATTATTTTTCCCCTCAATTACTGCAGAATTTGAAAAACCAGCTGGCTGTATGCAGATAAGACTGAAGATGTGATTTGTGAGTAGCTGATGAGGATGAAATGTTGTTAAATTTTCTTTATGTAGTTTAAAGCTAATAGCATAGTTTCTGGGAAACAATTTTTGTCTGCTCATAGTAACTCTGGGAACGTTTTATTTAATACTGTTAGGAGGGCTTTTGATAATCTTTAATTTTTGTGTGCTTGTGAAGAATCTTGGACTTAAACTAGATTTGCTGTTTGTATTATAGATAGTTAAATGTTCCTGTTTAATGATAGTAATATATTGGCTGCAGCAGCACTTTATATTAAGCTAACTGCTAAGAAAGTAGTCTTTGCTTCTGTGATGATTGAAGGTTTAAACTATATCTTTAGTGTTTCTTCCTTCATACTCACAAAATTCTGTCTTGAAGCTGCCTATTCTGAATGCTTTATCATCCTCATGCCTTTAAGGATGTTTGTACTTAGGGTTATAGAGTCCTTTTAACTAATGGTCACTGTGCTTTATAATGTACAGTTATCTACCTTAGAAAGAAGGAAAATGGAATAAAGAGGGGTATCCCTGAATGTAATCCCGCTGCTACTCTGGGGACCTCTTGTCATGTTTCTGTAGTGTAAGGCTGTTCTGTCAGACTGTTGGGGCTCTTCTATCCTCACTGCCTTCAAATTTGACAGGAACAGAGGTTTTTAAAGAGGGGAACCATATTTTAATGAATTACTTTAATATTGTTGACCAGAATAATTTGTTTTCATGGTGAGCATTTTCACAGCTGGCGTTAGGTGAGTAAGGAACAAGTAGACCAGTATCACAGAGCTGTCACTGGAAGTACCAAAGGAACAGAAGCAAGAAGACAAGAAATCAGTCATGTTTCCCGCTCTCTCCATCCCCATTGTTTTTCTCAATCTTTTGCCAGCAGGTCAAGAACCATATGGAAAATCTAACTGAAGTTAGCTGAGGGTACCTCTGCATCCTTGCCCTCACCTGCCTGTCTGTAGTTACTATCTGCAGTTACTGCCAATGGTCATGGTACCTGTAATCTAATTTAGTCCATTTTGGTGGATTTCAGCAAGGGAGCAGCTATGTGTGTAGCTGTACTGGCAGATCCAGGATGATCTGCCAGTACAAACCTGCATTGGGAAGGCAGGGGGAAGTCAGGTGAGGACAATCTACGTTCAATCAGAAGTCATCTAATAGGTACCAAGCTGACCTCAGTCTTAATGTTTCTGTGCTCCCAATCTGTAAAGTGTCTTTCTCAGCTTCTTCAGAAGGTTGACCTTGTCTTGAGAAATCATGAATGAGATGTGTTATTATGGTAAGTTAATTACATTAATTGTGGTGAAATAAAATGGCTTTATACAAAAGGGGATGTGTAAATAAGTGGTGTAAAACTTTTAGAAGATATTTTTGTGACAGTTTAGATTGCTGAGTCCAATGACATGTTCTGGAAAGAAGTATTATTAAATTGTTTAGTCTACTTCAGTTTCACTGCTGGAAAACCAGCAATATTTTGAGATATACACCCAGAATTTTTCTTGCCTGGTTAGTGCTTGATAGAGATCAAAGAGTTGTTTAACAATTAAAGTTGATTATGTAATCCAGTTGTTCAGGTAATAAACCAAACAAAATTCTTGAGTATGTTCAAATTTGCTGAAGGTTTGAAATACCTACCCAGGTATTTTTATGGATTCTAGTGCTTTGCTATGAAAAACAATAACACTTTAGGCATTAGTAAGACCTGAAGCAAGGCTCTTACAGACTTGTAGTCAAAACTGAGAATTTTGGATATGTGATGGAAACTGAGGGCGGAGAGGTACGGGCTGGGGTTTTCGTTATTTTTAATTCTAAAAGTGAGCACAAAGTTAACTGCAGTTTTTATTAAAATTGTGTGTGCTCCTTTTTCCCCTGTTCTGAGCATAAAGAATTTGTTCTTTCAATTTTGCTTCATGTGCTTATTTCTTACGTGCTGTTTGTGCATGTTATATGCACTTGTCAAATTTGCATAGCTAGATGACATATTTTTTGCTCTCAGGTTATGTTTTTCACTGTTATTTGATCACTTTTCAGCCATTAAAGAACTGTAATGATAGTCCTTTATTAAGATGTAAATAATAGCTTCAAGGAGAGTGTAATCAAGTCATTTCAATTCAGAAATATGATAATGTTGTCAGGATTCTTCATTAAGTCACATTAACATTGACTACTCCTGTTAAGGAAGAAAGTATGACGGATACTATATTGTAGGGATTCCTTGAAATGTTATAATATTATTCTGGCCTGGACTTTTTTCCTGCAGGTTAGTTTAGTAATTCTGCCTTGAATTACCGCAATAGAAAGTGAAAATAATTGACTGAGTGTGGCTTAGATTTCAGAGTGAATATAATGAGAATTATTCTTGATATTTGTAATTACCTTTCCTGAATGCATTTAAATGTGTTAAATCCGTAGTTAAAGGACTGAAAAAACCCCTCAGATTTTAGTGAACAAGCAAAACCAATATCCTGCAATCTAAGTATGAAGGTGATAAAGGACACTTTAAATTTCATCCATACCTAGACAACAATTTCCTGCCATGAGACTTATATTTTAACGTCTCTTTTGAAAGAGATATGAAATGCAGTAAGGGAGACAATATGAAAATTAGGGAAGATTTTATTTCAGATGTTTACTGTCTTAGTAATTTAGGATGCCCAGAGAGAATGTATGACCTCTGTCATGGGAGGTTTTTAAGAACAATTTAAACACAGGCTTCTTAGATATGGGTGAATTTATTCAGACCAGATTATGTGGTGTATTTAGTCTTTATAGCTGTATCTTCTGTAACTCGCATTGGTTTTAGACAGATAAGTTCAAGAACTAAGATGCAATTAATAGAAGATAAAATGGAGAAGGCAGGTGAAAAGTTGTTTTGGACCAACTGTTTTTAGCATTCAGGCCTTAATCTTTGTGTTGATGTTTTGTCTTTAGTCCTTATCAGAAAATGTGACTTAGGCAGACCTGGCTGGGTGTCAGGGTGTGCGTACAGTGGTATGAAATGTAGCACTCAATATTTATACTAGCAGAAGCTGTGCTTGGCTAATATTGTAGTTTGTTTCCTTAGAAATATCTCTGATAGTAGTAATTTATGTTATGTGTGGTTTGACAACAGTGCTTGATGTTGTCTTGGCCTGCTGGCCCAAGGTTCATGTTCTGAGGATGCAGTAGATTGGTTTGTTTTTTTTTTTTCCCTGTGTGTCTGTTGGTCACTTAAGTGCTTTTAGAGATGACTTATCACTCAGGAACATCGTTGTGAACTGTAGCTGGTGAAAGAAGTTGGCATGATAATGTCTATGCTGGATCAATCTGAAGGACCATCTGCTCTAGCTGGCTTTCTCCAGCAGTGGCTGAAAGCAGATGTCTGAAGAAAAGCATAAGCACATAGGAGAGAGGTTTGCAGAAGTATTCCTAATATCTGGCCGTCTACAACTGAGCACCTTCCAAGCCCAGAATAATGCTTTTATGCCGAGTACTTCCTGGAGGAGCTTAATCTATTTTGTTCAGTTATATTTTTGAGCCATTTGAACTTTTAGCACCTACAACAACCTGTAATAAGGAGTTCTGTACTTGAGTATGTGTTCTGTGGAAAAGAAGGTACCCTTCTTGTTGGTAGTTTCATTTGTGGTCCTCATGTTCTTGTACTGAAATAGTTTCTTGTACTTCCAGTACTTGTACAGGAAGAGGCAATAAATAGTCATTCCCTAGTTGCTGCCTTCATATCCATCACGGTTTTGTAGACCTATATTCTAGCTTCCCTCAGCTATCTATATTCCAAACTTTTAAAATCCTGTTCTGTTTTGTTTTTCATCATTATGGGATGAGTTTAATTCCTCTGATTACACTTATTCTTCCATGCTGTTTCCATTTCAGCTATGGTATTTCTGAGCCACTGGAACCAGAAGTGTACAAGGTATTTAAGACTTAGTGGCATAGTGGTGGTTTCTGTTTTGTTTTCTGTTCCTTCTATAATTAGTCATGAATTGGGATTTGGGATTTTCGGACTACTACTGAGCAATGAACTAATGCTGTCATAGAAATATTTATTTTAATTCCAAGATGTCATTTTTGTATACATCAGCTAATAGCCCATCATTAATCACAGAAGATGGACTATTTTGAATTGCTTGACATTTTAATTTTGTCTGTTACTTCCTCTGCTGAGCAACTGCTCAGTTTTACAGATCTTTTTATACATCTTTACTCAAATAATTGTTCAGCAGTTGTTGCCATCTCGTGCTTTACTCTTGTCCTAGATCATATGTGAATCAAGTGGCACAAGCCCAAGCACAGATCTCATCAGGATTTCTCTAGAGTCCTCTCTTGCTTGTGGAAACATGTCTGTTTATTCCTGGCCACTGTTTGGTATTTTCTAAGCAAGTCTTTAGAAGGATCATGAGGATCTTCCCTTGTATCCGTTGCCAGCTAAGGGGTTTTTTTAAGAGACTGTGGTGTGAGATCTTGTCAAGTGCAAATCCACAGACTACATCAATGGACTTTCCATTGTCTGCTTGCTTATTGACTCCTTAAAACAAATTAGTAATAGATTTGTGAGATGTGATTTTTCTCTACAAAAGCTATGATTGGTTCTCCCCCAACACATCATATTTATCTTTGGGTTTACTACCTCTGTTCTCTACAGGAGTTTTTAGCAACTTGGCCAGTACAAACATCAGGTGTCCTGTCCAGGCCTTGTTGGCTAGAGTATTGTTGGCATTGCATTAACCACCTTTTTAAGTCTCTGAACTTGAGGCAGTTTTAAGAACAAACTTGCACAGCACCATCAATAGGTTGGACATTTCATCTTTTTGTTTCCTTAAAACTCTAAGTGTTCTGTGTCCTGCCAGCTCTCTACTGCTTGTTTTGTCTCCGTTTCCTGACCTCGACTACCTCTACTCCCTTCATGTCGGGGAACTTGTTCCAAAACCCTGTGAAGAGGGGTTCTGATACAGGCACTGATGTGATGAGCTTCCTTGGAGTGAATGTGAATGCAAAAAAACATTCAATCTTGTTGCTTTAGTATTATCTTCTGGGTTTGCTCATTCTGAAATTTGATCATATGTTGGGTCCATATAACTTCTGCTTTTGATATGCTTTAAAAAGGCTTTTTAAGTTTGATATCTTATGGATGTTTTTCTATTAACTCTTTTTCTAGGCCAAACATATTATGCTTTTCTATTTAACCACCCTAGATTGTAATTTTTATTTTACTCAATTGGGTAATAGAAAGCTGTTACTATGTGTAAGAATATTCTTGTATTGCACTGTAGCTAGTTGTATCTGAGGCTTATGATTGAAGTAGACGGCAGATGACTGGAGATTGTTAGAGCAGTTTCCATTTGCTGTTTCTATATATATTCATTTTACTGTTTAGTCATTACATGTAAATGGCAGTTACTTAGGCAACCCACCTTTTTATTTATAATAGAAGTAAAACCTTTTCCATAAAAGAGAGAAAACAAAAGAACAACTGGGGACAAGCCATGTGGGAAATGGTGAAGTAGTTTCACCTGCAAAGATTGATTTCAGTATAAAGTAGTATCTGTCATTTAGATGTGACCAGCATCTGGAGAGGGATCAGTTTCTGTATATCCCTGATCCCCACAGTCTTATGAAGCTGGATCTTTGGTGGATAAAGGTGATGCAAGAACTCATGAAGGAGGAACTGCTCTCTGCAGTGTGCAGGAGAGAATTTGGGTGACCAAAGGAAGTTGATGTACTAATCTAAATAAAACCAGTGACACACTGTAGCTTTTATCCTTAGTCCTCTTCTTCCTTCCTTCCTTCCTTCCTTCTCCTCTGTCTCCCCCCCTTCCACATCGTGTGTCCCCTCATTGCTTTTCTCCCAATGCAGTGCATTTATTGTCAATGAGAGCCATCTTCTTTCATTACACTAATCAGCCTGTGATGTTAAAGGTCTCCTTCAAAAGCTGCCTGCAGCAATAAGAGTAGTGCAGGCTCAAGCAGAAATTAAAAAGTATCTTATTGGTCTGTTTTATGATTTCTTAGTTTAGTTTTATTTAATTTTGAGATGTGTTGTCAATGCTTACTTTGTGCAGATTTTTCCAAGCTAGCTACTGGGGATGCACTTCTCTGTTATTGATAATGAAATTATGTCAAAATAGCTGTGCTATAGTGCTGTATTTTCAGCTGAGTTGTACACAAATGTGCAACATCAATATAAACTTAAGTCCTATTCTTTATGTTTGCAGATGAAACAAAAGAAGTGTTGAAACTTTAGACAGCTACAGTTAAATCTGTGAAAAGACTCTGCATTGTTCAAAGTAGCAAAAAAAAAATCAGATAAGCATGGTAATCCTTAAGTTTCATTAAAGAAAAAAACAAATGCTGAAATGGTACAATTTCATACTGCTGGAGGTTTCATTTTTCTCTCAGTGCAGCCAGCTTCTTTTCAAGAGCAGGTCACAGTAGTTAAATCAGGCACATACAGTAAGCAGATTTATGCTGTCTTCAGAATTGTACATGAAAAACTCCTCAGTGCTTCAGGCTAAAATCTGATTTGCTACATTCTTTCATATGTTAAGCCTTTTTTATTTGGTATTAATGTTTCTTGGCATCTTGCAGCAAGGCCTGGATGGTGCTGCTACAAGGGCAGTAATCACTTAAGAAAAAATAAAGGTTTTGCCTTTCCCAAAGCTGTGACCTTACTGTAAGTCTGGTTTCCTCACCATCTTACTGTCTTTATTTATAAGGTAGTTGTAATTTTCTTTTAAATTGGAAGTGCTCCAACACATGTATTTTTGAAGGTTGCATGGAATTTTTTTTTTTTTAATTTGCTCTTGTTCAGGTCTTGTGGATACTAATGTCAACAGTGGTTGTGTTGCCCAACTAGTGGATGGGATTGAGTGGATTTTTTCCAAATCTTTGTTAGTACATATAAGCTATGTCAAGAATATCAGTGCTGTCATTTGGATATTGAGACAAAACAAATTGTAGCATTGCACTAACCAAGCTCTGTGTTTCTTTTTTCTTCCCTTGAAGCTTGTTGCATTTTATTGTTTCATGGGCCCACCTTTCATCCTGCTGATGCTGTTTGGGGAAAAACAATGGCAAAACCGGGGCAGAATCAGTAATGATGGGTTGAAGAATCAGGATGTTAAAACTCTTACCCAGTCTGTAGAGCTAGGCTTTGCCAGGCTTATTGACAAATTCATCACCGGCACACCTAAACTGTCTTCAGTTAACTCAAGTTTGTGCTGCTTTGATAGTTTATCAGGTATTTACTTGCTCTCTTCATTCGCAGCTTATCAACAAAATACAGTCTGTGGTTTTGTTGTGGGGGTTTTGGGGGTTTTTTTTTCGGTTGGGTTTTTTTTTTTTTTTTTTTTTGCTAGTGTGGTTGCAATGGTGATGCTTTGTTGAAGGGTGAGACTAGAAGCTGGCTTTTCACAGTTCTTGGTTTCTGGAGATTAACTGGAGAGATCTTTCCAGGAGTCTTTCGTTTTGCTTGTACCCCCACTCCCGCACACCCTCTGCCCCAGCTGGGGTATTAAAAGTTGTTTTTCTGGAAGTGATGTGTGTTAGTTTGGTTAGCAGTGGGTTTTGGTGGAGCTTAATTAGTATTTTCACACGTCAGTTCCATAGGTGCTGTCTTGCCTAGCTCTTGAAAATGTGGGAGACTGGGGGTGGGGGTGAGGGACCGAAGGTGCTACAGTGCTGCCTGGGGAAGTGACTAGGAAAGAGATGGTTTCCTTTCCTCCCATTTTGTCTTATGTTGCTTGGAGCCCTCCGTTTCACCTTTCAGGGCTGTGAAAGGAAGGCTAGGATTTTTCACAGAAGATAGCAAGAGCCTTCTCCCCCCCGCCCCCCCTTTTCTTTGTTATACTGGTAGCAGAAACTAAAATCTAGAAAGAAGAAAATTGCAAGCCGTAACGTCCATGTCCTGCCAAGGTGGATGTTGAAGTTTCCAAGTGCAATGTTGCTTTTTAGATAGCAAAATTATGACTTATATCTAATTTTGTATCATAGCAACATATCGGTTAGTATCTTGCAGCTACCTCTTAACCAGAAGTAATCCAAACACAGATAGAAAGAGGTGGCATGTATTACAGATACTTACGCTTTTGTATGGATCTCTTGTTCAGTTGAGACATAAGGACATAAATTTTTATAATCCTTGGCAGTAAGCTGTTTTGAAAAATTGGTAATCTTTTCCACCTCCTTTGCCAGTTGTCAAAACTGTCATGATGATAATTTACCATATTAAAGAAGGTTAATTTTATAGTTAAAATCCTGAGCTAGAACTCGGGAGGTATGTTTCCATTATTTCTGCTGTGGAATGCTCACGTGAATTTAGGGTAAGTTGCTAAATCTCTTCGCCTCATTTTTTTTATCTGTAGATGAGAGAAGGGCCAGGTTTTTATACTCTCAGAAGAATATTCTCAGTCTCAGTGGGGGGCATAGGAACAATACTGCAGTACAAATAGAATCATTTCTGTCTTGAAAGAAATGCTGGTTTAAACACTGAATTACTGTTTTTACTGTCCTAATTGGCACCTTCACCTAAGGTAGCAATGCTATGTTCACAGAATGTATGGCAAAATGAGCCCCTACCTTGCTTCGCGTAATTTCACCTCAGCTTTTTAAAGTCTTGTCTTGTAATTGCTGCTCTGCGACACTAACTGAATGGTAGATTTCTAATGTTTAAATATTACAAATCTGAACGTTTTTTCCCTCGCTTTCCATAAAAACATGGAATGAAACCGTCACTGTGGATTATTTGAGGGAATTTTACTAATTAGAATTGCATGAGAATTCAGGCTTCTGAGCTGTCATCTGTCCCATCCCCTTCCCAAGCGCTGGAGGCTTCAGTAGATTCAGGTTTCACACTTGTCTTAAATATCTGACTTATTCTGGCAAGAGATCTTGGGGATAACAATCTGGGGTCAAATTTTTCGGTCCTGCATGTGTCTGGGCAGTTTTTCTGCTTCCACAAGCAGAATCTGTCTCTCATCTAAAGAATAATCTTTCATGTCCTTCTCATGCAAATGAGCTCGGTTGACTCCAGTGGATCTGCTTGTGCGGATGAGGACTGAGTTATGGCAATGCATCTTTAGGCTGTGAGTTCCGAGATACTGGATTTGGGGTTTCTCTTACATACGTTGGATACAAAGTTTATAGGTGTTGGAATTCTCACAGAACGGTTTGAGGGGAAAAAAATGAGAATGTTTTGAATGAGCAGTAATTGAAAGTACGAAAGCTGTTTGTCTGTTGCATGAGGGTAGTCACCTATAGCCCTCGCTATCGTGACAGTATAACTAGAGCTGTGTGGACTTTGAAAAAGCTGTTTAGTTGCTAACATTACTATGGTAAAGTATGTCTGTGTAGTGTGATCTCTGCTCTTCAGTTATTGAGGATGCCGGTACAGTTTTTGGGTGTAAATAAGAGACCTGGGAAAGAATGCCATGCAATGCATCCCACTCCTGAAACTGGAGCAGTGGGAATTGGTATAGAAGAGCAACACGACACAAATGCTTGATTTTGTTTGTGCAAATGAGAAGGCCTTTGTGATGCAAAGCAGCATCCTGAAAAGGCAAATGTGCTTTTTTGGTTGTAAATATCCCAGCTAAATACTGTAGTAATTGCAAGCAGAGCTTGGCATTTTTCCTTTCTATTCTCTTCATCGTTATATTTTAACAAGTTCTCATGAGACTATTAAAACGTCTTAGTTTTTGGAACATGTGGCCTAGTGGGGATAACTCTGTCTACAGATGCAGTGGGTTGGCAGCTCGATTTTGCATGTCTTTTCATTTCCCTCCAGATCCTGTGACCCAGCGTAACCTTTGGTCTCCCTCTGAAGGCTGGGGTGAAGGAAGTATGAGCAGGTGACTGATGATCACTGTCAATGCAGCCTGCAGACAATATGGGAATTACTTTAGCAGTCTCCCACTCCCTTGCACTCCCCCATCCTCTCTTAAATCAACAAATGCAAATAGCAGCCACCTCATTTGCTGCTATCTCCGGGAGGCTGCCCAGGCAGCATGGGCTTTGTTGCAGTCCTGCCTATTGAAAAAAGCGGCTTCAGCCCTAGGCGGAAGGTAAAATACCAAATGGGACCTGACCCCCCCCCTTAATGGTTAATGCTGCTAATATTTGGTTCTCTGGCGTGTACAGGTAGGAAGATGCTGAGATAAGGGTACTTGATGCGTGTGGTTCAAGAGGGCAGCCTGAAGTGGTTGGAGCTGTTTGCATTGTTACTCCTTGTCAGGTAAATGTCCTACTGGAAGGGAGTAGGGATTGCCCAGTGTCCCGAAACTCATACCTGTGCTTCTAGAACCTGTTGACATTGCAATTAGCTGTGTATTTAACCTTAGCTGTGTCTTTACTGTGCGAGAATAGAAATGCATTTGCTACATTTCAGCACAGGCACGGGCACAAAGAATTTGTGAAACAACATTTCTTTACAAGGTCATGACTGTTTTGTTAAATGCGTAGTTGTGTGGCACAAATAAATACAAATAGCTGCATTTTACGCTGGGGTAAGCAGAATACAGGATGCAATACGTAGTACTGTATTGTGCAGCATACAGTTGATATTGTTTTGCTTTCCAGACATACAGCTTAACACGAGTTGTCATTCAGCACTTTGGAGACATAAGAGTAATGCTATGCCAGCATTTGGTTAAAATTCTGTTCATCTTATTTTAAGCTGTCATTGCGTATGAAAATAAGTTTTGGTATACATAAATAAAAGGAAAGTGATTACTTTGCCATCCAGAAGGTGGTCCTTCTCAGATACCTAGGGATATCATGTCTGTATTTGATGTATTAGGACTGCAACCAGCCATAATGAAGAGATTTCTTCTGAACTGCCATTTAGGAATATTAGATTAGTAACCGAATCAGACAAATAGCAATGTATGTAAATGCTCCCATAGCTTTAAAACTGTGTGTCAGTAGTACTTGTATTTTATAAGTCTGTTTGCAGTGTGTATTTCATCTTACTGTGACATTTTCTACTGCAAATACTTAATAACAGTTAACTCCTGAATAAAAATTCAGAGTTAAAGTAACAGTTGTGAAGGTAGGTGCTGGACTGTTGAGGTGAATATCACTCACAGAGCTAGACATTAAAACTGTTACTCAATCTTTAAGTATGTTCTTTTCTCAAGATCTCATTTAAAAATGTATCTTTGAGTTTTATTTTGTTTTATTTGCATACCAGAAAGCCTCAACATAGTAATATTTTCAGGAAAAGAAATATTCCAAATTCACAAAAATCCAGGAAGTTAAGTATTAGCAGCCCGCTATGCTCCACTTTCAGTCTGCAGTAGCGCTTTGGCTCAGGCACTAGTGACTGACACAGTCAAAGCCCGCTTGAACCCTAATTTGCAATACTTCTCAGTTGTGTCACATTATGTTCATAGTGTTTAAGGTTAGGGTGAATCACGGGTTTCAGCAGCAGCAAGACGCAAAGGCTGTGGTAGAGGCAGTATGATACTAGAAAGCCATCCAATTTTAGTGTAAAGGCTTCAAATGATTTCAGGTATGTTGTGCGTACCTTTGCCACACCTCTCGCAACAAGGGTGGTTTGATGTCACAAAATCTCCCGTTTTCATCCTCTGCTTACCTCTTCCACAACTTATGCATCTGTCTGCCTGCCAGCAATCAGGCCAACAAAATAGAATATTTGTTGGACTTTTGGACTTAGTATTTGCTTTTTGTTGGCCGCAGGTGCTGCTGTAGCATGGTGCGGTACATCTTTTCATTGGGCATATGTCCTTATCTGTAGGTTCTGTCTGTCATCGTTCTGGTGTTTTAATCTGTCCATTTTGAAGGGAATTGTTAAAATAAAATCATCATTATTACTTCAGAGAAGAGTGAGTTGGGTGGAAAAGATTGCTAACTAGGAAGTTCTGTTCAATGCAATCTAATTACATTTTGCAGCTTCTTCACACCACATTGTAATACAGTCACATCATATACATATTAGATCAATTTTGTATTGGGATGGGAGATTCAACAGAGAACCACTTCAGTGTTAAGAATGAATAAAAATGATACTTTGTGTTTGATTTTTGGAAGTCCTTCTTCAAAATAAAATTTTAAGTCTGGTTGGCTTCAGGTAGAAAAATGTGGGTATAGTTATGTAAACTTAACTTTCTAAACTGGCATCTCACACAGATGCTCATTAATGATACTTCACCTATCATCAGTTTCTCCTCTTCAGTAGGATGATTTTCTTTGCTGCTCAAAATTGGTTTGTTGCTCCTTAGAACTGGTTGGCATGTCTTATAATTGTGGAAACTGCTCTCAGAGGAGAATGGATGTATTATAGGTTGTATAGTTTGTAAAGTATTTTGAAGGCCTTCTTGATGAATGGCACTTTATAAATACCTTATCATAATTCAATTATGGGAAGAGTTTATAAGGTGAGTGGATTAAGTCTTTATTTTTATTTGAATGTTTTTCTCTTAGGAAAGTCCCTCTAAAAGAATGGGGATAAAGAGTTCTCTCTTTGCCTTTAATCAAGTTATATAGTTTCATGGCAACCAGTTGAGTTCAAAATATCCAAGTATATTTATTTTACAATGTAAATTGTGCACTACATTTTTATTTTTTGTAAGCCTTTGTTAGAAAAGTTGCTTTCCATCGTTCATTTTGAGGTTTTCCCCCCCTTCCCTTTTGTTTTTGTTTTTCCTCAGTTTCCATTACAAAGAGCAGTGCAAAAATCCAATCTTCCCCTTCCAAAGTGACCCGGCGTTCAATGCAGTCTCCACAGAAATCTGCTCCAGTACCAGCGCAACGGGGCAGGAAACCAGGTCGGGGCAAACCCCCTGGACAGTCTGCAGTTCCCAAGAAGGGCAGGTCTCCTAAAAATATTCCCCTGACAAAAAGCACCTCTCATACTGAAAATCTTAAAACAAGGAAAAAAAGTTTAAAACCTGGAAAAAAGGTTAGTCCTTATCTACTACTTTACTTTATATTGCAAAATTTTGTAGTGAGATTTTTTTTATTATTATTATTATTTAGTTTTCTGTCTTCTGTTCAGCCTTCAGGGCTTTACTGTTTTCAGCAACTGATCACAAGAAAAAGTCTAGAATGTCTGTTCTGGAACATTTCGGTATAAGCTTCTCTGGATTATTTTATTCCAGAACAAGATTACTGATTTATTTATGGGTGAGTTGTTGGTGTTGAAAAATACTATTCTGGAATAGCCATTTCCAGTAAAATTACAAGAGCCAGGGAAGCCTTTAGGCTTTTTAGTCTGGGTTATTCTGTTACTGAACCATATATATATAGTTTGCATAATTTTTTATTATTTTGCTTTGTTTTGTGTTTAGAAACAAAAGATTAGGAACAGTGAGGGCTTTGTTGCAGTGTTTAGGCATGTTAAGCATGCAGCTAGATTTGCCAAATGGATCTCATAGACACCCCCTAATCCTGGAGATACTAGCATGAAGCAGGAAGCTGCTTTCCAGGCAACACACTTCTCCAGGTGTGGGCCTACTTCTGCCCTGGTCTGAAAGATGTGATGCCTTTCTGCCTTTTTCCCTGCCAAGCTGAGTCAGACTTGGAGTGTTGGCAGCTGCCTCCAACTTCAGCTCCTCTGGAGCTGTTTGATCAGGTACAAATCAGCACTGCTGTAACCCCCACTTCCCGTTCCCACATGACACCAACACTGGTGGGTAAACAATCCCAGAGTGAGCTAGTTCAGGGAGCTAAACTAGCAGACAACTAATCCAGCATCCATCCATCTTACTTGCTTCTTTGTCTGCTCCACCCCAAAAAAGCACAAATGCTACGGCTGCTGCAAGGAACAACAGGATCACAGCAGGGCAGATTTCGGACCATTAGAATTGCTGTGGAAGTACAATCTATTTTCTGAGGCTTGTTCACCCACTGCAGGCTGTCAAAGAGGACTAGCAGTCCTGCAGTCTTTCCCCAATTCGTGTCTGTCCCTGTGCTCCTCCCTCCTTTGCATTAGCACCAATGGGTGCCACCAGTGGGGGGCATTGTTTCTTCTGTTTGGGTTTTGGTCGTCCCCCGCTGCCCCTTACCCCCAAGTTTCAAAAACTCGAAGTTTTGGGGTTTTTCTCCTCCAGTCTGGATCACTGTAGGCTATGGGATCTATTGCTAGTGATGTGTGGGAAAGGGTGGAGTAATGGCACAGGCGGGACTCTTCAGTGATAGTGCTAGTGAATAACATTATTAGAGTATACCCGGAAGGCGCTAGCACAAAACTGGAAGCAGGCGCAACAGCATCATTATTGAAATGATGACCACAAGGTAAGAAATGATTCTGGGGCCCAGAAATTGAAAGCTGAGCACTGTCTCCTCTGGTGCCTGCCCCTTCCGGTCAAGGCATCCGAACTGGCAGGCTACTGATGCAAGTGGTCTCCAGCTTTATCTCTTGCTTGGTGTATAGAAGTGCACAGAGACACAGATTATAGAGGAGAAAGGTGCTTCCATCCAGACTCAGCTGGTGGATGGGGTGTTCTCCATAAGTCTGGGGGGGCTTTAAAGGAGACCATTCAACACAGGACTTTCATATCTCAAGGACGTACTCAGGTATGGCAAGATGCACACTTTTATGTAAGAGTTTTGTCCTGTGTGTCTCATGAAAAAGAAATTGAGAGGCTTTGTGTATTCTTTGAAAGAATAGTTGGAGGCATCTCACCCTTAGAGGAGGCTTCTGGGCTCTAAATGCTGGGTGTCTGAAAGTGTCTGCTTGGAGCACTGCATTTGGCACCTGGTCTATGTGAGGTACCTGGGGGGACTTGCTTGGGGAATGGGGGTTACTGCTGACACTCCCTGTCTTGAGGCAGTGAGTCTGAGGTACCTCTACACACTCCTGGTTTCCTCTGTGGGACCAGGCAACTAAGACTTAGGTTTTGTAGAATCTAAGTTTGATGTATCTAACCTGGGAGTTTTACTACATTAACTTTTGCATTAAAAACTTTAAAAATTAACTCCTTTTGAGAATCCACAAAAGGTTGTTATTGCTTTGATACGTGGTTAAATTGTCAAGATGTTATATGTATGTGCAAGCTCTTCTTTGGCCTGTTACACCTGTTAGCATAAGGGTGAAGAGAGAAAATGGCCTTGTGGGAGTTCTGCATAGACAGGGTGTATCTGACATGGAGTGCCATACGGCTTGTATACCTCACAATACATATGCAAATATAATGCAAGTGGCACGTGCCTAGAGATTTGAAAGTGCCTTCCCCCCTCAAGACTAATCCAAAAAACCCCTTGAGATTTCAGGCTGAGTAATTGTGCTTCAAGCGTGAGCTGGCTATGTGGTAGTTCAGAACCTGTGTGTTTAGGGAGATTGGTCTATGCCTGATGCTCTGTAGAGTTGTTTGACTTTCTTTGCCCTTTTACAGCTGTTATGCTGCAATGTTTATCATTGTGCAGGTATTAACTTCTATTATACACCTAGGAATGTTGAGTTGTTGGGTCATTTTTCTCCTTTATTTAAGTTTTCTAAGCTTCTCTCTAAGTATGAGATGCATGTCGGGTTTTGTTTTCCATTTGTCTCCCCCCCGCTTGCACTGTATGTTTTTACTCTGTCACAATGAAGAAGAAATCTCCTTACATCTCTTTCATTATTTTTAAAAGTATACTTTGCATAACAATGCAAAGAATTCTTTCCAGAATTTCTTGAGGAAGTGCCTTGGTCTGAGTGTGGATCACAGCCCTAAGTTTGACCGCACAAGAAGAGAGTTTTTAAGCATCAGGGTAAAGCCTGTGAAGTCGGCCATGTGGTGCCAGAATGTGAGAAGTGCTCTCTGCAGGCAAATGGAGCTGGCATGCCCACCCAGCTGGCAAGGGCCAGCCGGTGACACCCTGACCGAGCAAACATGCTGAGCCCTGCTGGGAATGTGGCCTGCCTCGTGAAACAACATGGCTTTGGGATAGCAGTTTGCTGCTCAGCTGAGCAAGCATAACGCGCTCTATTTCTAAAACGCACGCTCTTTCCTCCTCCTGAAGGAGAAGGTAGGAAATGGCTGGCTAGCCTCACCATGCTTATGTTAGTGTGGAGGGCAGATAGTTCCTCTTACAGTTTAGTGTTTGTATTTTGTTTTCATGCCTGCATTTCTCCTGTTTCCTCCTCTTTCCCCTCAGCTCAGCCACCCATATTTTGCAGTGTGGTGACAGACAACTGTCCCCCCAAAGAGTCCCTGCTCCAGAGGGGCCTTCAGGAATGGCAGACTTCAGATCAAAAGCTCAAACTTCCCAAGTGCATTTTTGTTCTCTGTATTAAGGATGGAGAGAGACCTTTCTGTCGCCAATGTTAAGATGCATAGGCAATTCCTGACAAGTAATACATCACTGCTTGGTTCAGTGTCTGACCTGAGCCACCTCGTCTCATTCACAGTGCAATGCCAAGCCTTGGAAGTCTATTCCTTATGTTCATGGCGATTCCACCCAGTGCCATACTGTCAAGTACTTTCTGCAGCTAAACCTGTCTTCTCTGAACTGTAAGGGGCACAGAAATTTTCTTTGAAGTGCCCTGGACTTCAGAAGAAAGTTAATTAATTCTTTATAGGTGTTGTGAAGAAGTTAAGTAGTGCTGCTCTTAGGAAGGTGTATATTTTGATTGCTTTCTACATGATTTTTAATATATTATTTGGAAAATATGCTGCTTCTAAAAGTGTAAAAGATGAATACTGCTAAATGGAAGAGGGCTTAGCCGCCCTTAGCAACTTGACTGAATTTTCACTTCACTGTGGATCACAGTTTTAGCAGTAAAGCCCTACCACATGAGTAGCCAAGTCTCTGCTGCCTTCAGCAGTGTCAAGACCTTGGGTAATCTCTTATATTCCTAAAGTTTTTGGTAGGTAAGAGAATGAGAACATAATCTGTTCTCATGCAAGAATAAATGGTGAAGGGAGAGGTGATGAACTTTTCTCCAATTCATTATTTCTTTTATTTCCATGTATTTTCATAGCATGTCAGAGCACATTAGAAATGCCTTCCTTGTGCATGTCTCTTTTCGAAACCCCAGTCCGAACCAAATTACAACAAAATTCTTCTTTCCTCAGATGGAAGGTAATGCACACTGACCAATTTCTAAATCTTTGTGCTGTGTACTCTGGTTGTCTGTCACGTGATAAGCTGCAAATAAGTTTGGTTTGGGAAAGGAAAAGGTTTTGGCAACCCACTTGACTGGATTGTAACTACTGTTTTGTTTGATAAGTTGCGTAAAGCACCAATTTCGGAAAGTGACTGCTTCATAATTTCAGCCCCTTTGAAACAAGCTGAGGGAAAAATCTAGATGCACTGTAAAGCTGGCACCTAAATGTGACTTAAATTTTATATGGGAATACATACATAGCCCAACTAACTGATTTGAGTTGTGATAAACCCAGATGGTTGGAAGGGTATGGACGGGAAAATAATCCAAAACACCTCTTCTGTGCTTCCCAAGATTTAGAAGGGTCATGAATTAGTATATAAAGCTCATTCTTTTCGCACTTTTTAGCTAGAGGTGGGTTCCTTTTTAAGTCATTTGTCTTCCACTGCCTTACTTAAGTAGCTGTAAATGCAAACTGACAGTTTCTGGTCTTCATTTCCTGGACTTTATTTTCTCTGCTGTGTGTAGTACTTTTGTAATAAGGAACCACACACATTCAGTAAGATGGTAACTGATAGCAGAAAGGTTTTGCAAACTTCTTAAAAAACATTAAACTTTCTGATTTTGGTTTTTTTCTCTAAACAGAAAAAAATCTTGCCGGAACAAGTGACTCCTGCATCTTCTTCTCCTCATTCTTCTCCTGAGGGGGACAGTGTCACTACGCAGACACTTAAAGATGGAATTAGTTTGTCTGGTGCAACTGCAGCAGTTATATCCACAGGTAAAAGACAAAGGAAAAAAAATTAATTACACTTGTAGTGTGAAATGTCTTCCATTTCAAGCAAACCAGTAGTGTCATTTTATGCAAAATGTGCTGCAAACTTACTACTGTAAATCATTACCCAGCTACCTTATTTTTTAAAGATATTTGTAGGTGCCAAAATATTTTCATGCCTGCGTTACAACAAGAAGAGCTGGAGCACAGGGGCTTTTGATAGATCCGGCAGTTTGTTCCTGTCTGAAGAAGGAAACTGTACAGTTCTTTCATGTCTGTCCCACTCCTTAATGTATGAAATGGGAATAGATGTAGCTAAAAACCCATATGATATTCTGATATCATGCAGGCTGTACTGTAATATAGCAAAATAGAGATTTTATCTCTGTATAGCCTTACATTAAACTAAACAACTCAGACTGTTTAAACCAAGTAAAGGCAAACAGAGGAAATACATTCCTCCTTCCTCTTATGTTTGCTTGTTTTTGAAATATGTCTTGAAAGGGGTTGGCAAAAGAGAAGTAAGCTAGTTAATGAGCTAACTCATTGAGGAACTTGTAACCCTGTAGTGAAACAATTTGTATGTTGTCAACTGAAATCTCAGAACTTTCTAAAAACTCCATAAATTATGATAATTTTGTTTGGGGTGCTTTTTTACATTTAAAAACTATTTTTACAATAGAAGTTGTCAGGCTCTTCTCACTCCCGACTTCAGTCATGAATGAGGGGAAAATATGTATGTGTTTCTGAGGAAAATAAACCTTTCAGGAGGCAGTTGTTGAGCCCAGACAGAAGATGCCATGAAAACTATTTTTGCTGATGTGTATCTTTGAGTATTTGTACAAATAGGTTTCCTCTAATTTGCAGGCATCAGAGAGTAAGCAGATATAAGACGTGAGATCATTAAAACACTTATAGAAATATTTCATTTTTAAAAATTTTAACTAAGCCCAAACAATACTACAGTTCAGAAAATGTGGCAGCTTTGTATAACAGAATACTTAGATTGTCTGCTTAATCACCACAGAGGCACGTTTTTTCATTAAGCTGTAATAATGTCTTGGGTGTATTCCTGGTCATGTAACGGCCAAGGCCAAAAAGAAAAAAAAAAATCTTCAGTTACAGCTCTTCCCCATGTTTTTCTGCCTTGCTGTTCCTTTTGAAAGAGAGTTTTGCATAGTCTGTATAAAAAGTAATTTCAAAAGTCCTATTTGATTGTTTTGTTCTAAGCTTTAAACCACCTTACAGTGTTTCTAGAGAAGTATGTTTATTTTATTTAGCAGAGAAGGCCAAATTGCAGTGTGGAAATCATACATGAGTGGTTCGGGGGTTCTGAAGGTACAGATCTTCAGTAGCCATTATACACGCACACAGGATCATTATACATGCACATGTTAATGCTATATGAGTGCTTCAGAAAGAGCATCAGTGGTAGGTATATACCATAGGGTTGTCTTTGTTGCAGCTTCTCAAATAGGAGAAAAATTAGGGCAGTAACTGGGTAAGGCTAGCGTTTTAGAATTGCGTCCTGGTAGTGTAGAGTACCTGTCAGTAATTCTTAACTTTATTGGAACTAGTGTATGAATAGAGGTTAGTCAAAATAAAACATTAAGGACAGATCATGACAGCTTTGTTATGTTGGTGGGGTAGAGAAGGGCTTTGGAGAACAGAAAGAAGTGGGTTTAGGATTCCGGCCAGAGAACCTTGAGGGAAGACAGAGAGAGCACTTTTGCATGCTCTGAAAGTAGGTATGCATGTTCAGCTTCTTGAGTTGACCAGCACTTCTTTTCTTCAAGATTGAAACTAAAAAGACGGTTTGCAGTTCTAACTTGGAAACATGTCTTAGTTCTTCAGCAGTAAAAATGGCTTGTTCTTTTTCAGTGTGTGTTTATGTCAACAAGCATGGGAATTCTGGGCCTCACCTGGATAAGAAGAAGGTTCAGCAGCTTCCGGATCACTTTGGACCAGGTCCTGTCAATGTGGTGCTTCAGCAGGCTGTACAGGCTTGTGTGGATTGTGCCTATCAATCCAAAACAGTCTTTGGATTTCTGAAATCTGGCCATCACGGAGGCGAAATGATAACTGGTATGTGAAGATGTTTTGTTTCTTATGTTTCTTCACTTGGTTGTGAACTTGAGGTAGGGCAGAAGAGCTGAAGTAGCTGCAATGAGTTTATATCACTTTTGGAACTATTTAAGTGCAGTCAAGAACATAGACTTGTGAACTCCTTTACTAAGAGAGTATTGGTGGTGTGTGATTTATCTCACTCTGGGTCCAGGATGATTTGAACGATTCTTTAAATTGGAATTTAGCAATAGCAGTGTTAAATTACATATACACAGTACAGTTAGATTCTTATACTAAGTAGAGCTCATGCACCTCTTTAGCAGCTGTAGCTAAACATTTGTCAAGTAAACTCAGTACAAGTGAAATACCAGCTTTATTAATGCAAGGAATTTGCATAATCTTATCCATACAGTGTGTTCTTAATGCCTTAACCAAGTGGGTGAAAAGTTTCAAACTAATCGGGTTTGCTTCCAGGCAAGTGATTCCACATGTTAAAGTTGCTGCTTCTTCCCTTTCCCCATTCCCCAGAATTGTAGCAGTATCTTAGGTCAGTGTTCATCCACCTATGTACCCTATTACGGAATAGGTTCATTTCTGCTACATATTAATGGCAGGTCTACAGATAAATTATCTCTGTCTCAAACTGAATAGCTGCTGCTTGACATTTTTTTCCTTCTAGGCTAGGAAATACTCTATATAGCAGTTAGCACATCAATTCATAATTCCATCACTGGCGATAAAAAGACTTTGTGTTACTTTAATCTCCTTACATTAACACCAGGTGTGAAAGATGATTAGTGGAATACAGGTTCAATTAAATCCTCATAAAGATGTTGCTGTCTAACAATATTTAAAAAGCAGCACCCTGGCCTGCCTGTAGCAGAAGTACAGTAAGCCTTGGTTATGCATCCCCATGAGCTTGTTCACAAAAATGGATGCTGCTTCTCTGCTGTGTAGTAAAGGTTTAATGGCATCATAGATGTGTGGTTTTGAAAGCCATATTGCTTTATTTTTGCAAGATATATGAAAGTTTATTACATTATTAATACCTTGCTGTGCCTAATTCAGACAAGTAAATTTTTCTGAACAAAATGCACAGAGATGTGCATTGCCAGTATTCTGTTTGTGATTGTTTATCATGAAGGACTAAATTGTAGGCCAGTGGCATATCTGGGCTGTGACTAAGTAGGTGAAAATAATTATTTCACAGAGGAGAGATAAATTTCAGAATCTTTCTGTCATAGTGGTTTGCTTACATTCAAAAATTCTGTACAAAAAGGAATTACTGTTCTGCACCCGGCTTCACCCCAAGGCCTGGATTCAGAGAAACCAGCTCTGTAGCCCTGGATTTGAGGAACTTGGTGATGTGCACTGCTCCTGAAGCAGAGTCCTGGCCCAGGTGATAGCAAGCCACAAGACCCCAGTGGGTTTCTGGTGTTCTTGAACTCTTTCCTTCTCATCAGCTTGTCAAACAGGTTGTTGAGAAGCGGGTGAGCAAACACTCCCTGTCATTTTATCAAAAATTTCTGTGTGATGTATTTTGAAAAGCACAAAATGTGACTTAGGTTAATGTAGCACATTACAACCAGCTGTGCATGTGAACAGTAAGGAAGAATAGTAAAGCTACAGTAGAATAAAATGAGGAATTACTGTCGTGGTTTAGCCCCAGCCAGCAACTAAGCACCACGCAGCCGCTCGCTCACTCCCCCTACCCCGATGGGATGGGGGAGAGAATTGGAGGAGTAAGAGTGAGAAACACTCCTGGGCTGAGATAAGAACAGTTTAATAATTGAAATAAAGTAAAATAGTAATGCTAATAGTAACAGTATAATAATGATAATAATAATAATGATACACGAAGCAAGTGATGCACAATGCAATTGCTCACCACCCGCCGACCGATACCCAGACAGTTCCCGAGCAGCGATCGCTGCTCCCCGGCCAACCCCCCCCCAGTTTATATACTGAGCATGACGTCATATGGTATGGAATAGCCCTTTGGTCAGTTTGGATCAACTCTTCTGGCTGTGCCCCCTCCCAGTTTCTTGTGCGCCTGGCAGAGCATGGGAAGCTGAAAAAGTCCTTGACTAGCATAAGCAGTACTCAGCAACAACTAAAAACATCAGCCTGTTATCAACATTCTTCTCCTACTAAATCCAAAACACAGCACTATGCCTGCTGTTAGGAAGAAAATTAACTCTATCCCAGCCGAAACCAGGACAGTATCCACCCCTTATTCTATACCATCTACGTCATGCACAGGCCCTCCCCTTTCCAATGTGTTCCAATTAATCACCACCCCTTTCCCTATCTTGATATACACACAGATATCATTCCCTTCGTCTATGGCCCATCCCTCTAAAATGTCCATTGAGTTTATTTAGCCCATGACTTTGGGTTCCATCTGTCATCACAGTCTTTCAGAGCAGGAGAGGTGGTGTGCAGTGTTGGACTGTTGCATGCTGAAGTCAGTTCTCATTCCAACATGGTTTCATCAAAGTTCATTTTCCTTAGGCTGGGCAATTCTTACTGCAATACCATTGATGCGGCATATAGCAATCATAATATATAGTATTATATACTTAATATTAACCTACTATATTATTATATTAACATGCAGTTAAGAGATAACATATAGTTAAGAGATAACATACAGTATTATAAAGCAATTAATATTATACAATTCAGTTCATTGGCTATTTTCACCCAAAATCAAATTCCCTTGAGGTACACATTGGGCTTCCCCATCCTTTCGCATCACCCACCAAGTGCACCCAGGTCCTTGAGCAAAAGCAATCCCACGAATGGGTTTGCCTTTGCCAGAGGGGGAAGTAACCCAGACTGTCTTCCCCAGCATATTTTTCATGTGCACTACAGGAACTTTATCTCCTTCTACAGTACGTAAAAGTTTTGATTGGGCAGGGCCAGCTCGATTGGCAGATCCTCTGGTGTTGACTAACCAGGTGGCTTTTGCTAAATGCGTATCCCAATGTTTAAACGTCCCACCACCCATTGCTCTCAGGGTAGTCTTTAACAATCCATTGTATCGCTCAATTTTCCCGGAGGCTGGTGCATGGTAAGGGATGTGATATACCCACTCAATGCCGTGCTCTTTGGCCCAGGTGTCTATGAGGTTGTTTCGGAAATGAGTCCCGTTGTCTGACTCAATTCTTTCTGGGGTGCCATGTCGCCACAGGACTTGCTTTTCAAGGCCCAGGATGGTGTTGCGGGCGGTGGCATGGGGCACGGGATATGTTTCCAGCCATCCAGTGGTTGCTTCCACCATGGTGAGCACATAGCGCTTGCCTTGGCGGGTCTGTGGGAGCGTGATGTAATCAATCTGCCAGGCCTCCCCATATTTATATTTTAGCCATCGTTCACTATACCCAAGGGGCTTGAACTGCTTGGCTTGCTTGATTGCAGCGCATGTTTCACACTCATGAATAACCTGTGCAATACTGTCCATAGTTAAGTCCACCCCTCGATCACGAGCCCATTTATACGTTGCATCCCTTCCTTGATGGCCTGAGGCGTCATGGGCCCACCGAGCTATAAATAATTCACCCTTATGTTGCCAGTCCAAATCCACCTGAGCCACTTCAATCTTAGCAGCCTGATCTACTTGCTGGTTGTTTTGATGTTCTTCAGTGGCCCGACTCTTAGGTACATGAGCATCTACATGACGAACTTTTACAACCAGGTTCTCTACCCGGGCAGCAATATCTTGCCACAATGCGGCAGCCCAGATTGGTTTGCCTCTGCGCTGCCAGTTGCTCTGCTTCCATTGCTGCAGCCACCCCCACAGGGCATTTGCCACCATCCATGAGTCAGTATAGAGATAAAGGACTGGCCACTTTTCTCTTTCAGCAATATCTAAAGCCAGCTGGATGGCTTTCACCTCTGCAAACTGACTCGACTCCCCTTCTCCTTCAGCAGTTTCTGCGACTTGTCGTATAGGACTCCATACAGCAGCTTTCCACCTCCGATGCTTTCCCACGAGACGACAGGACCCATCAGTGAACAGGGCATATTGCTTTTCATTTTCTGGCAATTTATTATACAGTGGGGCCTCTTCAGCACGTGTCACCTCCTCCTCTGGTGATATTCTAATGTTTTTTCCTTCTGGCCAGTCCATGATCACTTCCAAGATTCCTGGGCGACTGGGGTTTCCTATTCGAGCCCGTTGTGTGATCAATGCAACCCACTTACTCCATGTAGCATCAGTTGCATGATGTGTAGAGGGGACCCTCCCTTTGAACATCCAGCCCAACACCGGCAGTCGGGGTGCCAGCAGGAGCTGTGCTTCAGTACCAACCACTTCTGAAGCAGCTCGAACCCCTTCATATGCTGCCAGTATCTCTTTCTCGGTTGGAGTATAGCGGGCTTCGGATCCTCTGTATCCCCGACTCCAAAACCCTAGGGGTCGACCTCGAGTCTCCCCTGGTGCTTTCTGCCAGAGGCTCCAGGTAGGGCCATTCTCCCCGGCTGCGGTGTAGAGCACATTTTTAATATCCTGCCCTGCCCGGACTGGCCCAAGGGCTACTGCATGAACTATCTCACGTTTAATTTGTTCAAAGGCTTGTTGTTGCTCAGGGCCCCATTTGAATTCGTTCTTCTTCCGGGTCACTTGATAGAGAGGGCTTACGATCTGGCTGTAATTTGGAATATGCATTCTCCAAAACCCCACAACGCCTAAGAAAGCTTGTGTTTCCTTTTTGCTAGTTGGTGGGGACATAGCTGTTATTTTGTTGATCACATCCATTGGGATCTGACGACGTCCATCTTGCCATTTTATTCCTAAAAACTGGATCTCCTGTGCAGGCCCCTTGACCTTACTCTGTTTTATGGCAAAACCAGCCTTCAGAAGGATTTGGACTATTTTCTTTCCCTTCTCAAAAACTTCTTCTGCTGTATTGCCCCACACAATGATGTCATCAATGTACTGCAGATGTTCTGGAGCTTCACCCTGTTCCAGTGCTGTCTGGATCAGTCCATGGCAAATGGTGGGGCTGTGCTTCCACCCCTGGGGCAGTCGGTTCCAGGTGTACTGAACACCCCTCCAGGTAAAAGCAAACTGGGGCCTGCACTCTGCTGCCAAAGGGATGGAGAAAAATGCATTAGCAATATCAATTGTGGCATACCACTTAGCTGCCTTTGACTCCAGTTCATATTGAAGTTCTAGCATGTCTGGTACGGCAGCACTCAGCGGCGGTGTAACTTCGTTCAGGCCACGATAGTCCACTGTTAGTCTCCACTCCCCATTAGACTTTCGCACTGGCCATATGGGACTGTTAAAGGGTGAGCGAGTCTTGCTGATCACTCCCTGGCTCTCCAGTCGATGAATCAGGTTATGGATGGGAATCAGGGAGTCTCGGTTGGTGCGATATTGCCGCCTGTGCACAGTTG
Source organism: Pelecanus crispus (assembly GCF_030463565.1). NCBI lineage: Eukaryota > Metazoa > Chordata > Aves > Pelecaniformes > Pelecanidae > Pelecanus > Pelecanus crispus. The sequence goes on from NC_134643.1 coordinate 139,883,285, forward strand.
TGGTAGCGATCGGCACCTGTTGTTCCTCAACCTTCAGCAACCCTACAATCGAAGGGTCCTCTGAGAGACCGGGCAAGGTGGACAACTGTTTAATTTCCTCTGTCTCCAAAGCAGCTATACCAAAAGCCCACCGGTACCCTTTTGGGTCCTTGAAATACCCTCTCCTGAGGTAGTCTATGCCAAGGATGCACGGAGCATCTGGGCCAGTCACAATGGGGTGCTTTTGCCACTCATTCCCAGTTAGGCTCACTTCAGCTTCCAGTACAGTTAGCTGTTGGGATCCCCCTGTCACTCCAGAAATACAAATGGGTTCTGCCCCTCTATAGTTTGATGGCATTAGCGTGCACTGTGCACCAGTGTCCACTGGAGCCTTATACTCCTGTGGGTCTGACGTTCCAGGCCATCGAATCCACACAGTCCAGTAAACCCGGTTGTCCCTTTCCTCCACCTGGCTGGAGGCAGGGCCCCTCTAACACTGGTCACAGTATTCGTTGTTCACTTCCTGTAAATGTGAATCAAAAGTTCCCTGATCAAGGTCAGAAGTAAAATTAGCCCTCTTACTCTGTCTCGGGAACTGCTCACTGGAAACTGGAGCTGCAATTTTCCTGGGAGAACCGCCTTTTCTAATAGTTTTTCCTTGCAATTCACGCACCCGTGCCTCTAAGGTTGAGGTGGGTTTTCCATCCCACTTTCTCATGTCCTCTCCATAATCACGCAGGTAAAACCACAGGGTGCCCCGTGGTGTGTATCCTCTATATCCTCTCTCTTGAGCATAGGGACGTTGACTCCTAATGGCTGAGACACTGGTCCGTGCAGGTGGGGAGTAGGACAGATCCTCTCTGAGTTGTTGGAACTCTTGGCATATTTTTTCAGACAGTTTTTCCACAGCCGAGACACAGGCCCGTAGGGAGGAAGAGAGCTTTTCTTCGTAGTCCCGGAGTTGTCTAGCTACTTCATCCACCGTTGGTGCCTCGTCGTCTTTCCAGGCTAATATTGCCAACGAGTTGGAATACGATGCTGGTGCGCTCCGTACCACCTTCCGCCACATGGATTGTGTGCACCTGACTTCATCTGGGTCTTTGGTTAACCGCTCATCATTCAGGTCACTGTAAATCACCTCCAGCACGCCTAATTCCCTCAGGTACTGGATACCTTTCTCTACGGTGGTCCATTTGCTTGGGCGGTATAAAACATCCTCCTTGAAGGGATACCTTTCCTTCACGCTTGACAGAAGTCGCCTCCAGAGGCTGAGCGGTTTTGCCCCTTTTCCAATTGCTTTGTCAATGCCCCCTTCCCTGGAAAGGGATCCCAGCTGCTTGGCTTCCCTACCCTCTAAATCCAGGCTACTGGCCCCGTTATCCCAGCATCGGAGCAGCCAGGTGATGATGTGCTCGCCTGGATGACGACCAAAATCTTTTCGCATATCTCGCAGCTCACTCAGGGATAGGGATCGGGTGGTCACCATCTCATTTATGGGTTCTTCCTCCTCTGGTTCTCGTGATGGCCCTGGTTCATCTTCATCCCTTACTAAACGAACTGATTTCCTCGTGTATTTCTTCTTCTGTATAGGGGCAACTGATACCGGCGCAGGTTGGTTCTCTGGTTTAGCCACAGTGTCTGTCACTGGGGTTTGAGTAGCCGCAGTGCTCATGGCTGTGGCTGGAGTAGCCACAATGCCTGGGGCAGGGGTTTGAGTAGCTGCAAGGCCTGTAGTGGGGGTTGGAGTAGCCGCAGGGCCTGTAGTGGGGGTTTGAGTAGCCACAGTGCTTGTTGTTTTGTCATCAGATCCAGAGACCTTCTCTTTCTTTTGAGGGTACTGATTAGCGTTGACCACGGCTCGATAGGCATGGGCCAGCCCCCAGCATGTTGCAATGATTTGTGTCTCTCTGGAGCTACCAGGGTGACAACATACTTCTTCCAAATACTTTACTAATTCTTCAGGATTCTGCACTTGTTCAGGGGTGAAGTTCCAAAACACTGGAGGTCCCCACTGCCCTAGGTACTTGCGCATACGATCCCACACACCCTGCCACTCATAACTATCCAGCCTTGGGGTAGATCTCTGGATGGTATTTTTAAACTGCTTACTGACCTTTATCAAAATGGAAACAACATTCCCAAGAATTATCAATAGAAGTATCTTAACTGCCCAGGGGTGTTCAAGATACTGGAAAGTTGTTGTAATGAAGGAGGAAACATCATAGAAGAAAGCAGCAAAGGTGCCATTCTGTATTTCCTCCACAACAAGCCTCTCAGAGTAAGAAGTATAATTGCTAACTCTCTCTATGAGGTAGTACCCGAAGTACAATAGTGACTTCTGTATGAAACCCAAATACCAAAGAATGCTCAAGGTCAGGGCTTTGATAAGGAGCCTCCCAAGCAAAAGATCATGAATCACTGCAGAGCATAGCACACTACACAAACTGACAGCAAGCTTTAACGCGTGCTGCAAAAAAAAGAACATGGTGCAGATCAGAAGAACTAATATCGTGACCGGCAACTGTTAACAGACTCCTTAATACAGTCTGATTAATCTGTTGTTATCTCAAGCCCCACGTTGGGCGCCAAAAAAGGACTGTCGTGGTTTAGCCCCAGCCAGCAACTAAGCACCACGCAGCCGCTCGCTCACTCCCCCTACCCCGATGGGATGGGGGAGAGAATTGGAGGAGTAAGAGTGAGAAACACTCCTGGGCTGAGATAAGAACAGTTTAATAATTGAAATAAAGTAAAATAGTAATGCTAATAGTAACAGTATAATAATGATAATAATAATAATGATACACGAAGCAAGTGATGCACAATGCAATTGCTCACCACCCGCCGACCGATACCCAGACAGTTCCCGAGCAGCGATCGCTGCTCCCCGGCCAACCCCCCCCCAGTTTATATACTGAGCATGACGTCATATGGTATGGAATAGCCCTTTGGTCAGTTTGGATCAACTCTTCTGGCTGTGCCCCCTCCCAGTTTCTTGTGCGCCTGGCAGAGCATGGGAAGCTGAAAAAGTCCTTGACTAGCATAAGCAGTACTCAGCAACAACTAAAAACATCAGCCTGTTATCAACATTCTTCTCCTACTAAATCCAAAACACAGCACTATGCCTGCTGTTAGGAAGAAAATTAACTCTATCCCAGCCGAAACCAGGACAATTACGGAATGAAATTGTGAGAGTGTTTTCTTGTAGAGTTTGTGTTTGAAAGTAGTTTTGGAGTTTGGTTTGTTGTTCGGGTTTGGGGTTTTTTTTTTTGTTTGTTTTTTTTAGACTGGCAAGAAAAAAAATATTGCAGCAGAGAATAAGCAAAGAAATCTAAGTCTTTTGTGGACTGATACTTTCATGATGAGTATTATACCTGCCGTAGGAGGAAACTGTATGCTGATGAGGACGTGGATAAAATAGTCTTGCTAGAATACATGCGAATAATTAGTGGGTTCTTTTGGTTTAGCTGCCAAAGAAAATAATTGTTTTGAATAGAACTGAATTTAGGATTTTTCCATTGTTTCTTATTCAAACAAAAGCACAAACCATTTTATTTTTGCTTGATGCATAAGGTTTCAATTCAGGCAAATATAACTGAAAGGAAATTAAAGGCTTGATTAGCAAGCCCACTAGTGGTGGTGGTGGTGTCAGCCCCTTTTTTCTCCTTGTAGCACAGACTATGGTGTTTGGTGGGATGAAATAGACTGAGGCACAGATAAATCTTCTCTAGCAGAGAATTAAAATCAGACTCTGTGTGAGTTTCTTCACTATCAGACAAACACGCTTCTCTGATAGTTTACCTCTCAGCCTTTCTCCTGGCTTGAACCTGGTATTTAAAACGTATTTGCACAATGGAAGGTGAAGAAATGAGAATGATTCTTCATCCTGGGCACTGGGATTGCACACGCAAGCTCCAGTCCCTGTTTATTTGTCATAAAAGGTTGAGGTCATTGCACCTCAGAAGTACTGCTTTTTATTTTTTCCCCTAGCATTTATCTGGGAAGTAAGAGGCTTATGTTGTCCCCAAGCAGAGCACGCAGTTGAGCCTATGGATCTGGATCCCACACCCTTGGTTGGCGTTCGTATGGTTGCCCTCAGGTGTTCAGAGTACAAGGGATTTGCACTGAATCTTTATTTGTGGATTTTTCCCATGGTATGTCTTGCTGGGGCAGTCACATTGCCTCAGCTGTTTCTTGCTTTACCCTCCTGACAACTCTAAGATAATATTGTTGTTTTCAGTGCTTCTTTTCAAAATGAGAAATTAAGGCATGGAGAATAAGCGATTTCCCCAAGGTCACATAAGAACATCCGTAAGGCTATTATAAAGCATTTTAAATTTTTGTTGTAGCTGACTACTACCTTGCAGTAAATTTGTCAGGAGATCAGGCTGTGCTAGGTCTCACAGCCCATTTGCTCTCCAGAACTGGTTGAGTTCCAAGCAAAAATTTGCCTTTGGAGACCCCTTCCCCAAACAGGAGGTAGAGGACCTTGTGTCTGAGCCACATGTGGGGCTGTGAATAGTTAGCATTTCATTTGAATGTTGGAGCCTGGAAAAAATGAATGGGCCATGAAAACACATTGGTCTGGGATTTGTCCCTGTAGTACTGACTCTCAAACTTTAAGCATTTGCGTTGGGTCAGTCTGTCATGAAAGCAGATGAGAGAGGTAGCACATTGTTGTTGATGCTAGATGGTTAACTTGCATTAACTCCAATCAGAAGCTTCCTTACATCAACAGTGTAAGTAATTGATGCTTCTGATTTCCTAAGGAAGCCTAAAATATGCTAAACTTGGGCGTTTTCTTTGGTTTTGTGTATATTATCTGTCTCTTTTGTAACACAATATGGAAATGTTCCTTAATTCAGATCTGTGAAAAAAGGCTTTCTTGTCATTTCTGGGGTTTTTTTTTGGTTTGGTTTTTTTTTGTAACTGCATCTGCTACTCACAAAATGTGATCCTTTAAAGCTCTACTTATCGTTTGGAAACTTATGTTAACAACAGAAAGCTGCATGACAGGCTGAAAACCAAGAAGACAAATTGATGCATAAACCTGGTGTTTATGCCACTTCTTTCTAGCCCTAAGCTTAAGTTTCAAGTTTGTTCCTGCTTTGTCGTAATGTCTTTCTAATTAGAAGTAACTAAAAGTTTTGGCTAATGTAATGGTAGTTATTTATTCTTTTATTAGTAGTAGTGAGTCTTTTCAAAATCCTGCTAATTTTCACAAAATAGTAAAATATCGTCAGCTGCAACACTCTGTTTGGGGGGCAAGGAAGGAGGTCAACAAGTAGAAGACATAGGCACATGTCCAGGCTCTTTGTAATCGCTTGGTTTAAAAGACACCAGATCTGTTTGTGGCTGTTGTGGTATCCCTGCCACCTAGCTCCTGTTGAAATAAATGGGAGCTTGACCACTGTAGTGTTGACAGCAGGATAGATTTCTTTAGTGATAAAACAGCAAATGGCAAACCACTTTCCGTAGTCAGAGTTTCAGTGGTAATGGATACCAGCACATTACCACGAGTATGCTCAGTTCAGTTAGAAACTGAGGAAAAATATCTTAAAGTTGTTTACTTCCTTTTTTTTATTTTGTTTTTTAATTTTGGTTGTGTTGTGGTTTTTTAGGAAGTACTGTGAAGGGTCTTTTCTGTGTTATCTCCTGCAGATAGGTGGTGGAGAGTTTGTTGTTTTATAAGCAAACAGAAATTACACGTAAGGTTTTGGTGATGAGGGAATAGTTGCCAGTTTTGTTATGCTGGTGTGAATCCAAAATTATTTTATTAAAACAAGTTCCCACAGAGAAAATTTAAACTGGCATGGATCCAACGGAAGGTAAAATCAGTCCTTTGGATGTAAATTTATTAAACTACCAGAATGATTGTTTACTCCTCTCATGTCTTGTGTGGTTTAAATCAAATCTGGATGTCTTCTCCTTTAAGTTGATGATGGTGTTTTACTATACTTCATGATGCTTGGGGAGTGTTTGACATCATCTTGTTATTCACAGCTTCCTTTGATGGGGAAAAGCACGCCATCAATCTTCCTTCTGTAAACAGCGCATCATTTGTCCTACGCTTCTTGGAGAAACTCTGCCACAGCCTGCAGTGTGATAATCTCTTTAGTAGCCAGCCTTTCAGCCCTTACATGGGATGTGCACATAGTCCTACAGAGTATGATAGGAACAAACCAGGTACTGTTAAACAACTGTTATTTTCAAGTGCTGGTATTTTTGAAAAGTGTGGCGACTTTGAAATGTAACTTTTTAATCAGTCTGTCTTTCTATGACGTGGATTGATTGAAATGAATATGCTTCAGTTCTTAGTGAATTGGTTCCAGTGTGGTACTGCTTTGACAGGATGGGATAGCTCGTACCACATGTGCAGAAATCATTTTGTTCAGCAAACTCCTCCTTGTAGCCAAGCCAGGAAACATATGTATTGTACCACTGTGATACTGCTAAAAGGACAAGCTCAAAACTTCACATTTCATTTGTTAAATTTATGTTCGGATCATAAAACAAACTTGCAAAGAGATACTTACTGCTTTATGAGAAGGGGCTTGCCCTGAAAGGGAATTCAGTCTAGCCCTTCCCACGCCAGTAAAAGGTCCTTTCTTCCCTCTTTATTCACCTTACTCAAGTGGTGGCTCCAAAAATTTTACATTCTGTTATGTACAGTCCAGTCTTCTAGTAGAAAAGGTGGGTTTTACAGGTGGCTGCTTGTAATATTTTGTATGTGGCCAATATCTTTGCTGCACCAGAGCCATGGAGTGAAGGGGAAATGAAATGACTTGCACGAGATCTTCCATCAGGTTGTTTGCAGGGCCTGGTACTACAGGTCCCAGCCCAAGGGTTACCAGGAGCCATAGCTGAGAAAATCTTGATGTCAGGGCAATTTCAGAAGATTCATATTGGGTGTGAAGCTTCCTCACAGCTGTCTGATAGCTGAGTCTGTCTTCTGGGTGCTGCTTTGGAAAATAAAATTTTTTTTTTTTTTTTTCCCCCTTTCCAATGGATAAATTATGTTTATGTTTCTGTCTGTCATAGGTAAGTCATTAGTTTTAACTCTTTTCAGAAAAGTAGCCAGGGTCAAGGTAGTTTGGGCAATGACAGTACTGTCTGTACTTCAGCTTTGAAAATTTGTATCAAAATGACTGAGTCTGTGACACAAGAAACCGAACTGTAACCTAGTGAATGGCTGATGTATGTCTTTCCTTTTGTCCCTGGACTTTCCCCATGAGCAGCTTTATGCTAGGAATAATAGGTGGTGACTTTCCTCTTCACAGCAAAAGAAGAAATACCTGAAAACAGGAGTGCTAAACGATACTCTCAGGACTCTCCACCGTATACTGCTCCTCTTTCCCCTAAGCTTCCCAGAAATGATGCTCATCCATCTGAAGGTAATTACATTATGTCAGGATTATATATGAGGATTATTTATGGTTTCAGTATTTCCAGTCAAAAAGGACCGAGTTCAACGTATGTGTCTGGTTTGTCTCTAGCCTTTGACAGGTCAGGGTGAAAGTATGTTAATTATTGATCATTAGCACAGATTTTGCACTTCGGGAAGATCTACTGCAAGTTCCAGCAGTCCTTCTCCTAAACCTGCTAGCCTTTTTTGAGAAGGGGCTCAGGCAAATAGGTGACGGATGAAGCCTCCTGCTTCATATATGGCTATTTAGCAGAAAACCGATTGCCTTGAAATGGATTAAGAGATAAATTGGAAGCAACTCTTAATAACTCTAGGCTGGGGCCATTAAGTGAGTAAGGGTGTAGCTTGATGATACAATTCAGCTGAATTTATGGTTCACTGCCACTGAAAGTTCTGCTGCTCCTGCTTTCCTTGCCTCCTTGTCCCTGCAGTGGGTCCCAGGTCCCCCAGCTGAGCGGTGAGCTGAACCAGTCAGCAAAAGCACAGAAAACTTTTTGGTGAAGCGAAGAGTAGTTTGCAGTTTACTTCCCTGGACTGACTCACCGTGGACTCGGGTGAGCACAGGGAAGGGTTGAATAAAATGCGGCCGTGGCCAGGGGAGCAGTGAAGCCTCCCTGTGGCAGCTGGCTGTTAGATTGATTTAGCTCACTGATGAATAGCACCTCTTCCTGCGCTGCAGCTCAGCTGCAGCTCAGCTGCAGTAACTGAGCACGTGTCTAGTCTTAGTCTGCCTCAGATGTGAAGTAAAGCATCTAGGTTTAAACCTCAGTGAGAGACACTTAGGAAAAAGTGGGGTTTTTTCACTCCGCGTTTGCTACTTAACTGGTTAAGCCATGGTAACTTCTTGATGTTGCCTTGTCCCATCTGATACATACTTTCTCTTGCTGCTGCACAGCGTTTCCAAAGGCTTTTTTGAAATATGATGGGGCTTAGTTATTTCTTCCTTCATATTATTTTTTTTTTCTTCTTTTTGGAGATCCTGGGGTCATTTTGTGTCTGTTAGCATCAGTGGGGGCAGAATGACCTCTCTGTGCAGATTAAAAAGTCATAGGGCTACAGTTAAAGCAGAAAAGGATATAAAATTAAAATGTTCAGTGATAGCTTATTTAAAATGGTATGTATTGTTTTATATATATGTAGCATATTCACTTCTTTGTTTATAGTAACAGCAGCAGGAAATACAGTTCTGCATTGATTATCGATATCTGTGTCTTTCCAAAAGTAGTACTGGCTTAATTCCACAGGTATATTGTACACCTAAGTCAGATATTTCTGGTAGGTAACTTAATAAGTGTAGAGCACTTAATTATACTCAAATGAAGTTGTTTCAGTTGGAGCAAAACAAATATTTGAGTAGATCTGCATTATCTTGTAAGAAATCTTCCTCAAAGTAAACATGCATACGCATACTGCTTTTTCATCTTTGTTTGCTAGTGGATCCCTTTTACAGATGAAGTCAGTGTACTCCTTAAAATACATTTTAAGATCAATAGTTCATTATAAAGTGCAGTTACTTGGATAAAAAAATAATTAAAATAAGTGTTTTGCCATGGTTTCAGAGGTTTGAATTTGTACTCTGTGCATTTCGAGAGGCAAAGTGTTCTCGAGTGTTGTGTGTTTCCCATTAGGGCAATGTCCTTTGCTGAAAATCTGGAGGTAATTTTATAGCGGTCAGTCATGGGTTGGTTAGCAAGAAAGATCTGCCCCCAAAAACTTCTGGTTCCATTGAGACATAGTTGTCTTGAAATAGTTGTCTTGAAATAACCATTTGAAGGAAAAATGGAATAATTGTGGGAAAGGGTCTTTCAAACAGCTCATTTTCCTTCTGATCTGCTCAGGGATATGTTTTGCAGATTTTGCTGTCTTTCCTGGTCACTAGCAGTTTCTTCTTAAAGTTATGAAAGATAAAGGAGCGGGGGTGGGGAATAACTCATTCTCCCTCCCCATGAAAACAGCGTGTTCTTACTACTGCGGCCGATTACATCATTCCCATTATGTATGAGGCAGAACAACTGGCTTCTAATTCCCAGAGGAGCTTCAGGAAAACAAAACGTCCGATTCCTGCTAAGGCCTTCAGTGTTTAAACAGTCTGTCATCCTTCCATTTGAAACATAAGGCCTTTTATTGGCCTTTTATTAATCTACCTGGAGATCAGGCGTTCTGCAGTGGAACCCTCTGTCTCTTTCCATACCACTGTTATTCACAACTGCTCAAAATGTCGAGGTAGGAGAAGTGTGTCATTCATTGCTCCATGGATTGCAAAGCTCCATTTGCTAGATGCCGATTTTGAATCAGCTGTCATACCAGTTGACCACTTTCTCAACGAGATTGCAGCTGCGTTTTGTTTGTAGAGAAGCTAGATGGATGGAAGGGGAAGTGGATCGGACACTATAATTGCTGAACAGAAACACCTCCTCTGAAAGATGATGGCCCTGGGAAATATGCTAGCTTTTCCACCTTGCGTATGTGACTTGAGAATTTACAGTAAGATAAATTCAAATGCTGGTATCTTGGGGGGAAAAAAGCAGAGTTGATCTTTCCCAGCCCTATTTACTATTGTTTACTTTAGGGTATATAACATCAGAGAGAAATCTGGGATATAATTGGAATAAATAAAATTAAATTCTTTTGTAATACAGTCGATTTTAAAAATCTTTGCGTCTTCAGAATTCTTGAGAAGGATTAAGTAAAACAATGATTTTAAAAAAAAAAAAAAAAACAACCCTATATTTGGGACCTCTGCTTGTTTACTATAACTACAAAAATCTTTTTTCTTAAGATAGTACATGGAGTTGGCTGATATATGCTTAAATACTCTAGTTGAAGCTTTCTGCTGGGGAGTATTGTCTCCATTGTTTCATCCTACCTTTCCAGACTTCTGAAATCTGAATCTACAGGTTCAGTCAGTTAAACCTTAGGCTCCTTCATATAGCTTTGCTCTAACTATTTAAAGTATCACCTCTGCCTTTTGGTCTTGGACTGAGATTTCTGTCAGTGGTTTCATTCTCTACAGTTCTAATTTTCCCTTAGTTGGCTACCCTTTAATTTTATAGTGCGTATCATTGACTACATCTCTTAAAGTCTCTCTGAAATTCTATAGAATGATGCCTTTTGTTTTTCATTTTGGTGAGTTGCTGCAACTACTTCAAGCTGACAAATGTAAAGAAGTTAGTTTTCTTGTTTGTTTGTTTTCTTTGAAAACCTCAGCTGCTGCTGTTTTGCTTTTGTGATTCAAATCTAACAAACTAGAAAGTTTTGCAGTGGTTGTTTTGAGGGTTGTATGTATGAAAGAGAAGGGCTTGTGTCCATAAAAGCTGCTCTATTCCATGACTATCAAGTTTAGTAAAAGATGTTACATTGTCTTGCAGATCTTGCCTTACTGGATTCTCTAAGTAAGTAGGAGCTGGCTCTCTTGAGTGCCTTTGTTCCCTTTCAGGATTATACTGTCTGAAGATCAAGATACACTTAACAGTTCTTCACTGCAGCCCACTTTTAAAAAGGTTTCAGCAGAGAACATAAGACCTCATGAAGCGAGTTGAAAACATGCTTGAGAAGCTCACTGGGTTTTTTAGGAAAATACTCTTCCTTTAGTTTTAATTGGGTATTCACCCAAGAAATTCTTGAAAGTTGTCGTATAAGAAGGGTAGTAAAAAGGTTATTTCAGGAACTTGTTTCGCAGAACATACCAGTTCTTATCCCAAAGAATATGCTGCTTCAGTAGCATATGTTTTGTAACTTCACTAGAGTAATTTTCAAGATGGTAGTGTGGGGTTTACACTTCTGTGAACCTGTTAGCTATATTTTCCAGCTCTTAACTCTCCTGCCAAAGCAGCATTTGTTTTGTACAGATTTGTACATCATGCTTCCAACTTCTTTCTTGGGCTAGATGTTGGCCTGATGCAAACAGAGAAGAATACATATGATTGCTAGAGAATGGAGTGGTGTTCTCACTGATTTGGGGTTTTCCCCCCCCACACACACACAGAGCATGTTTCTCCCAATCAGACCTGAATTCAGTTGACTGAATTCAGTGGAATTTTCAGCAATCAAGCAAACGTGGCTCCTGTCTCATGGCACAGGGAAAGAGACCCACTGAACTCTGCTCGTCTGCCTTAGAAACAGTATTGACAGGCTCTAAAAATTCACCAGTCTTCTAAGCTGGTGTTGTTTGTGTCTTACAGAGTAGAAATTAGCTGATAAGTGATAAGAACTAAAAAGGGGAATGTTGTTATACTGCCTTCCTGGGACCTGATGGTTTTTTTGTTTGGGTTTTTTTTTACTTGCTTAGTGGGTCCAGTAATTTACATGTATCTTTAGCTTTCCAGAGTCTGTGCTCATAGACCCTGTCCTGTGCAAAGAGCTAAACGTGTGTAGATGCAGTGTTGTGGTCAAAACATGTTACGTTAGTGTGCCATACCTGGCACTCCCAGCCTTCTGTGGCTTTGCCTGTAACCTGTTCAATTTTTAATGATGGCCTCTGTGTCTGAACATATTGGGATCTAGAGATGGTAATTGTCCACTTGTTTTGTTTATGAAGTTAGTGACTCCCTCTGCTGTTTAGAACAAAAACAGTTGTTAGTTAATAGAGAGTTTTTATTTATATTAAAAATGTCTTGCAAGATAAATGTAACACACTCTTAATGGTTAGCTTTTTGAGAATGTGTTTCAAAAAAGATAATGAAAACGCTTGACTAAGATTGCTTGATGTATCAGTATTAACATCAGACAATTTTACCCGAAAAAATTTCCTCTGTCACTTTCCTGTTCATAGTATTTAGCAACTATAACTTGGAATGATTTATGGAAGACTGTCTCAAACTTGATGTATTAAATCTTTTGCTACAAAGAATGTTTTAAAAAAACAATAGGAGCCCAATGATTACTTGAGGAAAAGGGGCAAACATTCAGCAGCAGTGATTGCCTCACAGGAGATTTGTTAATAGGTTCAGTACCTTCAAGAGAGCATAGCAAGGAGTTCAATAACAAAGGCATAACGTCCATCACTTTGAACATACTGATACTTGCTTCTTGTGTAGCAGAAACATTACCTATAGAAGAAAACAGCACTTCCAAAGAACACCGATTTTCTGAGGACTCTATGGATTCTGCACTTAGTTCTGTAAATCCTTCAAGCCCGACCCGTCGAAATTCCACAGAATATCGTACTTCAGGGAGTGCAGCATATTACAGAAATACCCTTCAGCCAGTGACTGCTACCTCAAATTCAGCCCCAGTCCTGCGCAGGCTGTCCTTGAGCTCTGCTGGAAGCAGCGGTTACTATGAAGTTAGCAGGAATCGAATACAGAGGCGGATTGAAGGTATGCTATATAACTAAACTTTCTGAAAGTATATAACTGCTCTTATTAACATACAAAGTCTGAGAGTTATGAATAAAGGAGTTTTTTGCCATAGAAAAGCTTGCATATGGAGTGAAATGTGCTGTTGCCAAGCATGTCAGGCTTGTTAATGTAACTGCAAATGCAGAACTTAAGCCTGTTAGAACTAATATTGCGGCGCAAGCTGGGTGGGGCGGGGTCTTACCTGCTGCCCTTCCTCTCACTGCTGTTATGGACCCTGCAGTGGGCCAGAACAAGGAGGGCTAGTTATATGCAGCTCACTTCCTGAGCATCTTATCAACTCTTACTGTGTTGGTGTAATATGGGGAGAGGGTTTCCTCCTGTCCCTCCCTCTATCTGCACAGCTTAACTTGCCTTTGCCACATTCCCAATTAATGGCATCTTGGGACCCGGGAGCCAAGTACAACTCAAACTAATCCCTCTAGGTATGTCATACTGCTAATATTTATGCTCCTGTAAATATTTGCAGTTATGTAACGCATTTAAAGACAAATAGAACAGTTCAATATTATTTGGAGGAAAATAAAACATCTTTCATTTTAATATATTGCAAAGAATGCATAATAAAAGCTGCATGTTAATATCAAGAATGTCTCATGTAAAATGAAATGTGTTGTCCCTGTATAGACTAGTGATACTTCTTCCTTTCACAATATTTTTATACTGAAAGCTGCAAGTTCCACAACTGGACCAGATCTGAATTCACTAAAAAGGGAACCTTCAAGAATATTGAATAAGGATCCTTCCACCTGGTCAATAGAGGAAGTAATGCGTTTTGTGAAAGAAGCTGATCCACAGGCACTAGCTCCACATGCAGAACTCTTTAGGAGACATGTATGATGCATATCCATTCTGTTCTAGTAGATTGTGTGTGGCGTTAATCTCTTAAAATACAGTTTTCATGTCTGTCACTCTGTTTGCAATTGAACGTAGAATAGATGCTACTTGTTTATTAGCGGGAGGCTGAAGATTATTTTTCCACCTGAAACTCCTCCTGCAGTATATTTTTCTCCATGTTCCAGTCTTGTTAGACTAGAGTAAATACCCACTGCTTTCCAGCTTATGTGGAATAATGCCAATACTGGAAGTGTCCAAGTTCTAATGGCCAACATCCATGGTACCCCTGTCATCCCTGGTACCTCTAGAGAAGATGGGATTCTCATGTACAGTATAGGGCATTTGGCCTGCATAGATGACACCTCCCTAAGACAGTCTGTTCTGGAGTCTGATTATCCCAAAGTAGAGATGCTGTTATGCCTCATTAGCTTTACACTTGGTCATTAATACTAAAATTCAGAGAATCTATTGAAATGTTGAATTAATCTGTTTTGAAAACCAATGTGTAGGGTTTCGTAAGATCTAACTAGATGTTGTTTTCGGAGAGATAAACTGCGTCAGTTTCTCTGTGCTGTTTTTGGTCTCCCCTCTTCCTTCTCACTGTGCTTTTCTATGGCAGGTTGCCCAGTAAAGAGCTGCTTTCTTATTTCATTGTATATATGGCCCTCCAGAAAGAGGTTGGCTTTCTCTTTAGTAGTATTTCGCACTTGTTCTGCACCAGCTCCTAGTAACAGTTAAATCTGAGTCAGCTGGAATGGAAGGAAGACACAAAATAACTTTTAGCGGAGCTTCCTGTCTTATGTTTTATTCTTAGTTGTATAACAAGACTAAATGTCACTTGTTTTGTCAGGTTTATGTTTAAAAAAAATAAAACAGAGTGGTTTTCTTTATGGTGTTTTAAGGAACTAATTGCCTGTCTACAGTGTGTAATGCTACTAAGAGCTTAGGACTGTCACATTTCAGCAGCTTCTCAACCAGGCAGTTGAAATCCGACTTAAGTTGTCCTTGGTCTTGATCCTAACAATCTGTCTGGTTTAACCTGGACGTAGATCTGTCTTATTTCACAGATTTAGATGGTCTGTAACCCCTTCCTCCATGTGACTGTTTGCATGTGCATGCCAGAATCCTCCCACAGCTGTGTTCAAGGTTCAGTGCAAGGCCTCAGTGCTCGGCTCATTTAATCTCTAACTGCACAGACCTTCCTTTGCAGCTTCTTGTTTTTTTTCCCTTGACCCATTCACTTTTTTCCCAGCTGGTACCTAATTTTGAGGGCCTTTTGGTCAGTTTCTTTTACTTACTATACTTTTCTTTAGCATCTTAAATACCTTAATCATCATTAAAAAAATACTAAAATAAATTCAATTTTAGTGGCCATCTGTAAATATCAAATTATACTAAGTTACTGTTTTATATATAGTAGATAAATTTTTACCACAGTATAGACAAATATAATGTACTTTCCGGTTTTACCATGCAGCTTGTTAAAGTAGTTGTATGTTGTTGTGTTTATTCTCTTCCTTCTGCAGGAGATTGATGGGAAGGCACTACTCTTACTGAGGAGTGATATGATAATGAAATATATGGGACTGAAGCTGGGGCCTGCCCTAAAGTTGTGCTACCACATTGAAAGACTTAAACAAGGAAAGTACTAGCCAGTGGGGATACCACAAATATGTGTGTTTATATCACACTAAGCTCTCAGGTTCACAGCCATTGCCTTTATTTGAAACTATTTTGCTGATATAAATCATCTTTATTTTTTTGAAAGTGCTCTCAAAATGTAAAGAAGACATTCAGGATAAAGAAGGGGGGGGGGGAAGTATATTACATTCTAGTATTTTGCGAACTATTTCAGAAAGTTTGCAGGGAAGGACAGTTGATCATACTGGGGGCGGGCAGGTCAGGTAACAGTGCTCTCTGAATCCTGAAAAGTGTGTTCTCTGTTGCAGACTTCAGCCAACGTGTTCATATTCAGAACCAAAACAGCTGAATCCCAAAGGAAAAAAATAAAACAAACCAGCATCAGGTGTTAATAATTTTTACAGGGGTGGCTGTAAACTTTTATATCACAAGAAAAATTTAAAATAGAAGATCTCACCTCTGTAGTGAATACTGTGTCTGGTCCTCCAGCAAAGTAATACTCTTAGTGTATTATTCTAGGTTATTCTTCCTAGATTTCCATAAAGGGAATAGCCATATGAATTGGTCATGGGGGATGGAGGTGTGGGGAGGGAAGGGTTATGGAGGAGAGAGCTTAATATGAATATAAGCTTTTATAAAGTGTGATTATCAGTCCTTTGGTAAGTTATGAGGACAAATGTACCGTATATTGTCAATTTATGCAGGCAATAAATATTTCTGTTTCATGGAAGGGCATGTTGGCTGTATAAACAGCCATTTCTGGGACAGATGGATTTAACTGGAACAACGCATCTACATTTTAAACATTCCATCTCTTTGCTAAGTTTGGCATGGATATGTGCGTTCATGCTTTTTATATATACGTGTATGTGTCGAGGAAATACATACTATATATATAAAAATATACATACACACTGTACATATGTATTCAGTTTTTTAATGTGTACTTTGCACTGTGCCAGAGAGAACTGTACAATTTCTTGTTGTTTTTTTACCAGTAAATTTAGTTGTGTACTACTTTCATATTCATTAGCACCTGTTTAATTTGTTGTCCATTCTTGGAGTCGGAAGGTGACAAACAATCGAAGAGTGGGTTTATTGATACAGGTGAGATCCCTGTACTATGCAATACTCTTGGTTATTCATCCCTTAACTCTGAGCCATATATTCTATTACATTTCTGGAAAGACACATTTGGTTCTGATGTTTTGGGCTTGTATTTCCTTTAAGGAAGTACTGCTATGTAACCGATAAGCCTTTTTTTTGGGTAAAATCGGTGCTGTTTGTATAAGCTGCAAGAATGAGTAGTGATAATAAAGCAGTTTGTTGTCACTGCCAATTGTAATATACATCAGGGACAAGGAAATATACTTTCTGTGTAGGAAACTGAATGTACTGTATGTAATAGTGCAAGTGATAAAAACTATTTGCTAGGGAAGGTGTAGTCCTAAAATGGTAGGTTTTATTATATTTCTTACTGCCTTTTTATATGAAAGCATATAGTATAAATGTATTTTTTACAAATTCCTTTTCTGAAAATGCCTTGCTTTACCAATAGTCTGATACTCCTCAGGTTTCAGCAGAGATACTGCTGCAAAATAATAAATTTTGTGGCTCACAAGTGTCCAAGTATTTTGTTAGTTTAAGTGACTGCAATGCAATTTTAATTTAGCAAGTCATTTGGACTTTGAGAATTGTTTTTATTATTACATCATTAGACATTTGACACTAAAGGTTATCTATATTGATTTGTTTTGCATATCTTTTGTGGTGCATGTATGCTTAGATGAATAATACAAGCATGCTCTTTATAGTGAGAAAAGGTCAGAGCATTGATTGGAGAAACAGAATATTTTCTCTTTGTGTTAGAAAAATACTGACTTGATTGTTGGTGTAACCATATGAAAGTTAGTTATATATTGAGGAAAACATCGTGCCCACATGTTCAGTATATTGTTTATACCTTACTTCTTCCATGCTTTATTATGCTGAATTTCAGAGTTCTTTAGTGTAAAAAGATCTCATGCGATTTAAGTGGAAGTAATTGACTGAAAACAGTTTTCATTTTTTTTTACATTGCCATTGGCATAAGAAAAACAAAGTTGTTTAAATTTTCTGTTTGGCCTTTATGGAATGACATTTTTGTACATGGCACTATTATGGGTATAAATATTTGTTCAAGGCTCTCTGTGCACCCGTGCGCACAGGGATTACTGTGATGTTGCAGTACCAGAATTTCACTGTGTGCTATAGCGTGAGATTCAAGCGTTCAAAGTGTTGTAGCAGAATATATTTTTTATTCTTTATTTTCATTGGGATGTTCTTATCTATCAACAAAAATAAAATAGTTTGTTCATTGTTGTAACTGTCCGTTTTGTTTGATGTTGTGTATATGTGTGAGCGCTGTTTGTGTAGGCAAGGATAGCTATCTTATCTGGCATTTGGCAGTTCTTGACAGTTCATGTAAACATCTGGTGCAAGGAAGTTTTAATCAAAAGGGTAAAATCATTCCAACATTGTTTATCTGAAGCAATTAATGTTTGAACTTGGGTTGGTCTATGCTTTCAAAATAACAACTTGGGAATATATTCCACTATTTAGTTTTGCATATAGCATTTTGCCACTTACAGAATTCTCATGTAACCACTGAGGGGAAGAGACTGCTAAAAACTGTTTGTCCTGTGTTCAGATGAAGACCTGAAGCACTTTAAATCAAAGCAATTAATGGTGATAGGTTTGAACTTCATATACTTCATGCTTTCTTATTTCTATGACACAGAAGTCTATTGTTCTGGTGGCTGTTCAGTGGTCAGCCTGTGCTTGAGAAGTAACTTAAATTGGGTTAATAGAATCATAGAATCGTTTAGGTTGGAAAAGACCTTTAAGATCATCCAGTCCAACGGTAACCTCAAATCCTTTGCAGGCAAATTATGGAACTTGGAAGTTGGTAGTAACGATAGTCCAGAGCTATTTTGCATCTGATCTCTCTCAAATGATGCAGAATATCTTTTTGATGCATATTTGATGTAGAAGGCAACATGATGTATTCTCTTTGTTTCTCTGAGTTGCTTTTCTGTCAACAGGGATTCAGCTGCTTACTTGGTTCTGTATCTTTCAGTCATCTTACAAGACTGTGCCATAACTCCTCAGTACATCATAAGATCTCTTCTATTTGAAATTAAAATGCTACTGCCTGGGAGGACTAGCAGCTCTCACAATTCTTCTTGCAGAAGACCTATGCAATGTTGAAATTGAAGAGTGCTGTGTGGCAGGGTGATTGCGTGTTGCAGTTGACGTGACGGCACTTCTAAGAAGTTTGTTGTGGCTGTATACATGTTGTAGAACTTTTTCAGGAATGAAAGACAGCAACATCATGTCATAAATGTTGGCTCAAAAGATGGAGCATCTTCCCGTTTTTTGTTGCTTTTAATAAGGCACACCATTTTTTACTTCAGGTGGTAGACACAGGGGCAAAGGTGTTCACCTGAATACTGATGGTACTTGCAGAAACTTTTTTCTTTCCAGTCATTTGAGGATATAATTTGCTCAAAAGCAATGTTAACCTTCTCTGTAACTCTGACAGTTTTATATGAGTCTGTGGATGCAATTTCTATGCCCTGAATGTGATAGAAAATTCTACATTTGAGTATCTCAAGTATCCCTGTAGGGGAAAAATGAGGCCTTGAGTAAGGATGACTAAAATCTTGAAGTTTGAACCTGCTCAGATGAAACACCATGGTTCTTTGTGCTTGTCCTTCCTCTAATTGGAGGTGAAATTCAGAGAATTGAAAAAGTGTTGAATTAATAGTTTATCTTCCTGCTTAACTCGGAGGGCTCCGGTCACCTTTTCCTATTCATGTATTATTCCAGCGGGCCAACTTAGGATCATGTTTTCATTTAAATATGAGTAACGAATGGAAGTCTATTCATATGTATGTATATGTGAATCATTTTTAATTTAAATGGCCTGACATCCAGAACCAAGGATTCAGAGCAGCCTGTGTCCAGCCAACTTGAAGCAGAGGCTTTCTGTTTTAAGATAATTTACGTTATACTACTTACCTCTTCTGTTTCCAGTTTGAGCTGACTAGGTTTTTTTCTGCATTATCAAAGTTTATCTTAACTCTGCTTGGTGTTTTTGTCTAGGCCACTTACAAAACTTTTATGTGTGATTCTCTATACCAATTACTCTGAAACTATAGTTTTTAAAAGCTTTTTCTATAATAGACTTAAAATAGTAACAGGAAACAACAAGTGTATAGAAAGCAGTGCTACGGGGAAAACCAAAAATACTGCTTAGCATAGACGTGAGGGTTTTCAAATTAAATGTAACAGGTTTTCTATCTACAGCTTTTTGTGTTTCTAGGTTTGTCTTGTATCTGCCCCATTCTAAGGAAGAGTTGAGGAGTGTATCACAGAACTGAGGACTAGTTGAGGTTGGAAAGGATCTCTGGAAGTCATTGGGTCCAACACCTCTGCTCAAGCACTGCCACCTAGAGATAGTTGTGCTGGACCATGGCCAGACAGCTTTTGAGTACCTCCAAGGATGGAGACTCCACAGCCTCCTTGGGCAGCCTGTGCCAGGGCTCAGTCACCCTCCACCAGTGTTTCCTGATGTTCAGAGGGAACCTCCTGTGTTTTCAGTTTGTGCCCATCACCTCTGATCCTGTCACTGGGCACCTCTGAAAAGAGCCTGGCACCATGTTCTTTGCACCCTCCCCTCAGATATTTCTATGTATTGTTGAGGTCCCCCTTGAGCCATCTCTTCTCCAGGCTGAACAGTCCCAGCTCTCTCAACCTTTCCTCATAGAAGAGATGCTCCAGTCCCTTCATCATCTTAACGGCCCTTTGCTGGACTCTCTCCAGTGTGTCTGTGCCTCTTGTACTGAGGAGCCCAGAGCTGGGCCCAGCCCTCCAGGTGTGGCCTCACCAGTGCTGAGAGGAGGAGAAGGATCACCTCCCTCAACCTGCTGGCAACATCCTCTTAATGCAGCCCAGGGTACCTTTAGCCTTTTTGCGGCAAGGCTGGCTCATGTTCAACTTGGTGTCCACCAGGACCCCCAGGTTCTTTTCTGACAAACTGCTTTCCAGCTGGGTGGCCCGCAGCATGTACTGGTGACTGGAGTTGTCACCCGGTGCAGGACTTTGCAATTCCCTTTGTTGAACTTCATGAGGTTCTTGTCCATGCATTTTTCCCACCTGGATGGCAGTACGACCCTCTGGTGTATCAGCCACTCCTGCCAGTCTGGTGTCATAAGCAAACTTGCTAAGGGTACGCTCTGCCCATCATCCAGATCATTAATGAAGATGTTGAACCAGACTGGACCCAGTACTGACCCCTGGGGTACACCACCAGTCACTGGCCTCCAACTAGACTTTGCCACCGATCACCACATGCTGGGCACAGCCATTCAGCCAGTTTCCAATCCACCTCGCTGTCTGTGCATCCAGCCCGTACATCAAGATGTTGCGTATGAGGATCTTATAGGAGACAGTGTCAAAGGCCTTCCTGAAGTCCAGGTAGACAATATCCACTGCCATCCCCTCATCTACCAGGCCAGTCATTTTATCATGGAAGTTTATCGAGTTGGTCAAGCAGGACTTCCTTCATCTTGGTGAAGCCATGCTGGATACTCCTGATGATCATCGTCTTGTTCATCTGCCTGAAAATGGTTTCCAGCATGAGCTGCTCCATCACCTTCCCAGGGCTGGAGGTGAGCCTGACTGGCCTGTAGTTCCTTGGGTACTCCTCCTTGCCCTTCTTCAAGATAGGAGTCACATTTACTTTCCTCCGGTCTTCAGGCACTTCTCCCATTCACCATGATAGATCAAAAATTATGGAGAGTGGCCTCACAATGACATCAGCCAGCTCCCTCAGCACTCATGGGTGCATCCCATCAGGCCCCTTAGACTTGTGCATGTACTTGCTTAAGTAGTCCCTGATCTGATCCTTTTCCACCAAGAGTCCATCATTCTTGCTCCAGCCTTTCTTCCTGGTCTCTGGCACCTGGGATTACTGAAGGCTGGTCTTGCTAGTAAAGACTGAGGCAAAGCATACATTTGGTACTTCAGCCTTTTCTACATCCTGTGTAATGAGGTCCCCCATGTCATTCAGCAGTGGGCCCACATTTTCCTCAGTCTTCCTTTTGTCACCTGTAGAGCGTAGTCTATTTTAATGCAGTATCATGTGACAAAACACATTTTAAAAGTGGATAGCAGTATTTTTTTCTTTGGTTAGCTAGTTACATATTAGAGTAAAATAAACATTTCATTCCAACATTAGATGTGTGAAACTGTTCTAAAAGTTATGAAAATCTTCATCTTCCTGCCAAGTTGAAGCTATGTAGAGTTAGGCTGACTTGGCTTAAAGAGAGGGGGGAAAAAAATTACAAAAAAGACCCCCTTGAGATCAATTTCAAAGGTCATATATTCTTCCTCTTTTTTTATTACATGTAAAACTATTGAAGTGAGTAAAAAGTGCTCATTTGGAAGTGCCCAAGAGTGATGCAGGGAGGCAGAAGCTGATTTCACATCCATTTCTGTGGTGAAATGGTTGCTGCTTTTTTCTCCAGCCTTGATTATAATCCTTCGCTCTGTAAAGCTTACTAACTCCTAATCCTGGGATGGTGTTCCCCAACTGTCAGTGCTCCTGTTGGTTCAAAGGTCATGCAGAGCCATTTTGAGACTTTATCTTCTTAAAATCTGAACAGTCTGTTGTAAACTCACTGTGTTTTCAGTCAGCAACTATGAGACATTTTACATCTTTTGTAATTTTTTTTTTACAGTGAGAACCTCAATTATTTTTTTAAACAGCAATATATATATATAAATCTTCTCCTCTGATGGTTTGTCCTAAATAAATTCTCACTACTGTGGCTGTGTAGGTGATGGGAGTCCTATATGTACTTAAAATGGCCATTACAGTGATCCAGTAGGCTTTTAAATCCCTTACTTACATGAATCGTCCATCCCTGTCCTAGCAGATCATTTTGATTAGCTGTAATTTGTCCCAATTGAATCAGAATTAGCTTCCACCAGCTCCAGAAATCTCCCAGTCCTGTTGTACAAGCTGAGGAGTCCTGCATGAGCTGCTTCTCCTCGTAGCTTTATGGACCACTGCTAGTTTTATTTCAGCTTTCATTATCTGCAGGGGAACTGTTTAGTGCTGATAGCAAAGGCTGCACACCTCTACTTCTTTTCTTTTTAAAATACGTGAAGATGTGTTCATCCACAGAGATTCACTTTTCAGCCTCTGAAATCAAAGCCCTTCCAGGACAAACAGTACAAGCAAACAGATGCCAGCCCAAGAGGAAAGGGAGATCGCATCCCATGTTGTGTGAACAGACAAATGCGAACAGATGTACAGCTTGAAGCTGGCAGAAACCCTTTCTGCCAATGGTTCCTTTCTAGTCATGACAGCTGGAAGGAAATGAATACACCACGAAACCACCATGATAATTGCCATTACCCTGCCTTCGCAGTCTCAGCATTGAGGTCAAGAAGTGGAAAGACAAAGACTCATCTACCCGCCCAGGTGGAAGCCAAGGCAATTGGCAAGGCACTGGGAAAAATCTTCATGAATGGTGGAGCACCTTAGAAAGTCTGGTGCTCAAATGCAAGAGGCCATAATTTCCTAGATTTCTCCCTTTCTCATATTTAGGGTTTTTTCAGTAGTTATGGAGTGTTGTGGTTTAGCCCCAGCCAGCAACTAAGCACCACACAGCCGCTCGCTCACTCCCTCTACCCCCATGGGATGGGGGAGAGAATCGGAGGAGTAAGAGTGAGAAACACTCCTGGGTTGAGATAAGAACAGTTTAATAATTGAAATAAAGTAAAATAGTAATGATAATAATAAGAATATAATTATGATAATGATAATATACAAAGCAAGTGATGCACAATGCAATTGCTCACCACCCACCAAGCGATACCCAGACAGTTCCCGAGCAGCAATCGCTGCTCCCTGGCCAACCCCCCCCCCCCCCCCATTTATATACTGAGCATGACGTCATATGGTATGGAATAGCCCTTTGGTCACCTTGAATCAACTATTCTGGCTGTGCCCCCTCCCAGTTTCTTGTGCACCTGGCAGAGCATGGGAAGCTGAAAAGTCCTTGACTAGGGTAAGCACTACCTAGCAACAACTAAGACATCAGTGTGTTATCAACATTCTTCTCCTACTAAATCCAAAACACAGCACTATGCCTGCTGCTAGGAAGAAAATCAACTCTATTCCAGCCGAAACCAGGACATGGAGGCACTCTGTTTCCCCAGGCAATTGTGCCAATGCTGTCCAGATCCCTAAGAGTGGGGTTTTCAAACGGGTCTGAACAGCTCTTCCCTCAACCTCCATCTCTCCAAACCAGCGCTGCCAACCAGGTCTTCCTCTTATTGGAGACCCTCTATTTTGAGGGAAGGATCTTTGCATGTGCTTCTTACTCCCGCATGTTTTGAAAAATAAGAAAGGGACGCTGCAGCTTGCTTGCTTGATCTCCGATGTACATACTAACTGTTGCTACTGAGTTCTCTCCTTGCCTGGGAATGTTGGTGGTACTCTGTTATGAACAGATGCCTCTCACCTGGGCGATGTTACTCAAGGTGTGGTCTACAGAGTGCTTTTCTGTCTGTCTGTCTGTCTCTCTCTTTTTAAGTCCCTGTGCTCACATGAACAAAATAGTGGGGAGGGAGAAATTAATAAACAAATGCTCAGTTTTAGTCTACCCTTGGTTTATACTTGTGCTTTAGGGGTGAGGTACTAGATGGGTCATCATAATGTACTTGGGACATATTGCTTATTAGGCTCAGTGGCAATGGTGGGGGGTTGGAGGTTTCTGCTGATTTGTTGTGGGGTTTTGGGGGTTTTTTTTTAACTGAATGCTGTCAGCAGTTTGTTTATTTTCAAGGGATCAGCTCAGCCAAAGGGACCATACTACTTTCATACATCTTTGTATTCGCCATAGTGTATTAATTGTAAACTGTCTTTGCCTGGGTGGTGTTTGGCTACAGGAAATGAACAGGTTGGGGAAAGTTTAAATGTTTTGAAAGAAAACAGAAATGGAAGCCTGGGATGAGTGATAGGCTTTGCGTGCAATAAACATGGGAAGGAAAATGTATGAAGAATGAAGTAATGGAAAATCGGAAAAGAGAAAACCGTGTGGATATACTAACTTAAACTGTTTCAGATTTGGATGCACTGGCTGTTGAGTCATAAGTAGTGTCTTTGTTTGCATTGAGCTGGGGTTTTAAAGAGGAAAGTTAGAGATGAACATTTTGAGCCATGTTAGGGATGTGGAGTATTTTATCTTGACATGATATCATCTGAAAACATGGGCTGAGTCCTTGTAACTCCCTACCCAATTCTTGGGGCATCCTCCCTCTGTCCTTAAATTGTTTCTTCCTAATCAAATGAGCTGCTGCTACTGACTCCCTCTTGATGCAATTTCTTTTAAAGCCCGATCGAAGAGCCAAAACCTAGGAATACAAGATTGGGATTAATTTCATATAACTTCATGTCTGTGTATCATGGTTGTCTAGACTCTCTCTCATTGTAGTCCATGGAGCTCAAGCTGACTGAGTTGAGGTTATGAGTGATCTGACCAGATACCAGCATCTGCTTTACAAAGAGATTAATAGCTCTCTTGACTCTATTGGTTTTATTGACTAGATTTCCAATATCTGTCATGGGAGCCTTGATACCTGTCTTGCTTAACTTCAGCATGTGAGCTAATTCCCCACCTAAAGTGCTGTTTGTTGCAAGCAAGATGGAACCGTCCCATTATTTGAGTCCTTCATTGAAAGACCTAGTTGGCATTCAGAAGGAAATGTTGAGGTGCACGTTGTACTAACCAAGAAATGCTAGCCAGATCCCATGGTCTGCCATACAGGGGGTCTCACTCAGAAGTCCAGATGTCCAGAATATCTAGCCCAAAAAGTTATCCATGGAGAGTATTTCTCCTCTCTTAGTTCCTTGTTGCTGCACAGTTAGAGCACTGTTGCATATCTCTTGTTTAAAGTGGTGGAAGGCAGACAACCAGCGCTTAAATATTCTATTGGTCTTTTTTAATCCAAGCCTGACCCTGCTGTACACGACTATGGGTGGTGCTAGGCAACTGGTGGCCTATGCATCCTTGGGCTTTAAGATTGAGTGTGGTGGCTTTGTGCCATCGTGGTTGAGCTGTGGAGGGTCTCTGAAGGGCAGGCACATGCTCTCTTATGCTGGACTGTGCTCTGTAGACCAAGCTTTCAAGGTACGTATTTAGAAACATTTGTTTAAAGAATGAAGAATCCACTCAATACCTTTATAACTGTGAATGGGTGGGGGTGTCTCACTAAACAGGAAATTATTTGTACATCAGAAGCCTCAAAAATTAATAGCTTTCACATGCTTACTGATGGGACTTTTAGGGGTTTTCTTGCAGTACATAAGCTCTAGAAAGAAGGACCTCCTTGTTTTGTGTCAGTGATGCACACTTGGTCTACAAGATGCCAGACTAGGACAAAATGTTGCCTATCTGTGGTTCTGAAGCAAAAAAAGATGGGAACTCCGTCAACGAGGATGTGGTGGGAAGGATGATATTGAAACAATGCAGAAAATGCAACTGTTTTGAGACAGCTGTGGGCTAAGGAATATTAGTAATCCCAGGAGCAAGGAGGGGCTGGACACAGGCTGACGTGGAGATTCAATGTGTCTGTTACCAGCGCTTCACTGGAAACATGCTCTTCTTAACAGTGAAAACTAATGTTTTACCTTGAAAATAGTGCTCCCTTCCAGATACTTGATTAGATTGTACCCTGCCGTTTGCTCTTTTAATTTTCCCCTCTTAATTTGAAAGTATCCTAATAATTTCAGTACCAGGATATTATGCTATTATTCTAGGAGAACTTGGGGTATATGGGCACAAAGCAGTGCTAAATATTTTAGTGATTAGTAATTTGTCTCCCCAAACACAAAGAAATGTTTCAGATGGTTCAACAACAGAATGGATTTTCCTAGCAGAGCTGCGATACCAGGACTTTTAACAACTGTGGAAAATATGTTTTCCGCACTAAAATTAGGGGATTTGCTTGTGTGCGTAGGACTGCCCCAGCATACTCTGAATTGCAAACTTCAGCATTAAGAGTATGTGGTATAGTCTAAGAGAAATGCAACTTTAAATAAGAGGAGGGGGAAGCATTGGAAAAAAAGTGGAAGGTAAGTGAAAAACGCAAATTGCACGAATTAACGTAATTAATGTCGAAGTGGCAGGCTGGCTGCATTTGGGAAGGCAGGAACTGATCCCAGTCTGAGGAAAACAAGGTCTTTGACTGAGCCCTTCAGCATGTTTTTATAAACTTGAGCACAAAAAGAAACTAGAACATCTGGCACCAGGATATTATGCAATGTTGTTTTATGCTATTTTCATTGTCCAGGATTCTTCATGAGGACTGTTAATGAGTTGCTTATTGTTGTTGGATCGCTGTCCTGAGGTGCCTCTGTGCAAGTGAAGGGGCTCGGACTTCTCCAAATCGCTCCCTTCGGTGCTCGGTGGCCACTTCTGTGCCAGCCAGTTTCCCCTGAAAGCTTTCGCATGCAAGAAGCGCGTGAAGCTGCTCCTTGAGCCCCTGCGGGTCAAACCTCTGCGGGGATGTGCAAGGCGGTGTAATCATCCCGGTGCTCTGGGGTGGGGGGCTGAGCAGAAAATGGGTGGAAGTGGTTAAAAAAGAAAAGTTGGCACTGATCGGGGGACATATATTGGCATATCAGTTTTATAGCGGATAGGAGCGTGGGTGGGAGGAGAGCCTAGGTCACACATGTCACTTGAGGCCTGCGATACGCAGAAATGGACGCCTTTGCTGTTCTCCTCCTCCTCTCCTTCCCGCCGGGCTGGGTTTGCTGCTGCTCTTCCCCGTCGCCTGCTGTGTCAGGACAGGAGCCGGAAGGCCACGCTGCCTTGCGCGCTCTGCATGAGTGGGATTTGAGGTACCGTCTCCCCCCGCCCTCGCTTCTCAGCTGCCTTCAGCCCAAGAAAGCGTTACCCTCCCAGCGCTCAGTGCTCACCTTTTCTTCCCGCTCTCGCCAAGCCAAGTGGCCCTGGAGCCTTGTCTTTGAAGCTGACACTTTCCTTTTCTCTGTCTGTCATCTGCTCATGGCCAAGGGCCGCAGCTTTGCTCCTGCCTTTCGTTCTCTGGCTGGCTGCTTGCTAACTTTGAGAAAGGTGTGATGCCAACAGACCGGGAGGTGGCTCTTTCCTCGGCTTCTGTTGCCTGCTTCCGTCTGCTGCTTCTCCACATTCACCTTGCGCTCGTAATTGTCTCCCCGTTACCTGATTGCTTGTCTGTTCTCTCTGCCTAAAAACCGCCCGCTCCAGGTAAGTTCTCTGGCTGAGAAGCTCCTTATTCTTCTTTCGGATTCATTTGTGTTGCTAACAGCTAACTCCATGTGCCAAAGCCTTTTCTGTGCACCCCTGGTCCCAGGGCCATGCCTTGGGCAGCGTAGGGGAAGGGGACCAGCTGCCCTGTGGAGGAAAGCTCCAGGCTGGTGCACCTGAGCTCTCCCACCCCTGAGGCTGCCACGTACTGTGGCCTTCATCTGGGATGCGCAGCCCTGCTCCCCTCCTCGGATTTGGTGTCTGGCTTCCTGCGAAGCCCCTGCCTTACGGGGGGAAGAGAGATGAGGGGAAAGTAACCCACCCCTGCAACCCTCTCCCCTCTCCCCTACCCCCTAACAAAAGCCCACACCCAAAGTCCAAGTCAAAGGAAGCTTGGAGCCAACAAGGGCTCCAAGAAGGAGTGCCCTTGAGGGTCTGCACTGCTCCTCTGTCTCTCTCTCTTTCTCTCTACCTTGCATATACCCATCAATGTAAAACGTCTTCCTCCTACCATTACGGCTTAATGACTTTCTCTTCAACTTCACAAGAGGTATTAATGTCTCCATTAACAGCCACCAGAAATGGAAGCTCCATATATCATGAGTGCAGCTCCGCGTCCTTCTCCTCGTACAGAAGTTTCAGAAGCAGTTAAAATGTAGCCCTGTAGAAAATTAATGGCCCAATATACAAAATCTGTAATTGCCGCCAGAGGCGAGGAGGAGGAGGAGGAGGAGGTGGAAGTGCTCAATCTTGGTGTAATTAAGTACCTTGTTCTGTGGCTGCTTCTCCCCCGTGCTGATGGGCTGTGGGGCTCGTGCTTCACACACGAGGGATGGTGGGAGGCAAACGTCCCTACTTAGTGTCATTTTGCCCAACAGAGTTGAACATTAGGACGGGTGCCAATGCGTGGCTGCTCTTCCTCCGGCACGGCCTTGAAGGCTGGGCTTGCATGAGCGGGTAAGCAGGGGAGGGAGCTGGAGCTGCCGTAAGCCTTCCCGGAAAGATGCTGCAGCTGAAGCAATGGAAAAGCCAGGCGGTGGGGCGGGTGAGCCCAGTCTGCTCTGCCCATCCATTCCCAGTGGGGTGGCTCCAGCCTCTCTCGCCTTGTGGCAATGGGGACGGTGGTGGTGGCCAGCAGTGCCAGGGGGCTTGGCCCTTCCGGAGATGGCCCCGTAAAGCCAGGGGGGCCAGTCCTGTGGCAGGGGGGCAGAGGGGGATGCTAGGATAGTTGGAGCCTGCTCTGGTTTTCCTCAGCCCTGTTTCAGAGCAGGGAGATTGCAGTTACTCTTGTAATGGTCTGGGGGAAGATGCATCTGCGTGGCTGCTGGTCTGGTCTGCCTTTACAGCCGGTACCAGTTGCCTTTAAATTGAATTAGTTGCCCATAGGCATTGGGTGTTTTGACAGTGCTTGTATGGGTTTATAATGGCATAAAGCTGATTTAGCCTAACTTGTTGTGCTCTAAATTCAGTTAAACCAGACCACTGTTTGCAGAGCGGGCCGGGAGGTAGCCTGGGCATTGAAGTTAACCTGGGAGCACTAACAGCTCCCAGTAAAGGCCTGCGGAAGAGCGGAGAGAAAACCTCAGCCCCTGCAGCCAGTGTCACCGACAGGCGCTGCTCTGCCTGCCCCAGGTGCCCCGTGGCCCGCAGGAGGGGTGCGCATCAGCCGGACACCCCCCTCTGCCTGCTGAGGATGCTGCGGGGGGTGATGCTTGCACAAGGATGGCGGGGATTGGGGCAGTCCATGCAGATGTAACCACCAATGTGAGAAGCACATGCTTTTTTAAAAAAAAAAAAAACAACAAAAAAAAGCAAACCCACAAACTTGAATTTGCTTCTGTCAACTGCGAAATAAAAATGACAACAGCTAATGCTGTGACCTCCTCCTTTTTAAATAATCTGGTTGTAGCCCTGGGGAAAACTACATTTTCGGAAGGTTTTTGACACTCTGGAATGGGCCCAGCTGAAACAGAGTGGGGCAGTGACAACTGGGATGGCTGTCCCAAGGGATGTCGAAATCCTGAGCCTCTGCAATGCAGCAACCAGAAGATGACACATTTCATCAACACAGTTTCTTGGAAGGAGCAAAACAAAGTAGCAGAGTATTTTCAATTAAATTAAAAAAAAAAAAATACAGTCAGATGACTAAACATTAATGAACCCATCAACACTTTACACTCTTCTAAACATTGTCAGTTCTGCCAGCTTTGGGAAAAATAAAAGGCTTTAAAAATACTTCAAAGGCAAGAGTTTAACAGAATTTGATGCTATGCTTACGTGAAAGTCCTCTATTTTCATATTAAGCAAGAGGGCAGCGATCCTTCAGCCCAGGAAAAGAGGAAGAGCATGCCTTTCCTAGCCTCCTAATGCAGATGCATTTTCTGAATAGTGAATTGGCGTCTGCTGGCATCAAAAGTTTCAACAGATTTCGGCACGACACCGCTGCCTAAGGGCGTGATTAGACTTCTAATCCTGAAACCGCTTCTTTGGGCAACTTCTCATTGCGCGAACAACTGCGAAAACCTTCCCAAAACTGTCCAAGAGGAGCCTTGGAAGTAGCTGGGCTGCAGCTGGGTAAAGGAAGGCACAGTTAGCGTGTGACGGCATCCAGCTGACAGCTTTACAATGGCTTTTTTTATTTAGATAGCACTGGTGCGGTGCTGGGAACATGTCATTTGAAGTAAGAGCAAAAAAGAGTTTTTCTACGTAACAGGTATAGCCACAAAAAGGCAGCGCCCACCAGAAACTGCTCTCACGTTTGTCCTTCCATCGGGATGGGTTTTTACAAGCGAGCCGTGTGAACTTAAAAGCCAATATAGAATAATGCATCTCCAGCTCATTTCCATACACAAGTGCAAAACCGTAACCTACCAGAACTTTTATTTTAATTGTACATTCACATTTCTCCATTGACGTGGGCGGCTTGTACACTGCCAAGTGATAAAGTTACACAGTTCTGCTCCTTCATGTGCATTGATTTCAGCCATCAAAGAAACTTAGAAAACCAACAACAAACAACTTTTCCATATATCTGTAGTCAGGCTGGGAAAAATTATGCAACTTTTCCTTCCCCTCCCACCCCCTGGCAACCGAATTCCTCTGACTTTTAGGCTTTTCTCTTTCAAATGACTGCTACTGGTACTTAATATTTTAAGACGGTTTCCTACGGGGGTCTCGCAATGAAGCTGGCGTTAGGTGCGCACTGGGCTGTGCCGCTCAGTTGCTCTCGCTCCTCCAGAAGCTCGTGTGGGCGCACCATGAGCGGCTGTCACGACGTGCTCTCCGACAGTGCTGCGGGACAATATAATTTTTCTTAGCCTGTTCTTTTTTCCTTAACATTTTAGGCTCATCACAAGTCAGTTGCGGCGCTTTACAGTTTACCGACTTTTTGCCAAATCTTCTCTGTACACTGAAAGCGATTCAGAAATGACAAAAAAATGCCGCAACCAATTAGCACGTACAAACATTTATTTTGAAACTTCCATTCCGACCGTTATGAAGAATTACATCATCAAAGCACTTTATGGCAGTGAAAATAGCTCTTACCCCTCTGACTCATCCATTACTCCATTAAAGCTGCAAAATGTGCAATCTGCTTGAAAAATAGGTTGCTTTTTATTCAGTTTCCCATGAAAAGTCAAAATTCGATAACAAAAAAAACGAAAGAAAAGAAACAAAAAAAACCAACCCAGCTTATAGGGACTCTACATCCGATCCTCTCCCCCTTCCCCCAAAAATAACTTACAAAGATAGTTTAAAGTTTTAAATGAGTTTAAAACCAAGTGCATCTTTTTTTTTTTAATTATTTTTTTTTTCTTCTTCTTCTCATAATAATCTTAAAATTCTAAAAACCCATAATTTACTTTCTTGGAAAAAAGGCAGCAAGCCGTTGCTTCTTGATTGGAAGAATATGTATCTCCGGCGAGTTCATTTTCTTTAGCTTTACGCTCCTGTTTTTGACGGGTTTCCTGAGGGCCTCGGCGCTGTCCCGGGGCTCAGGCGGGCTCTTCACGTCGTAGCACTGCAGCACCGAGTCCTGGGGCAGGTCCCTTTTGAAGGAAAAGTTTTTGGTGGAGACCCCCGACAGGCCCTTGATCTTGCCGCAGAAGATGGTGGGCACGGCGTCCTTGACGGAGACGATGACTTTGGCTGTCTGCGAGGTGCTGACGATCTCGATGTTGTTGCCGGCCTTGGGCTCGCAGCCCGCCCTGCCCGCCTGCTCCACCAACCACTTCTGCGGCTGCCGCAGCAGCTCGGCCGACCCGCCGCCCGGCCCCCTGCCCTCCGCCTTGCCCGACGCCTCCTGCGGCTTGCAGGGGGCGAAGGGGGCGGCCGGGCCGGGGAGCTTGTCCGGCGCAGGGTGACCTCCGGCCTCGGCGGCGGCGGCGGCGGCGGGGCCGGCACCGGCCGCCTCGCCGTGGGGCCCTGCCGGCTTGCGGCAGGAGGCGAGGGACAGGTCCAGGGCCCCGTCCTCGGGCGGCGGCGGCGGGGTGGCCTCGCCGGCCCGGGGCGCGGGCGGCCCTTTCATGGAGAGGTCCAGCGCTTCGTTCTCGCCGCCCATCTTGATGACGGTGTGGCGGCTCAGCTGCGGAAACTCCCGTGGGTGGAGGAGGTCGAAGGGCTTCGTCTCCTCCTTCTCCAGGGGGGTCTGCGTCCCCTTGCAGGAGTTGGGGGTGAAGAGCGGCGGCTTGGGCGGGTCGGGGGCTGCCTTGGCCTCGGCGCCGTGGGGCACGGGGATGGGGACGGGGATGGGGATGGGGACAGGGACGGGCAGGGGCACGATGACGGGGTAGGGCACCAGCAGCGTGGCGGGGGGCACCAGCGGCGACAGGGGCGAGCTGAAGGCCTGGGGCGGGAGGGTGGCGTAGTCGGGCGGGGGCTGGCAGGGCGTAGAGCCCAGGGCACCCTGCGAGGGAAAGAGGTCCTGAAGGACGGCGGCGAAGCCCGGCGTCTGAAAGACGGGGGGCAGGACGGGCTCCTGGGCTTGGCCGGAGGGCTTGGGGTCCAGGAGCTGGGGCTGCCCGACGGGGGCGGCGGCGCCGGGGAAGAGGCCGGCGTGCAGGGGGCTGGCGGGGCAGGCGGCCCCCGGGGGCAGCACCAGGGGCGAGTTCAGGTGCTGGAAGACGTGCTGCTCCAGGAGGACGGGCAGAGGGACGGGGCCCTGGCTGGTCATGACGTAGGGGGTGGCGGCGTTGGTGGCCGGCATCTGCGGGGCGGCGCTGCCGGCGACCTGCAGGTGGATGGGCAGGACGACGGGGCTGTCCCCCAGGCAGATGGGCTGCAGCACGGTGGCCGCCACCTTCAGGGCCACCCCGCTCTGCGACTCGGCCGGCGGCGTCAGGATGGAGGGCGCGGGGACGGTCACCAGCGGGGACAGGGCCTTCTTCATCAGGTCGGCCGAGTTGATGTTCCAGGCCTCCGCCGTGATCAGTTGGGCCACCCCGTTCTCCAGCTTGTTGTTGGCCATCGCCGAGGGCGAGCTGGTGACGTCCATGGGCAGGTTTGGGGCGTCCTTGTACAGCTCCTCCATGTCACAGGGCTTCTCGGGCTCTGCTGGCACCGCCTCTACATCGCCGTCAGCGGGACCCGCGGCGGCACCGGGCTGCCAGGAGCATCGGCACGGACATAATTTGGCCTGCAAACCAGAAACGTATTTTAGGCACCGCATAAATCTCCTCCTTAAAATAATATTTGCAATTGCCTTTAAAGACCCCATCGCCAAAGAAAAGCCGTTAAACATTTCCACACTTCAGGCCAACGGCTCCATAATACAGCGTAGTATATATACAGAGATGCTGGATATACATTCATCCATGAGTGTTGTACAAAGAGTTTTGAGGAACTTGTATTTAGCCGTAAACACAGATAGTTTAAAAGGCCTTGAGGGCTGCCTGCAGCCAGCCCACCCCCCCAGGACGCAGCCTGAGACGAGGACTCGGGCCGTCCGTTTCACTTTTTTAAACAAAGCTTCACATAATGACAGTGCACGGCGGAGCCGAGCGACAGCGTGCTGTTTCAACTCAACAAAAGCCCCAAAACCAAACATTTCTAAAAATACCGTGACTAAGAAACGTTCCGCCATGGGTGAAGGGTCCTCGCTTCCCCTAAAATACTCGTCCCTTTTTCGTCCCAGTGGGATTTACTAAAGGCAAGCGCCGCACGCTGCGTACAGCACCTCCGAAACTGCTGTGTGCAGGGTGAGAAAGGAGCAAACCCAAACCAAACCCTGATGTTTGCCCTGCCACAGAGCTAGATAGAGATGGTCACGTGAACCAGGCACCTGAGTAGTAAAAGACACAAAGAATTTAAAAAAAAAAAAAAAAAAAAACAACTTCAGATTTATTTTGACAGCGCAACCCTTTATATTAACCAGGCAAATGGCAATGAAAAAAGGGCAGAGATGGTTTCCATTCATGATTGCGGTGAAATTTGCAGCCTCTTCCCTAAAAAGATTAACACCCCCTTCCCCTGGAGAAAAAAAAAAAAAACAGCAGCAGGCTAACGGTGCTGCGCATCCATTTATTCAGCAGGATAAATAATTTCTGCCCCGCGAGCTGCCGCTGGCAGACTTTGGGTGGGGGCTGGCCGCTCCGCCTGGCGCCGCCCGTGCCTCTCCCGAAGTGCGCGGTGCATCCTGCCGTAGTAATAATCACCATGGAAACTTGTCCGGTTTCAACTCCGTTACCATGGGAGAGCACCGGCGCACCCCAAATTTACATTTTTCACCTGCACGCGGCTGAATCCTGCTCCCTAGGAAGGAAAGGCGTGCCATCGCCGCCGCCCGGCTGGCCGGGCTGGTGGGAGCGAGGCGCTTCCCTGCGTCCCGCAGGCACGCTGGCGTTGGGGTGATAGGGAGGGCAGCACCTCTCCGAAATTGGATGGGTGAGGAGTCCCAGCCTGGGGATGCGTCTGTGTCTGAGAGCACAAGAAGAGCTCCGCTGGCTCTGGCGCTTACAGAAATGATTTGCTCGCATAGATGTTTGCAGGACTGACAAACCTGCAAACTAAGAGGGGACAGGGAAAAAGGGGGAAAAAAAAGCAAACCCCACAAACAAAGGCTAAAAAGTGGCCAAGGCAGGGAAGCGGGAAATCTCCCAAGTCTCTCCTGAGACCTGTAAATCCTTGGATTTGGCAGCAAGATGCCACGGCGAGCGCAAGACTGCAGAAATGTCGGGAGTTAATAGTGGAGGCTGGCTGGGTAAAATGCTAATAATTTATCAGGCGCGTTTGAGTTCTTAAAAAGGATTTTTAAAAGTAAACAGATGAGTCATTTCTTTTCCCCTCCTGCTGCTGGCTTAAGGAGAATAATTCCGGATTTTTCTCATCTCATGAAATGTTCTGCAGAAAACATTCACAAATACAGGGTTGCGGGTTTTTTTGTTTATTTCCTTTTCCAGCTTTGGCTGAGACAGATTACAGGCAGGCAGAGATGCCCAAGCACCGAAAAACAGGAGCAAAAATCAAATCCTTTATTCAGAAAGTGACAAGTATCACAAGTATCAGTACCAAAAAAATTGGGCCAGTCATGTTTTGGAAAAAAAAAAAAAAAAAAAAAAGAAGAGCAATCGTTTCTAAAAATAAAGACAATGAGAAGATCGCTCAGCAGATTCAG
Source organism: Pelecanus crispus (assembly GCF_030463565.1). NCBI lineage: Eukaryota > Metazoa > Chordata > Aves > Pelecaniformes > Pelecanidae > Pelecanus > Pelecanus crispus. The sequence continues at coordinate 139,918,481 of NC_134643.1, forward strand.
GCTGAAAGAAAAGAGACATCGTCATTTCTGTTAAGGAATTAAAAAGCCATTTTCTACTGCTCTTATATAATCTCTCCCTCCCTCTTTTTAAAAATGACCATTTTAAAACCCTGTGGTCTCTGCAGCGTACACCAGCATCTTTGCCCCTCCAGCTGCTGCAGCACAGCCGAGTATTTTGCACGACACTGGCTCTTCCCGATGTTTCTGTCTGCTTGAGAAGCGTGAGATCGCAGTGTTTTCATAGGGAATTAATGACCTGGCAGGGACAGGAAATGACCCCCTGTTCCCCTGGCAAACCCATTTAACGCTGAGAAACAGAAAAATTAAGATGAAAATTATGCTGCGTAAGAGACTTGAGGGATTAGCATGCTGTATGGACCCACGGAGAGAGAGACAGATCACCACTGAAGATGAAAGTATAAACCATAATAAAATCCTCCCATTGCTGCTTTAAGAAGCGACAGGGCTGGAGGCAGAGGAAATATCTAGATGAGGGGAAGAAGAGCTCATCTATCACCATCAGACACCTTGAAGAAATGCCTGTGGGGTTGGTTGGTTTTTTTTTTGGGTTTTTTTTTTTTAAAGCATAGTCAAATACTGTTTTCCATACTGAATCCTGTATGTTTCTGGGACCTATAAATATATATTGTTGAGCTCACGGTCCTACACTGCCTCTGGGAGGGCCTCACCACGCGAGGGGAAAGACGAGGAGAGAAGGGTGAGGTGCAGCCCTTGACCCAGGTTTATGGGCTTGGGCTGGGCTTTTCCCCCCTCACCTTTCCTACGTGGAAGCGTACCTTTCCATACTTCCAGTGCACCTGCTTCTTGAGCATGTGATAGCTACCGAAAAAAAAAAAACCCAAACCCACATATATATATATATATATATACACTTAAAAATTTTTTATTTCATGATCCTGCCCACAGCCTGCAGCTTGGCAGGAGCTGCCTGCCAGGTACAGCAGAGTCCCAGCGCAGCTGCCCCCTGCGCCCCGTAAAGCAATTTTCGGTTTCACCCGGGAGGCAATCCCAGGGCTGCTAAACACGTATTACACTAAACACCTATTATCAAGGTCAGTAAGCAGAGCGAAAAGGATGCAAGTCCCCAAGTCTCAAAGGAGGAACCGTTTGAAGATCTGGGATCAAGAGACAGTCTGTAGTTGCCCAAAGAGGTGTTCTGTAGTTTCTGGACTCCTTTTTTATACTACGTACACTGAGTACACAGTACAAAACCATAAGTCAACATGGAGATGACTTAAACTAAAGTACATTTTCAATGTTGGTATTGACGGCGATAGCTATACCCTATTTCTCCTTTAACAAAAATCAACCTGAAGTATGTGCTGGGTTTGGGGTTTTCTGTGGTCTTTTTAAGATTGCTGCTTCACTGCACATAAAGTATTCAGAGTTACCCAGTTTTTAAAACAAGTTTCATGTACCTTATATACACAAATGAAGGTAAAATAATTCAGTGAAATTGCCATTAAGCTTCCTCTGTCTACCACACCTGAGCGCCGGAAAATCAATTAATTTCATTTCCCTACTTATCTATTTAATATTTAATTTGCTGTTTGTTTTAATTGAAAAGAAGCTTGCAACACTGAAAAGAGCCCTATTGTAAATAACCCGGGCTTTCCCACCGGGGTGCTGATAAGAGTTAAGTTCATGGCACTATGCAATGATGTGTGTAACTGTACAGGAAATGGTATGTTAGCTATACAGAAATGCCATGAAAGGGGTGGTGATAACTCTAGCTTATTTTTTTTAATCTCCCGCCAATGGCCATGCAACACATTTTTCTCAGGGCTGTTGCGTGCCTTCCCGTGGGACAGCAGCACTGCACCGTGCGCAGCTCTCCCCGTGCTCCCCTTGCTGGTCCGTACAGCGGCTTGTACCTCGCTATCGACACATAATTCAAATTATACTGAGCACACTATGGAAAGGGTCTCAGATGCTCCCTTTGTAGGATGCCCTGCTCAGTATCTCTGGGAAAAATTTGGTTTCCTTTCAGTATAAACACAAGATCAAAACCAAAACAAAATTCGAAATCTTGACTTAATGGAACAGCTTGGGGAGAAAATTATGGGCAGATTTGGACTTCAGTGTTTTGCCAAAACTCACTGCTTGCTGTCACTGATCCTCCTGCCAGAAGCAACATGTTTGATTTTTGCTCTGCAGAAGCCCATTAACAAGGGCCATGGTGAGAGCTTCCCCGACGGGGACACCCCACCGCCCTTCGGGAGGGCGGCAAACCCGCCGAGCACCCCCGGCGGCACGCTGATCCAGGTCGGGCTGATCCTGCCACCGCCCGGCAGCACGCCCCATCGCCCTCGACACACCACGAAACCACGCACCCAACCTGCGCCCTACTGAGACCCAGGTTTCTTAAGGAGCTCAGGTTTAGGCCTGCTCGTCCTCAGCAGTCTCAGCAGCCGAAGCTGAGACTTCTTTCTGCATCCTTCTGCAGTAAATACATAAATAGGCAACGAGGACACATGTTGACATAGACCGACAAATAATAAATCCTCTTCCATCCTGCAGGTTTTGCTTTGTATAGTTCGAGCCATACACAAATGAAGGCTTTACCGTATTGTTAGCGGTGTGTTCTTGCTAAAATAGAAAAAAATGTATTTGAATGAAGTGAGCTTTCATATACCAAATACATAGAGCTATTAATACACAGATAACACCCAGGTTGGCTCTCCCATACATGCAAACCACAGATGATTTCAGCAGTGTTTGCCTCTCACATTTCTCACCGATTCACGTATTCAGGCACCTGGGATGAACAATCCTGGCCATCCGACATACCCTTTTAGTAGTGTAATCCTCAAGCACCGAAGGGCAGAGGAGTAACCAACTCACAGCTAATGGTGAAGGAACCTTTTCCCCTGCATTTCACTATTCGTGGTGCTGCGTTTGATACCCCCAACACACCCCAGCTGGGTGCAGAGGCACCAGGAGGGGCGGTGGGACCTGTCCCCCCTCTGCTCGCAGGAGGGCTGACGGTGACCCCCCTCCGAGGTACGGGGCAGGCAGAGCGGAAGAGACCCGCAGGCTGGCTGCTGTAAGGCCACCAGCCCTTCGCCCTCCCGCTGGCTCACAGTCAGACCCTAAATGCAGCCCCCATCTGGAAAGGGGGCTCAATGTCCCCTTGGTCATCACCAAAGGGGAGCCGCTGGGCATGCACTTCTCTGTCGCCTCCAAGGGGCACCGAGGAAACATCCCAGTTTAGCCCTGCCCTCTCCCCCTTCACTCCCTCAACTCAAAGACCCAGCAACTCCCTGTTAAGATTTAGGAGGCGCCATTCAAAAGTGACCAAGGGCAAGGTGTGAAAGACACTGGAAGGACGGGCAGGATTCACTCTGGTATCAGCCAGAGGGAGGAGAGAGGGCTACACCGGGGTATCCCCGCCAGTATGAAAGCTACACCCGCAGCCTTTGCTCCTCATCCCTCTGCGCAACGTCCCCAGCTGAGCACGCACCTACGTGCCGCCCCGCGTTACTTCTCACTCTACGGGAGCTATGTCGTGGAGGATGAGCTGGACGCTGCCGAGGAGCAGTTAAAATAAGAGCATCTCATTCTATGATTCTATGATTCATCAGACAACTTCAGAAGGCGCCGGAGGAATAACAAGGCTCCGACGCAGCCCATGCAACAGGTACTCTTTTATTTTCCACTGCTGCATTATGGATCCTTCCGGGAGGCGAACCTATTTGTGTCAAGGCTCCCATCCAGGCTGTTAAGCCCTGGGGGAACGAGAGGGAAAGGAAATCATTATGGCAGCGCAAAATGGCACGTTATAGATGGGACATTGACAATATGTATACAGTGCTCCGGCACACAGCACGTTCGTTCTCAGCTGCAGCGGCTTGCCTGGCTGATCGTACTTCGGTCTCTTAAATAGTTCAGCTGAGAAACACCATGGCGGTCTGCCTATTGCACAGGCTAATCGCCTGCAAAGAGCCGTGTTAGAGTCATATATTTGCTAACTATATTGCTGTTGTCAACAGCCTGTAGTTAGCAATCCATTCCGGAGAGGAGAGAACTCACTTTCTTCTCATTTAAAAACAAATCAGACCAACTGAAAAAAAAATCCTGTCACAGACCTGAAACCAGTGTCTTTACTCCCAAGGGCAATATATACAAGACAGACGATAAATGCTGTGGAAGGAATAGAGCATTTGCCTGACAAATTTCAACCTGTAGTGAATTTTTATATCCAATTTGAGAGCTTCGCAAAAACCCCTACATTTGCAGCAGAAACTGTGGCATACCCCAAGTGTAAGGGAGACAGCACACGCCACCGTACTGCCAGATGCCTTTTCCCTTCCTCTGCTCCATTCACAAACTATTCCGATAACGGTATATAACACTTAACTGAAGGTCTCCTACTTTCAAAAGGACCACCGCTCATGCAGTACATAGTATCACATATAAGCAGGCATTATAAAAACAGGGCTACTTCGAAATGACTTGAGATTGATCTTGCTATTCCCAAATGCTCAAGCTCCTCATAGCCACAGCACATCCTGGTTCCTGGGGTCTCTAAACTGTTACACTTGGAGGAAACTTGCAGCAAGTTTCCAAATATAAAACCTTTCAGAAGGTGGTTTATTTTTTTCCCTTAGCGTGGTACAGAAATGCCTAAACAGCGGCAGCTTGCTTAGCCTGCAGTAAGCTGAACACACACTCCGAGGCGGAGACAGTGCACACAAGTCTGATGTATTAAACCTGACATGTGAAGGACAAATATAAATTCGCCAGCCATAATTACTGCTGAGTCATGTGCCACCCAGTTTAGTGACATCCCTTTGACCTGGCAGGCTCTTCTGACTCGTTGCAGCTTTCGTGCTCCAAATTTCTGTTCAGAGAAAATGAATTACCGCTTTTGCAGCTGCAGAAGTATCTGTTTAAATCAGCTTTCCCTTGACGCTGCTGGTAGCGTGCAGACGTCTCCTCCCAGAGCGTGACGTAGTTCCTCGGGATGGGGACGTCGGTGGCTGCAGCAGTGTGGCGGGACGGGTGTGTCGTGGACCCAAAAACCATACCCCTGTCCCGAGCACCTGCGGTGGGGATGTGCCCTGGGGGAACATCTTCTCACCAGCAGCTCTCCAAAAGCCAAACTGCAGGACTGCTTGCTCCTGGGACAGTCCCGCCACACTCCCCACCTCTCAGCCCCATCGTGCACCTCTGCTTGCTCAGCATCACTGAAGCACAGATGGGTTGAAGTTGGAAGGGTCCTCTGGAGGTCATCTGGTCCAACCCCCCTGCTCAAGCAGGGCCACCTACAGCTGGTTGCCCAGATCCATGTCCAGGCAGCTTTTGAGTATCTCCAAGGATGGGGACTCCACAACCTCCCTGGGCAACCTGTGCCAGGGCTCGGTCACCATCACAGTGAAAAAGTGTTTCGTGATGTTCAGAGGGAAGCTCCTGTGTTTTCAGTTTGTGCCCATTGCCTCTGGTCCTGCCCCTGGGCACCACTGAGAAAAGCCTGGCTCCGTCCTCTTTGCACCCTCCCTTCAGGTATTTGTATGCATTGATGAGATCCCCCTTGAGCCTTCTCTTCTCCAGGCTGAACAGTCCCAGCTCTCTCAGCCTGTCCTCACAGGAGGGGATGTTCCAGTCTGTTCATCACCTTCATGGCCCTTTGCTGGACCCTCTCCCATATGTCCATGTCTCTGCTGTACTGGGAAGCCCAGAGCTGGGCCCAGCCCTCCAGGTGTGGCCTCACCAGTGCTGAGAGGAGGAGAAGGATCACCTCCCTCAACCTGCTGGCAACATCCTCCTAATGCAGCCTAGGGTACCTTTAGCCTTTTTGCGGCAAGGCTGGCTCATGTTCAACTTGGTGTCCACCTAGACACCCAGGTCCTTTTCTGACAAACTGCTTTCCAGCTGGGTGGCCCCCAGCACATACTGGTGCCTGGGGCTGTTCCTCCCCAGGTGCAGGACTTTGCACTTCTCCTTGTTGAACTTCATGAGGTTCCTGTTGGCCCACTTCTCCTGCCAGTTGATGTCCCTCTGAATGGTAGCTCGACCCTCTGGTGTATCAGTCATTCCTGCCAGTCTAGTGTCATAAGCAAACTTGCTAAGGGTATGCTCCGCCCATCATCCAGATCATTAATGAAGATGTTGAACCAGACTGGACCCAGTACTGACCCCTGGGGTACACCACCAGTCACTGGCCTCCAACTAGACTTTGTGCCACCAATCACCACATGCTGGGCACAGCCATTCAGCCACTTTCCAATCCACCTCGCTGTCTGTGCATCCAGCCCGTACATCAAGAAGTTGCGTATGAGGATCTTATAGGAGACAGTGTCAAAGGCCTTCCTGAAGTCCAGGTAGACAATATCCACTGCTCTCCCCTCATCTGCCAGGTTTGCTTCTCATACAGTAGGACAGCTTCCCATGGGGAAGACAAACTAGCAGCAGGCAAGAGTCTAAGACAGTCACAACTAAAATGGTATCAGGGAAAAACTGCACTTACTCTAGGGATACCTCTTGCATCAGAGCTCCTGAGATTTACTATACCTTGACCTCCACAGTTTTCACACACGCGGTGCACCCACGTGTTTACTTTTGGAGTGAGATCATAGGAAGAATGCAGACTCACGCTAGCATTAAAAGACTTCTTAGGCTCAAAAAATAAAGTGCATGATTTTCCTATGGGAAAAAATATTTTAAACAATTTTTCCTGTCATTAAATATCCCATTTAACTGATTATTTAGTATCATTTTCAATCAAAACATTATATTTGCCAGCAAAGCAAAGCAAAATGAGCTGTTTTGAGAACACAGAGCTAAACAAAACAAATAAGAGAGACGTTACTTTACAGTAAATTTTAAAAACCATGCATTTTGTTTTCCCAGCAATCGATACACCAATGATAACACGAGGAAAAGGATACCAATTAAATATAATTGCCAGCCCTGCTTCCCCCAAAACAAAAAGCACTCAGTGTCAGCCTGATAAAATATTTGCTCCTTTCCCAGTCAAGTGCTTTATTAAACAGTCCTTAAAGCATCTCAGTTCTTACAAAGGATTTCCAAGTTTGATGTCAGTGAAACGACATCAAAGCCTCATTATTTCCCCGGCAGAGGTTTGTTCTCTGCTCAGAGACACTCCGCTTGCTATTTTGTCCTGACCCTCTCCACTAATCCCAGGCTCAGATATTTTACTACATTCATTTGATCTCTTCCGATATCCAGATGAGAATTGGTATTGGTGTGGCAAAGGCTGACATCATTGCCGGTATCTTCTTGCTTACGTGAATCTGTGTTGCTCCTGGCTACGAAGGATGGGGTCCCCTCACGGACCAGTTACCAAGTCTCAGCCAACAGGTTAGTGAGGCAAAGTTAAAATCAGTTTTTAAACTGCTACAGCACTTTTGCAGGCAAAACATCTGACTTTGCCCCATTACACCAGCATGGTTTCAAATGCTTCGGCTGTTCCCGACCAGCCACACAAGCGAAGCATGCTAGAGTACCCCTCGAGGGGTAAACCAGCTTCACCAGCTCAAAACCCATAAACAAAGTGAGGTGCCACCACCACCACACGTGCCCCAAGAGCCCCAGCCCCTCAGATGTGCTACAAACCCTTTCCCATCCCCTCTTTATGGCATGCCAGCTCCAGTTAAAAACCCGTTTTTCTTGGTGTAGACAAGGCCAGAATAGGGCTAACCTCAGCACCATTGAGGGGACTGCCCTTAAACTTGTCTTGCTTCTAGACCTTCTTGAGACAGGAAGAAGAAGCAGAAACCAGTCTGAATGTCTTTTAAAGCCATGGGGGTTAGAATAGCAAATTCCAACACTTCTGCAACTCATCCTAAATCAACTGAAAGCCAAATTTTCACATAACCTCTCATCGTCCCTAATATAGTCTGGCTTAAATAAATAAATAAATAACGAGAGGAAAAGCAAAACCAACTAAAAAACTGAACCTTCCAGCTCGCAGATCCCTTTTGGTGAGGTATGAATACTCCTGTCTAAGACCACAGGTAAGGGCTTGCAGGTGATTAACCACACGCACGTGTGCTGTGTGCCACCCAGCCTGCCACGGTGGGCTGAAAGGGCAAACCCCTTCTCCCACCTGTAGCTTTGATGGCTCCCAGTGGCACAGATATTGTCCCAAATGACAAGATTTAGGGATGAGCCAAAGAGCTGGGGACTGAAAACAGACTCACCAGCTTCTCTTCTCTTGTGGGACAGGGTCTCACTTGGGAGCACAGGCAGATACAAAGGCGCAGAAGTATTGGGGTGCTGCTGGGGGAGCAAAAGGGTAGAGGAGTCCTCCCTTCCCCAGTGCAAAATGCAGTTATTTAATACTTCATCCTTCCGCACTGGTTTGAGTAACCAAATGCTCCTTCAGCTTGCCACTTCAAGATCAAGTTTTATGTTCATAGCTTCAGATTTATTAGACTGACTCTCCCTCTCCTCCACCCCATCACTTTGATAAACCAAGCCCAACATTTCATCAGCTACATGACAGTACTAATCCTCAACAGATTTCAAACTTGCCCTACTCTTGCACCACCCTATCTAAAAATGTGTGGATGGAAAAAATTTCAAGCAAAAATAGCCTGTTATTTTCATCCTTTGTAAGGATCCTGTTTGTAAGCAGCTGCAAGGATTTTGTTTAAAAGAGACAGAAAAATGTAGGACTTCGGTGATGTGAGGAAAACTGCAGCATTTTTTCTTTGAATTTTGCATCCTTTACACACTTGCTTTCACCCCACTGTCTGTACTGTTTCCTGGTCTGACTTTGAGAGGCAGAGAAATGACCTCTTCTCTCCACCATGCCGTGACGCACAAGATGTCAGCCTTCTGACTGAATTCAAGATAACACCAGTGTGAGATGCAGCATTACAGTGCTGATGGATATATGAGAAGACCTCATAACTTTTCAAGGCATTTTTACCCTCACAGACCAGTTTAGCTCTCCTAGAAGCCCCTGTGCTGAACTGTGAAATATAGATGCCTCTAACCACAAATAATATGTCAGTAACAGAAAATACTGAAAATCTGTCCTGTTGCATCTCAATGCCACTGAGGTTACTGCTGTTCAGTTAACCGGTCCAGGTTACTTCTAACACCTACAAATGCCCCACACGCACATACATACATGCATGCATGCATTTACAGTCTGCAAGTGCTTCCTCGCTAATGCCTTTTGCCTCATCCATTTGACTGTGAGGCCTTCTGGGCAGCGATCGTTTTGGCACGTGATTAGCACAACGCACAGACCTCAGCTTGGATTCCAGTTACCGCTGCAATCCCGATTATCCATCCCTCGGGAGGACGAGTGGGCACGCACACGCGCACTCATGCTCACCGAGGTGGCACAGCACTGCCTTCCCTTGCAGTCCAGCTGCTGGCCACTACTTGCCGTTGTGTTCCTCCAGCCTGTCTTTTCCTCCCATTTCATCAAGGTCTACCATGTTTCTTTGCTGCTGGAGCACTTACAGTCTAAGTGTGAATGTTAATGTCCAAATTTTATTCATTTGACACTATATGGACAGAGACCTTCCAGCCAGCTCAAAGAAGTCTTCTCCAGCCAGGTATTCCAGCTCCGACTGACACACTGCTCCTACTGCACAGAGGTGAGACTATTCCCAACTGTGCCCAGAATACACAAAAAAGTAATAATGCTTTTTGCCATCAGGGATCCAGACTCCGGCCACTCAGAAGAAAAGGGCTATATTTCAGGAAATGCAGGCAGGGCAATCAGTGCTGTAAAAATAGCGCTGCTATTGCAGGTAAAAGTAAATATTATTTTCCTGATACTGTGAACCAGTCAACATGAACAAATTTCACAGACACATACTGCAAGAGGAAACAAGGTCAGTCCTGCCCGTACTCTTCCATCAAACCTTTGGAGAGCACATACATCATGATGAATACCAAATTTTGTTATTATCACTTCCCCTATCTTAATGATGGCCACGTGGTACCAGAAGAGGAGTGTGCTGCCATAGGATATAAAGCCCCTGACATATTTACTGCAGCATTTTTCACCAGCAATTTCTGCTGCGATGTGTGCTATTACGTGTTCAGAAGAACTTAGGGAAACTGCAGGATGCAGAACGACAATTACATCTTTCCTAGATGAGACTACCACGTTAATGGATCGGCGTCATCCATCACCATAGATCGTAGATCTGGGGCACGTCACCAGGCCACTCCAATAAATCTGACCAGGAGATTTTGTATTTGGCTGTTCAGCTCAGCCCTAGGAAGCAGTTTAGCAACACACTCCGCAGCATGACTACGGCTCAGCTCTCCCGGTGAGGTGATGCTGCTCTATGGCCGTGAAGCTCTGGCAGTAGGAGGTCCTGCACGCCAGCATGGAAAGGCACACAGGGCTGCAGCCTGGCATTAATTCCTCATATGGTCGGTTCTTCAAAGAACCGAATTTCGGTACGCAGATTGTAGACTGTGAAGGAAGAAAGCTGACTGCGCAGCTTCGTTCCTTTACCAACAACAACAAAGAAAAGGAAATAAAAAATGAAGAAGAACAAAACTAACAGACAAAAAAATACCTGCCAGCAGACCGGTGCAGCTCTGAAGTAAATTTTTTTGCTGTCAATCTTCTTGATTCTTCAGGCCACCTCAGCAGGCGGAGCAGACTGTCTGCCGTGAAAATGTAAGGTGATGCTCTATTAGGGAAGAACATACTTCTCACAGGCTCTTCCTTCGGGAAAGCCAAACAAATAACCCACAAATAAAAACCTCCATGGCTGTACCATGTCCTAGCTTATCCTTGTAATAACAGGAGAATAGGACCTGAGGCTGTCTCCCTTCCTCACCCACACTAATGCAAATACAGGAGCTGTGTAAGAGCAGCTGAGGGGAAGGTCAACTCCATCGAAGCCCGTTTGGGAGGCAGCTCTGAGCAAGGGGGTCTGAGGGCACTTTTGTCTCTCCCGCTTTGTGTAAATTCTGTTTCAGGCAACGATATATTTTCCTGACACGTCGTTCATGTAGCTGGAGCTAAGCATTTCCTTGTACAGTACTGGGGGTGGGGATCTGCCACGGCATCGCTGCTCCCAGGCTTAACCGTTTCGAGTCCTCTCTTCTGTGATGGATGCGCTCGACCCCTTGACCGTCTTCCCTTAGGCACCGGCTTTCACCACCCACCCCACCCCACGCCTGCCCCAGCGCCACGGGCGATGCACGTGGTTCTTCTCCCTCAGCCCGGGTACCCAGCACAAGGGCATCAGCACCAACGCCTGGTCCCACCAGGATGGGGCCACTGCCAGGCATGCTCCCTGAAATGGGGACAGTCTCGGGGTGCCGCCCGTGCCTGTCCACTCCTCCCCATCCCCATGCTCCAGCCCTTAAACTCCTCACCCCTGGGGCGGCCAACCCCCTCCTGCTAGCTCCATACGGGTGCACAGGGTTTGGCCAGAGGAGCAGAGATGGAGACCAATGGCTTGAACTACTGCAGCTCCTGCAGCAGCGAGTACCTGACGGTAACCAGAAGGGAGCACAACAGAGCTTAGGAGATTAGCAAAACAAGGAGGAAGTAGTTTTAACTACATAATAATTTCATGGCATAAAAACTGCCTATAGCCTGTATAAGTTGTGAGAAACAGCACATGCTCGTCTTGCCTCAGGCAAATCCATATGTTGGTAGACAAGCTCAGCTACAAAAATGATACCCTTTCTTGCAAACAGAAACAGCAAGAGCACCCAAGAAGTACAAAATAATCAGTATTTTCTTGGCGGGGTGTTAGAGAAAACAACCATGCTCATTTAAGGGCTTGCTGCTGGCAAAGGGGGAGGGCGGACGCCCCCAGCACAAGCACTCCACCGGCCCTCTGGCAGGGCAGCCAGCAGGCAGCCAAAACCAGGTCTCCGCACGTGCCGCCTGCTCAGGGGGCTAAGCGCCCACCCAGGGGGCTGCTTCGCTTTTTGGCTCCTACTATGTGCAAAATGGGGGTGAGGCCAGGCGCCCCACAGGCAGGGACGGGCAGTCTGCGAGGGGCCGAAGCAGCGCGTGCCAGGCCGCTGGGCTCCGGGGGCCGCTGCTGGCCAGCCTCTGCCTGGGGTGGCGGCGGAGGGAAATCGGAGGAGTCTGCAGAGGCACGGCAGGAACAAACCGCACTGCAACAGGGGTTGCAAGAGAAGCCCAGAGAGCTAAGCTGGCAACCAAGAAAAACCTCTTTTTTTAACACGTCTCAGCGGACACGCTCATGTGCCAAACTGTTGGCTGAGCTGGGTAAACACTGGAACGGCACAAACCAAACCAGAGGAGACACCTGTCCCCTGGCAAGCACAAACCCTTTGCGACCCCAACTGAATCCTCCGAAAAAGGTGTCGTGATCCATAGTTTGAGAAACTGAGCAGGCAGCTGCTGGCCATGGCTGCACTGGGAAGGGTGGCCACCAGGGCAGGCGTCAGTGGCCAGCAGACCAGGAGCTGAGCTCTCTGCCAAGGTGTGCTCCACACCGAGAGGGCGCCGGAGCCGCCCAAAACTCAGCATCCACAGTTTTTGCAATGAGGAGGACAGGGTGGGCTGCGACAGCCAACCTGCACTTCCTTGGCTGCCTCGTACAACTAATAGGACCATACCCATGCGGTGCATTTCCCAGAAAACACTTCGCGCAGGTTAACGCCAGTAATCTCGAGGGATGGTAGCCAGCTGCCAGCTGCTGGGTTTGGGCAAGGGCCCTTGGCCGGACCCCGCTGGCAAAGTCAGTGCCGGCGCCCATGGCTTCATGGAGAACATGGCCATGGGCGCGCACCCATCTTGCCACCCCCAGGTGTCCTCCACGTCCAGCGGATACGCTCCTGCAGCACGCCGCAAAAGCATGAAAAATCAATAGACTCCATTGACTTTTTGTCTGACATTAGCAATTTTATAGCTTAATGCTAACCAGAGTAAGTAGGAGAGCACACTGCTACCAAAACTTAATTATGGGGGGGTGGATCACCACAGATCCCAAAGTCACGCAGTACGATGAACGTCTGGTAAACCCTGCCCTGTCCTTACAGTGATTAATCATAGAATCAGAATCGTTTAGGTTGGAAAAGACCTTTAAGATCATCCAGTCCAACCATTAACCTACACTACCAAGTCCACACTAAACCAACCAAGGGTAGACTGGACTAAACCATGTCCCAAAGTGCCACATCTACCCGTTTTTTGAACACTTCCAGGGATGGGGACTCCACCACCTCTCTGGGCAGCCTGTTCCAATGCTTGCCCACCCTTTCTGTAAAGAAATTTTTCCTAATTTCCAACCTAGACCTCCCCTGGCGCAGCTTAAGCCCATTTTCTCTCGTCCTACAAGGACAATTATGCCCCTGCTCCGGGACAAAGCTTCCGCCAGGACCCAGCCTCCAGCGCAGGGCGGCAGAGGCCGAGGGGCTGGAAGCGGAGCAGCCAGGGGGCGGCGGGTGGCCACCCCCTCCGTGGCAGGGGGCACCGAAGCCACCGACCCGGCAGCGGCAGCACCGGGCACGGCGTTGCAGGGCGCCGGGAACGGGGTGCTGGAGGCCGGCTGTTTGGGTTTAGCTGTCTAAACAGGCACTGAGGGATTAGGTCCCTTTGCGTCTTCAGCGTTAATTAAAGGTTGTTTATTACCCGATCGCTCCCGATAGCGTATATTTCCTCTTTGTCTAAACACAGCCGACGTCTAAAAAAACCTGCAGAACCGAAAGGAGTGGAACAGGCCGCGTTTGCGCGAGCTATGGGGTGCGAGGGACGCCCCGCAGCCCGCCCCGCCAGCGCCCGGCTCTCCCCGGCCAGCAGCCACAGGCGCGGGCGCTCGCGGCTGCTCGGTGCTGGGCCCAACGCTGGCTGTGGCTTGGGCAATAGCTACCGGGAAGGGAAGTTTTGGCCACAGCATTCGCTCTCAGAGCGGCAGTAGTTACGTGCAATCAGAGCTTAACGAGGTAGCTGGAGCAAGCGCATTCCGACAGCAGAGTCAAGTCGTTACCAGAGCATCCCGGGCATTGCTTGTACGCACGATGTCACACAAAATGTGCATCTGGAACAACGCGGCAGCATCCTCTTAACCGCAGTTTTTGAGGCCCTAGAAAGGGTTTACCTAAACACAGCTAAACAAGGCCCTTGGGCAACGTCTGCGTCCTCCGTGCAGCCGGTGGAGAAGGACGGGTGTCTCCCCCAGGCCTTGGCTTTAGGTGAGCCGTGGGCGCCGAGTGCGTTTGGCTGGGCGTAGAGCCCAGCCTTTACATTAAAAAGCCACCGAAGCTGGAAACTCAGGCCCCGAGGAGAACAGAAATGCAACCTTCTCCTGGTTGCCTATACGCTCCTGATTCTGCGTGGCTGCGTTACGACGCGTTCTTAAACACACACTTAGCCCCTTTTTTTCAAAAGGCCTTCTTATGCTGCAAAAGGACTATACGCAAAACGAAAAAGTAATTTTTTTCATAGGCCTCTGTAACTTTCAAGCATCTGACGCCAAAATAAGTAACGCTTTCTTCACACAGATTTGTAGTTGTAATCTAAAAAAACTAAATTGGTCTATGAATCTGCTTTTAATGATGCAATGCTATGTGCTACCCTTGTAAATGTATAGAATTATTTTAGTCTTTCTCTTGCTGTGTCTTACAAAGGCAACATACCGTAGTTTCAGTAGTTGCATTTTTAAACGTGTTTATCTGGGTCACTGCTACTTACAGCATAAGAAGATTTAGTGAAGCCAGTTTAGCATCAGTCTACTGCAAAGGAAAACATTCTTTAATTAAAACCAAAAGAATTATATTGTTTGGTGGGTAAAAATCTCAGCATTATAAAATTAAAGTCTTTGGACTGATTCAAGAAGAAACTAGACCTCTGGGCAATTTCATTCAAAAGGCGATTGGGGTTTTGGGGGCTTTTTTTGCTCGTCACAAATTTTTTCATCTAATTGGCAATTTCAGGTACAGAAAAGAGAACTGAGAGCATTACAACATCAGGATGACATTTTCTTAAATGGCATAATGCAAAATCACGAGCGATGGAAGAACGTGGTTCTCGATGATGGCGGTCCACCTGGTGCACACGGAGCAGCGCCGGTATGCGTGCCAGCTCGCCCAGAGAGGCTGCACTTCATTGCCGTGTTGTGGCCACCATGGAAGATGGGGGAGAAGGCAACCTGTTTTGACGGCACTGCTCCCAGACCCTTCCATTAAGATACAAATAATCTGCAGACAGAAGAAAGCCGGGTGGACATTCAGAGGCCAGGAGAGGCACCTAACGTAGTCTCTGTGCGTTTCCAATGGTCCTACCTGGCCTTTCCACTGTCTTGGAAAGTGCCAGAAGAAAGGAAGATGTTGTTCAGGAAAGGCGAAGCTGCCGCTCATGCGGGAAATGACGTGGGAGGCTGGACGGCCACCGTGAGATGAAAGTCTGAGCACACCCGTGTGACGCAAGAACAACATCCCTTGGCATCACACTGCCCGTCGGGTGACAGGGAAGTGACTCAGAAGACGAGCGCACTTCAAAGGTTCGTGGAACACCGGTTTATTTTAGCTGAAGCCCATCTGCAGCGGAGCGGGGAGGACCGCAAGCAGAAAGCATCCGCTCTGCATCCTGCGGCCGCTGCCAGGGTGGTTCATCCCCCAGGAGCAAAAGCCTTCCTCCTCTTTTCCCTTTCCTCTGGTCAACGGAGGAGGGCAAGCAAGGAAATAGGTGTCATTCCCGCTGCCGAACCCCAGCCAGCAGAGGCCTGACGCCGCAGCGGAGCGGGATGAGACGCTTGGCACCCACCCCGACGCGCCCCGCAGTCTCTACGACAGGAAGCGCAACAACTGTCCGTCCGTCAGTAGGGCATCAGTGTGACAGAAACATTAGGTTACAGCAGCCGTATCACCGCAATCCACAGATAACTATTCCCCAGCTCCAAACGGCAGCAACACAGGGAGGACAGGGATGAGCTTGTAGTTGGTAGTTTGATCCTGTTATCAATTGGATGCTAACAGAGACTGCGGGAAATAACTAACTATAAAATATTTCCTGTGTCAAAATCAGGGAGGATGGATGATGGATTTTCTTCAGATTATTGGGAGCGAGGAAAGGGAAGTCATAAATTCTCAAAGCCCCAAAGTTTCTATTTAGTTTTTTCAAACATGGCAGATTTTTTCCAGGTTTTGGGTTTGTTTTTTTTTTTCTCCCTAGTTCCCCAAATCTATTCCTTGCTGACAGACAGCACACCAGCTAACCACTGGGTATGGTGATCTATAGCTTCAGTCCTTGGGTTCCTGTTTGATTGTAAGAGGGCAGCTTCTGGCACCCCCAGCCCTGCTGCAGCAGAAGTCATCTCACAGCCAGTGAGGTCAGCCATAGATCACAACACCAAAGGAGTAAAAGGCTCAGTACCTGGCCCCTTAGTTACAGAGGACTTATTTTATCATACTGTTTTTAGAGATTTATCACTTCCTTTACCTTCCTCCACATGCACAGCAAAGAAAATCTGTTTTAAACATGTGACAGGCACAGTTTCCATCAGAGAGTAAATTTGGGGGATAAATAAAGAAAAAATGAGCTATTTTTAAGCCAGAGATGATCACCACTCTGATGAGTGAGCACAAGTGTCTGAACACAAGAGGTGTTCAGCATATTCACAAGATCAGGTTGCCACATCATTCTTCAGATGATCTGAGATCACTGGAACCCCTTTCCTTAAAAATACGGCTATAAGAACTAACTAAAAGTCGGCTTGGGGTTTGTGCACGTAGGCACGACCACTTTCTCTGCAAGCACCTTGGAAGTCTGCTGCTGGTCCTTACAGAAAAATGCATTTAGTCCTAATACTAGGTCTCGCAGATTGTGAAGCCCTACATTCAACTTGGTGGGATTTTGGTGCCACAGCTTCACCGAGCTGTATTGGATCAATGCCAATCATGCAGATACCTTTGCGAGCAGCTCAGACGCCAATCCTGCGGAGACCAGGAGCGTGCCCCAAAAAACTGAAGCAAGGGGCAAAAAGAGAGGGAAAGGAGGGTAGGATGCAGAGCTCCCAACATCTGTACCGCAGAACTGCAAGGACCTCTGGGTTGTCTCCAGATCAAAGGACCACTTGATAGCAGCCACCAAACACCTTCTAGCAGAACATCACCATTCATCTCATCCTTCGCACATCCTCCTAAGAGAGGTCACTACATTGACACGCTTCATGATTTATTCCCATGAGTAGCTGCAATGGAAGGAAGTGGTAGCACATGGAGACCTGGCACCGGCAGAGAGATTGGGGGATCCAGTTCTGGGGACACACATGGTACTGCTGCAAAAAGTGGAGATCGTGCAGGGTACAACAGGCAGAGAACTCTGGGTGTTTGAAAAAAAAAAAATCAGAAAAAAAAGGTACGACTGCTGTAGGGAAGATGAAGAGAGGAATGAAGGAGAAAAAACCTAGAGCTGCTGACACAAGGGATAAGATGAACAGAGCTGCAGAGAACACCTGAAGTATAGAGGGTGGAAAACTGAGTTTGATAGGGAAGATACAGAAAAGTGACAATAAAGAGCTGCTGTGCAGTGCCCTTAGCTTGCAAAAATAAGACTTGTTGAGGGATGTCTACTGTCTTTCTAAAATAGTTGCCAAAGATGAACAAAAAATTCCTCTGACCACAACAGAGGAAGTAATCTATTTCCATAACTTTGAAACCTGGAGAAGAATTGGGGTATCTTGATCATACCACAGAAAGCCAGGTCACGCAAACAGGTGTTCTTGGGCAGACCCATACTCTCTTTTACACCCCATGGTCTGGGTGTGAAGGTCTGATCTGTACTGAAGGTGCGAAGGAAGTGGCTGGCCAGCAGCAGAGTCCCAGGGCACCTCCACAGTATGATCTGCAAAACTGTTCTCAGCTAGAATTGCAGGAGCTGAGTTTGTGCGGAGTGAAAATATCTTGAGGACAATGTTTAAGGCTCTTGACGAAACATATTCTACTTTCTGTCTGCAGTCACTCCCACATACAAATCCCCTTGCATTTTGTCTTCTAGAAGGAAAGAATATTACACTGAAGCCATTCTTAAGCAATAACATATCTTGAGACGACTGAAAACCAACTTTAAATGCATGTAGTCATTTACTAAGCCATTAAGAATTTCTTATCATTGCCTTGAAGCCACAAATTCCTGTGGCCTGCTTAGACCCACTTTACGCTTCAAATTCTCAAATCAGCACAATAGCAAAGATGATTAGAAAATGTGTGTTATGCTGCAGCCAGTAAACACCAAGGAGAACGTCCCAAGCTTTACAACAAAAGGTTACCAGAATTTAACAGAGGGCCTCCAATCTGAGAAATAAAGTAACTAAAGTAAATAAAATGGAGTCTGAAAAACAAAGAAATTATGTTCTTAGGCCAAAATGTAGAAGAACCTGAAAGAGCCAAAGAAAAGTCAATACAGATTTTAGATTTTACTACTTTGATTTAATAAAATTCTTTGGATAGTGTGGCTTGCTCAGTACAACCACAGAAACTGGAATGGCAAATACTGTACTGTGATTTATGGATTGAAAGGTTGTCTGATTTCATTATGCTGGTAAATATAACAGTACAGACACATTCTCTCGGAAAGCTATTTCTAAATTGCTACATCAATATTCAGATAATCAAAATTTATATTCATCTTCTACAGGACCAGCATGTGTGTGTATGTCCATGTGTGCACAGACACACAGACACACTTATATTCTTAATATTTCTCCATCTTTCAGATCGCAGGAACACATGCTACAGGAACTGCTGCTTTATCCCAAACCGAGACCTATGCAGTTGCAAGGTGCCTAGCCCTTCACGTAGGATGCTTCTGCTAATTGTACCCTCCCCTCTCACTAAAATAAATTCAAGCAGAAGTACCAACAGAGGCTCAGTTCAACCATTTGTTATTCCAGATCTGCGAAGGCGTAACTTCACCTTCAGTTTACAATGACATAATTGATGGATAAATCACTGAAGCCCTAAAACATGCAGTCCCACACTTACGTTAACTCTATTTATATGTTTCAGTCAGAGTAGAGCACGGTAAATCATTTTTAACTGAACCTTGATTTTCACTCACGGTTTTGCAACAGAAGTACAAAGCAGGGCGTTAAGGAGGACCTCAGGAATCAGAGCTCCTGCGCCGCTACCTACGGCATCCATGGGGCAGGAGGCTGAGAGGGAAGCGATGGATGCGAGGTGGCACCAGCGAAGGAGGGAGAGGCAGAAGTGAGGAGGCAACGCGGCCAGAGAGGGAGGAGGATGTCCCTCTGCAAGGTGGAGCCTGGTGTCCCCGCTGACCCCCCCTTTGCACACCTTGCGCCATGCATCCCCCCTGGCCGTCCCCAAAAGTCCTGCCCTGGTCATTCTTCCCTTCTTCCCCATAGCACTGAGGTCAGACTTCAGGATGGCCACCGCAGGGTTCCAAGAGAGTCAAGGTCCCGGAGCAGGCATTCCACACGCTCTGCAGTGCCAGGGGAGGTGCGAGCAGCGGGGACAGCCCTCCGGCGCGCAGACCCACCGCGCCGGCGGGCGCTGCAGCCCGGGCGGCCAACAGCACGCCTCCACGGCGCAGACTCGGCGTCGGGCTGGCCCGCAAGCCATGCCTCTGCAGCACGCCCTGCACCGCTGGCTCGCACAACCCGCATCCCCCGGCCCTTGGGGCGGCAAGCCTCCGGGGCGACGTCTGAAAAGGGTCCGGAGAGGATTACGGAGACGGCAACAGAAGCTCCAAGGACACGGAGCCATCCTCTGCGGCAGGCAGAAGACTGAGGGCACGTCTAGCCATGATAAATAAACCAGGCCACATCCCCATTTCTGCACGCCGCTGCAGGAGCCCACAGGGTGATCCTTTGCCTTGTCCCCCTCGATCATTGTCACCAGCAACAACAACTGGCTCTTATCAGCAGAGACGTCTCTGGGAAGGAGTGACTTCAGGACACAGTGTCCTTCCCCGGTCCCTTGAACCCCCGAGACAATTTACAACGCTGTCACTCGTACATACTCCTTCCTCATCTGCACAGTTCTTGCCTCTAAATTTAACATTATTTTGATTTCTAAATAAATGTCCTTTAGAGCTCTTAGAAGACCTTGATGATAAGCCATTTTATTGATATTCTGGTTCACTTTTCAAAATATTTGCAGATTATAGGATAAATAGTGTTTGCTTTTATCCCTTCTTTGGGAGATAACAGTTCAGTAACTTACGTTACCAGATGAAAATTTATTGGTCAGCACTGGGGAAAGCAGATCCTTTCCACAATTAGCCTCTGACCCAGTTAGTCTTTCATAAACAAGCAATGATTTAAAAAATCCTCAGCGGATAAGAGATATTTGCAGTCCCAGCATCGACTTGCACGAATGTTAGAAGGTGTAAGGATAACAAAGCTACATCATCCATATTTCACAGCGTCAAAACCAGGGATGAAAAACTACGGAAAACTTCCCTAATGAAATGTCAAAGCCAACTGGCTTCACTACAGCTAATCCACAAATCTTGATGACAGTGCAGATTACCCAGCCTGCTAAACTGGCAAGCGCCCAAGGAAGCTCATCTCCCAGGGATTACACCTCCATTTAGGTTTGCCTTCCCCTGAATTATTTGGAAAAGCCCCAGAGGAAACAAGTTTCAGCTCATCTATTTCCTTCTCAGGGCTTTCAGTACACTACCCTGTCTTAAAGCATCAAGCAACAACAGCACATGTACACACACACACAGACAGAGCCCCAAATATTGACATTATTGTGCACTAGGCCAGTCACCCGCAGATACCAGGCGGAAAGCTGCTGACAGATGCTGCAACATAAACCTCCCAAGAACCTTCAGGTTTGGCGAAGAAATCCCCTGTTCTCCATCTACGCTGCCCTGACGCTTGGATCTGAAACACGGCCGAAATGAGAGATTATTTTTTTCTCACACTGGCTATCTATAGAAGATCCTTTTTATAAGTCTCTGTTGTGCAGCTCCTGAATGTCAGGCCCAGCAAATCAAAACATTTTATTGTAATTTCATATTGTTTACTTTTGCGAGGCAGGATCTTGGCAGAGACAAGCGTTTCCTCCAGGGATGAGGAGGATGGGGGTGGGAGCGGGGGAGGACAGAGGGATGGAAGGAAGCATTTTAATGCAGACTTCCTCATTGTCTGCTTTAATAGGGACCCCGGCTGAAATACAAAGGAAAAGGTAGCTAAAAAGACCTTTGCTACAAATTTAGAGATGCCAGAGAATGGGCGTGAGGGTAGACCAGGGCCAGCCTACGCAGGCAGCAACAACGGCTTAGGGATGGGGCACGGCAGCAGGAAAATGCCGGCAGTCCCTGCCGGCACCCCCGGCCCACCCGCTGCCGCCTCCCCAGCAGGGTCCGGGAGGATCCCAGGGTCCTTTTTGGGTGGGCGCAGACCAGAGGGCCATGGCCGAGAAGGCACAGGGATGGACGGCCTCCCCGCTGCTGCTCCCACCATCCTCCCATGCACCCCTGCAGAGCCAGCATGTCCCCCCAATCTGGGGATGCCCCAGCTCCTTCCCCAGAACCTCCTCCTCCCTCCCCAGCCCCAAACCGCCGGCAAGTTGCCCTCCGAGGAGGATGGCACCGCCAGAGCATTTCTTCCCCCGGCGCGACCCTTTCGCTGTCTTGCCCCAAAAAGCCCGGCTCCTGCAGCTCTCTTGCTACGTGCCCATCGCCCCTCTCCCAAGAAGGAGAAGGGTCCTCGCACCCCACCAGCCAGAGACACGGGAAAGCACCGGTGATCCCACAGGCATCTATTTTTCACTGCACGCTTCCAGGAAGATTTGACTCACAACATTCAAATGTTTGGGTGAGCAATAGCGAAGCTGGTGAGAGCATTTAAGAGCTCTAGGCTGGGGGGAACAAGGCGTTCGTACTTCAGCACATCACCTTCGCACCCCTCACGCGTACGTGGGTTCGCTTTGAACCGCAGGCACCCTACCCTCCCTGCCTGCTGCTGAAGCCACGGCCCTCCGAGGAGCCTGCAGGAGATGGACGATGCCGGGACAGTAGTAGGACCGAAAGGGATTTTGACGTAATTTTGTCCCCAGCTGTCTATATGAGGGACGCAGACCTTCTCACCTTCTTTAAACCCAACTTCCTTGGGCTGCTTCACACGAGACGAAGAGCCGGGGCCAGAGAGGCGAGAGGAGCGTGATGCCTTGAAGCCGTGCCTTGCCCCGTCCCCGGGAGCGCCCGCGGTCGCAGGCAGGCAGGCAGAGGCAGGGGACACCCCCCGCTCCCGTGCGCTGCCCGGCAAACCTCGGCGGAGCCCAGCTGCCGCCTCTCCACCGGGCATAACAAATCTCCCCGTCCTTCAGCATCATCTCCCTCTCCTTCTCAAGCTTTGTTTGGGTAGAGAAAGTGGTTCACAAAGACCCTTGCACAAACCCACCCCAACGGCAACTGCCTTACTGTGTAAAATGATTCACTGGTGTTTAAAAATCCCACAAACAAGAGCCCTCGCCGACTTTATGACCGACTTCCCACGAAGGCACCGAGGCCAGCAATCGCTAATGCTCCGTCTGGCATCGACTCCCCGCGAATATCTCTCAGCAATAACAACTGATAGCAGAGCTCGGAGCCTACACATCATCCTCCTGTTTGTACATAAATTCCCTTTAAAAGGATTTCGGCATCCTCACACTGCTTCTTCCCAAGCGTTCAGGCTCTTAAAGCCAAGTCAGCCAGACAGAATGGTGCCATGCAACTACAAACAACACGGGACAATTTTTTTATTACAATACACGGCACTATTATTTCTAAAAGCACTGACAGTAATATGCAGCATGTAAAAATACACATTCATCATAAAGAGGTTAGATACTAATCCCTGCAGCTTAACTTTTTCTTAAGGGCACCAGCCCATTTTTCAATTAAGGCAGGATAATATTATTAATCATAAAAAATTGCTGATGTGTAAAATTGTTTCCTTTCTAGCTAGCATTTGTTGAGAAACGTCAGACACGCTGCCTCTGAATTAGTCTAACTTCGTGGCAGTACGGAAGCTGTATTATCCTCTTCGGTGAGGATTCGCACCCGTTCCCAAGCCTCGGCCGTGGGGAAAGGCGCATCTCCCTGGGGAGCACGTGGAGGCAGACCCGGCTCCTGCAGGAGCAAGGCAGCTCGCCCCGCGTCTCCTCTGCGCCGGGTGCAGGCTGGCACCAAGGAGCCGACGGATATCGACTCCCACGGAAGAGCAAGCACCGTCCGCCGTGGGGCAAAACGGCCGGCATCACAGGGCAGCCCCGCCATGCCAGGAGTGTGTTTTAATGGTCTCTGTTGCCTAAGCATTTCCAGGGCACCGTGTTTCAGCACCCCCTGAAGAGAGACAGGGCTTCTGTCCCCTGGATTTTTTAGTGCTAAATTTGGCACTGTGGGACCCTCTGGCAAGGTCATCAGTGCTTTCTCTTTAATGGTTTTTTCCCCCTTCCTCTGCTGCTGAATGGGTTTGCCTAATTCCTGCCAAAATAACTGGGCACCTTGCCTTCAGGTCACCACTGGGCCACCAAAAGCGGCATGAAGGAAAGAGCAGCATTAAAAGAACAACCCAAACCCTATAAAATAGTAAGTTAAGAATAACAAAACCTCTCCTTGCCCTGTAGTAAGCAAGGGAGACACCTGGACAGGTGTCTCCTGGGGTGTCTCAGGGCTTGGCAGGCCCTGAGAAGATGCTGCAGAGGTGCGGGCACGCGAGCATCCTCCAGAAGGAGGGCAGCTCCCTGCTGCAGTACTCCCTGGTACCCTGCTCCTCACCCTGCCCAAACCGGGGACCTCTTGGATCACTCCTGGTGCGAGTGCCCAGCTCTACCCCAGGCTGGACGCGTGCATGCTTCAGGCGGACAGGAGGGGACCGGCGCGTGCCCTGGTCTTGCTCCCATAGGCAGCTGGCCGTGACCCCCAGGAACCCTCCACGGGACGCAGGCAGAAGCACCCAAGCGAGGAGCAGGGCTGCCCCAGGCCACCCCTGCACCGGGTCGGGAGATAACCCTCTGGCAGGTTTTCTGGGGATGACGGAGCTGGAGGGAGGCAGCCTGGCTCCTGGCTCCGCGAGCGCCTGACGCGTACTTCAGTGGCACAGATCCAGGCAAAAACGCCTTGTCTCCAGCCATGTGTCCAACCCTCTTCCCATCTACGGGCACTCTCCCTCCCACGTATCACTAAGTCACATACACCCTGACTTCTGTTGAGATTTCGCACTCCCCTGCTTACGAGACCTCCCACGAGCAGCTCATGGCAGTTATCTCCTTTGCGACTCAACCTTTGCCCATCGCCTGGAAAACTTTCAGCATCACTCTCAACTTGCGTGCCCCCACTGTTCATCTCCTCCCTCCCCGGTCTCGCTTCTCCTCTATTCTGGAAATCACATTCTCCTTATTTTTTTCCCCGTAATGACCAGCCTCCTCCGAGCTGCAGAATCCCCCTCCCATTTCCGCCCCCCCCCTCCACCCAATCAGCTCCTTAACGCTATTCCCAGTTATCTGTAGCCTTGTGCCGTTAGTTTTCTGACATCACCCAATACTTTCTTATCTGAAGCTGGTTTTATTTATATATACGTACATATAAAAGGCCGTCTTCCACCATCTTACTAACTGCTGACCAAGAATAAACCGTGTAAAGAGAAAAGGCCAGACGCTGGGACCACCTTGGGGATGCCCCACCCCACGGTTGTTGCCTCTTGGCAAATACTACCAAGAGGAGCACTTCACTCTGAAGTCTGCAGAGGCAAATCAAATAAATAGAAATTGTGAATTTCAGCCAAAAAAAATCCTTTCTGACAAGGGTCGCTCCTATTCATATGACTAGTCTCATTAAGATCAATGAGAACTGGAAAAAGCTTCAGGACAGAGTTTGCGGGTGTCTCCTGGCTGAGATGTTCAGCTGTATTTTTCCTTGTGAAAAGGAAAACTAGCGCTGTACCACCAAAGCAATAACCATAGCGGGCTTACTGATCAGCAACACACTGGATACCACTTCCAACAGTGCTATAGTTAGTAACTACTCACTGACAGTAATTGTTACAAACAACTGAATTACCAGAGAGAGATTTTCATATTATCTATACACATACATATAAAAAAAATACCACTTTGTACAAATCCAAAGTATGTGAGGTTAAAGCTAATGGGCTAGCTTTGTTGAGCAGCTCAAAAATCAAATTAACTGCAATCAAATTCATGGCACAACTCAGGGTTCATTTCATTACTATCAGAAAATTCAATCTCTGAAATCTTACAGTATTAAGCTAAAGCAATGATCTTTCTGTTAAAGTTCGTTCTTTTTTCATTTTAAGGTGAGAAAAAGCTGGCGGGCCCGGGGAAGGTGGGGGTGGGGATTCCCGATGGATACTACTGAAAGCTTGGCAAACATTCAATCAATTACTCTTATATAAGGGAAAGAAGAAAAAAAAAGCATCCTTTCAAACACATTCTAAAATACATTTTGCAGTATGAATTCTACCTCCTGCATCTATTTCTACATCATACCTTTTCTTGCAAAGGTTAAGTATTCACACACATGCACATATATAGGCATATACATATTGAAATTCAAAATACAAACCCATTAGGGAGCTATTTAAATCTACTCATCGCTGCAATAACTAATCATCTTATCTCTGTGCCGTACTGTACGTGGGAGAGCCAGAAGTTCATTGCACTAAACGCAGGCATTTTCCTTGTTTTAATGAAGCTGCCTTTTTGGTTTATTTTACAATAAGCACTCTTTAACCCTACTGCAAGACCTAGCTGCAGAACACTCACTGCAATTTCAGCCTCCTTTTTTATCCCTGCTCTTCAAGGTTCCCAGCTAGGTTTCTCTGCAGGAGTCAAGTGTGGTTTTAATAAGGCAGATGAGGCAGGGCTTCTCAACTGCTTTTGATAGAGGTGAGGTGGTCAGCCCTTTATTGACTTTCTGCAGTACTGCAGCTACGGACCGTACAGACAATCTTGCTTTATGAGCATGCACCAGGCAGGAAATGGGCCTGGAAATTTCCAGCCGGCGGTGTTTGATGCACTGTTTGAAAAGCTGCACGATGTGCATATGAAAGAAATGAAGGAGAGCCTTTTTTGTTGTTGTTGTTGTTGCTAACCCATCAGGCTGCAGTCACTACATGTACCTAGGAATGCCTGCTCAGGAGCCATTTTAAGAATTAATACGCCTCAGCAAAAGGAAGAAAAACAACATCGGTTATTTTGTGCACGTGAGAAAGTGCTGCGTATCAAAGATCCTTTTAGAAACGCTTGGAAAAAATCACATGGGAGGTAACTAGCCGCTAAATGATTTTACTGTCCCTTTCTTACGTAAGCAGCCACAGCACATATGCACTGTATACAGTGCACAGCTGCACCGATATACGTGCATCCTCACAAGGGGGGGTGGAAAAAAGGAAGCAATCACAGGCTGGTATCATGTACTGTTAAGGTTTTATTGATACCAGCACGGAGCAACTGCATCGCTAATTAATGGATGCTCACAAGCCACACACATCCTTCCAATCAAGCGGCAATAAAACCAGGTAGCTGTCTTCACCCTCACACATATGTTACTTCAGCTATTTACCCTCAGCCCTTTTTTTTGGTTGTCTGCACACACACCCCCTTCCCCTCGCCACCCTACCCCTACGCTAGCAAGGTATATTCCTCTGATCCAGGATCAGGGAGATGCACGCTCGTGTCCCTGCTCACGAGCTTCCTCGTAGGGCCGAGCGAGCCGCTCCGAGCCCGGTTTGTAGCGGCAGACAGGGTCCAAACCACACAGTCGGGAGGTTTGGAAAAACCCTCACAGAGATGTCTCCGCCTGTGCGGACACGAAAATAACTTTTAAAATCAGACTCGACATCTCTCTTTGCCTCTTCTTATTCCCTGCCCAAGGGGAATCACATCCTCCTGCCCCAGGGGAGCGGATCAAAGACAGCAGGAAGGTGCAGACACTTGGGTGACGGCAGCCCTGCGAGAGCTCGAACAGACTTTTAGTTACTGTGAAAATGCCAGGCGCGCGTACCCACACCTGGGTGGTGCTGACGGCGCCGCGACTGTGGATGCAAACTCCAGCTTGCACCCAGCCGCGGCAGCGGCAGAACTGCTCTCGTCGAGGACCGGCTGAGGAAGGCAGGTCCCACCTCCTGCTGAAGCACCGCACCTCAGTATCCAGAGCTGCATGGCATTTATCACAATTTCATGTCTTTCAGCTAATTGCAAAGCTCTTGGGGACCCTGATAGTAAAGCTGTACACACACACACACACACACACACACACAGAGGGGTTCAAAAATCTTACAGCTACAGCGTTACTATCAGAGCATAGGCCCTTATTGCACGTAAGATTTAACTATACGCTTAAATTCTGCCAACTTCAGTGGGACAGAAGGATTTGCTCAACTTTCATTATGCACTCAAGTGTCTCTTCTCAGTAGAGGTGCTTTCCGGCACAAGAACTTTAATGTATACTAGCCATTTGTTTTATAGTTACCTGGATAATACGTCTTGCCTTTTCAAGTACAGCACTGGGCTACTTCCACTGTAGGGTATTATTTGTTACGCATAAATGGAAGAGCAGGTAGATATTGGGGCAGGCTGGATTTTTAGTCAGCCACTTGAAGAACACGGACAATGACGGGCAGATGATATTGCTGCATACTGCAATGCTATTTGAGTACTCTCAAATTTTTCCCTGCTAGATAAGCATCAGCAGACAGCTATAACATAGTCCTTAAAGGAAGGTGAGGAAAGGACAATAACCCATAGCACACAACATTTCCGTACTGTGTTCTGCATTTCTATTTAAAATGCAGCTACAGGGAACAGGCGTCCTGTGAAATAACAGATGTTAGACTCTCACCACACATACACCGCTTTAATTCAGATGACCTTGCTGAATTAGGAAGCTAAATACAAGGCAAACGTCCACCTTCTCTCCTGAACGCCTGCCTTGAGCAGATCTGGTGTTGCTGGTGTCTGGCTGATCTGTGTTTCCTCCCAGTTCCCCATCCGTAGTTCCCCAAAGCGTGTTCTTACAGCAGTTCGGCTCGTTTTTCCAAATCAGATGTTGCTTACATCATGAATCTCATGAATTTTCTTCGCTGATAGGAATTAGCAACTGCTTCACTTTAACCCTCTGACTTGGCAGAAGCGGGAGACTGGCCTGGACCTGCTGCCAGTTTTGTGCTCTGGGTCTGCTCCCAGTAGGCAATAGATGCTCAGGGCTTCTGGAGAGTCATACGCCATACATTGATTCCATCAAAATTACACACAAGTTTCGCTCTGTAAAGCGAAACTTAAACAGTCAAACGATTAGCGATTTCTTGCATTCTTAAGGTCTTTTCTCCGCACGTGTTTAAAATACTCTAAGAGAAGAAACAGACTGGCATTGTCTTTCAGTCTTTTGCTGGTGGCAAAGCAGATTATTCCTATCATATTCTGCAGGGGTGCTGTCAAATGCTGTTGCAGGCTATGGGCCAAAACCTACCCCCAGTCCATGTGCTCAGTTCCCACTGGCATCAATGATATCTCCACCACGGACTGACAGTAGTAAATGGGCAGAGATGTGCTGGCTGCTCAAACAGCACGATCTATGTGCTGAATAATTCATTTTAAACTGTTGCACAGATGTCAAAATGTTATTGCTGATTTCTAGCCAGCAGAATGGGCGTTTCTTCTCCCGATACGAGTGTGTCACTGCCTGTAACGCCAGAGAAGATCTGGGGGATGTCTCAGCAAGACAGCAAAGCCCATACATGGCATGCCTGCAAACGTACAATTAAAATGCTCGTTATAGGTCACCTTTCGCTCTCCTTATTAGGATTCTCCTGTGGACACACTCACCCATTGCCGCCAAAAAAAAATTAGAAAAGCCGGTTAAACCATGCCACAGTTACATAGGTTTGAGTGTACGGTCTCCAACAATCACTGCAGCCCTTTGGACCTTCTGTAAAGCCCCACAGAAAACCTCCAAGTACAAGCAACTTAAGAGTCACAGCCAAATTTGGAGACCAAAATACACCCAAACAAACAAGAAACCCCCTGCCTCTGTAAATGAGAGTCAGTAGATCTATCCTACAGTTTGTCAGCCTGGCCATGGCAAGAGCCCCATGGTAGAAGTCGAAGATCTCCCTCTCCTCCAACAGAGAGAGAAAAGGAGTTTTTCTTGTGTTTCCCCTTCCGCTAAACCTGGAGCAGCCAATCTTTTCACCTGGGCTTAGCACCTAGATCATCCAGGAGCTGGGCTACCCAGCCAGCCAGCCCGGCGGGCAGCAGCTGCTGATGGCCCGCAGCCACCTCCAGGAGCGAGGTGGGACTCTCGGCGGGTTTTGGGTGGCATCGCCGGGGTGGCCGAGCGCGACAGGAGAGCTGGAAGAAAAATGGGAAAGATGCGAGAAAGCCACGGGTTTTGAATTGAGATCAGAGACCGGGGATCTCTGACACCAACCAAAAGAGCGAATGCAGCCCGTGCCAGCCCAGGCGCATCGCTGCTAGGGATGTGTCAGCTAAAAAGTGCGATTTTCCATGCTTGTAGATGGGCTTTTTCGTGTCAGCTGGTCTCTGTAGAAACAGACCTAGGTTTAATGAGGTCTAATTTGTTTTAAATCCATAGGTTTCTTTTTAATAATTAACAGTCCCCATCGCTCAGCAAAGCCATTCCTTACCCCTGACGACTTGCTATTAGGAATGAATTTATTGTGAAATACTGCTAAAAGGTGGAAAGCAAGTGGCATAATTCAAGTTTTAATTAAAATATATATATATCACACAAAGCAAGAGCCATAGAAGGAATCATAACTGAATAAGCAAAAAAAAAAAAAAAAACCCCACCCACCACCCCAACCCAATGCCTACTCTCCCCAATTACCCACTTTATTCTTTTTACGCTATTTGAATTCTTGTAATTGGTTTCTCTAACTGGATGCCCTGTGCCCAGATCGTATGTAAGGTTTTCTCTCTGCAATTCCAGGAACTAGAGAACGTGTCAGCATCATTACCGTGAGCATTACACATGCTCACACGTGAGGGTCCAGGAACTACAATTAACACATTAAGAAATAATAACTGCCAAGGGAGCAACGAAAGATAAACAGCATGGAGCTGATGTAGCAAGAATTCTGCTTGGAAAAGGGCTGTCTCTTGGGTAACGGGCAAGGGAGAGAAATCGAAGCACTGTGCAGCGCTGCCCACTTAGCGAAGAAATCCCTAAAACCGGTTGAACAACCGTTTATACATTAATTTCTTGAAATTTAATTTCACTAAAAGTAGTGCTGGCTTTAAATTCGATTTTGAAGGAATCTGAAGGCTCGTGTTTACAAAGAAATAGTAATTGTGTCCCATTCAAAAGTTTAAACTTGATATGATTTTTGCTATTTCAAAAATTGTCCTGGAGAGATGTGGCGTTTGTTGTTTTCTTGTTCTGTTTTTTTAATAGAAGCCAGAAATATTTATTTCTCTCATCTCTCTCTCTCTCTCTCTATAAAAACCCTTTAAAAAAAGACTTTTTTCCAGCTTGTTGAGATCCATTTTGATGATTGCCTTTTTTTCTTTTTTTTTTAAAAAAAAAAACAAAATTGAAAGAATTAAATTATTTTCAATGTTTTTCCAATTAATTTTAATAGAGAAAAATTCTTAAGATTCCAGAGTCTTTTATTTAAAGCTTCCGGTCTGAAAATGTTTTGTGTGAGTACTCCTGCAGAAGCTGCCTAGCAAAAGCCTGCCAGAGCATGCCCACCATTTGGATATATATTTTCACCACTGTAACTAACAGAAATCATGGACCACGCCGGTCCTTTTGGATACCGGTCTTGGCTTTTGCTATGGCTTTCAGGTGGACCAGCCGAAGGCCTTAATACTTTATTTTTCACTGAGATGAGAAGCCGAAGGAACACGGTGGCACAGGCGAGGTTCATGAAATGCTTTGTCTTGCCCCACCTTGGGGCTGCACAAATCACTCAAATCCCTGTGGGGGAAAAAAGGGAGGCAGAAGAGGCACAGACACAAGGGCAGGATTAGCAGCCGTGCTCAAACCCACCTCTTGGGGAGAGGGGCGAGTCCCTCTCAAGCTGGGGCAATGCCCCATTTGGGGGCTCGGGCACAGTGTTTCTGTGACAGGCGTGATCCCCCATGCCGCCCCCAAGCACCGCTCATCGGTCAACTGAGACATTTCCGCAAATCACATGGCACTTTGTAAAAACGTAATTGTTTTTATTTTCCAATTTTCCATGTTTTGTGTAGAGTGCTGCTGTGTTCAAGCGAAGTGAATAAAAGCATAAACAGTAAGCACCATCTGGAGAACATTCTTCCAGCACGCTGAGAAATAGCAGCTGCCTGTGCACTACCTGCTATAAATAAATGTCATTAAAAAACG
Organism: Pelecanus crispus; assembly: GCF_030463565.1. Classification (NCBI taxonomy): domain Eukaryota; kingdom Metazoa; phylum Chordata; class Aves; order Pelecaniformes; family Pelecanidae; genus Pelecanus; species Pelecanus crispus. The sequence continues at coordinate 139,949,769 of NC_134643.1, forward strand.
TCCAAAAAATTGTTTGTTCCTATTTGATGGAACTGCAGCCAGATAAAATTTTCCTTAACCCAGTCTTCGAGTACCTGCCATCTTTACAGCAACAAAAAAACCCCCTGCAGTAGATGTTTGGTTCTCAGTCCTTTATGTTAATATTGTTATCGCTAACAGAATAGCAACCCTACGCGTATTCTAATAACAGCAACAGAGGTTGCAGCTGAAGAGTAACATGTGAACAAGGCATTCAAAATCCAAATGCTTTTTAAACTGTACCAGGTTCATATATGGTGACATCCCCCAGCCTGCTAGCAAGAGGATGGGTAAAATTATTCTTGCTCTAAACTGACAGCGTATCAGTTTTGGGGGGGGGGGAAAGTCGGTAATTTCTTTTCAGTGTAGCACAAAGCCGCTCCGATCTCCCTCTCCGCTGACAAAATACAGACCAAGTTGGCTGTGGGGTTGCAATGAGGCTCTGCGAAGGGTCAGCATTTGCTGTGTTTGTTTAATCACTGCAATTAGAGCAATGCAAATAATGAAATTGTTTGCTATGGTGGCCAGCCTGGGCCGGGGGGGGGGGGGGAGGGAGGCAGGAATTGAAAATAAATGTTTGGGTTGAGCAATTTAAGAACTATTTTTTTCTTTTTTGGTAAAATGAAAAAATAAAACTGTTTTGTTTGTTCCACTCGGAGGGCAGCGAAGCCTTGAAAGAACCCATTCAGTGTGAAATGAAAAATACATTTTCACACTGGAACAAAGCGTTTGAGCATTTGACATTTTTCCCTTTTTTTTTTTTTTTTTGTCAGACAAACGTTTTCAGCACCCAGAAAGGGATGCTTAGCAGTAGGCTTACTGCTTGCTGGGGAAGGGAGGACAGGATTTGACCATCCCTTATCCTAACCTCCGACACCTCTCGGGTCTTTGCGCAGGGCAGGGGTTGAGCACCGCAGCCGCCTTCTCCCTCGAGGAAGGCACCGCCAGCCCTCGGCATCCCCGCCGTGGTGCTCCGCTCCGGGCAGCCCCCGGCTCTCGGGGAGCCCAAGGGGGACCTTCCCGCTCCCCCCTGCGGCGCGGGGCTGGCGCGCTGCCCGCCAAAGCGTGCCGGGTGGGCACGGCGACGGGAGCGGCAGCACTGCCTTCTCCTGGCGATCGGCTGCCCAGCCATACGTCTAAATAACCTCCACCATACAGCTAAATAGCAACTCGCACGTCTAAATAACCTCACTGACACCGGGGGCCGAAGCTGCACCCCGCTTCCACCCCACACCATTTTGGACCAGCAGCTAACAAGGTTGGTATTTGGTTTTGGGAAGAGACAGTTCTGACCTCAGGAAAGCTGGCGGAAAAAAATTAAAAGCAAGAATAAAAGGACTAAACCCACAGCGATTAGGCCGCAGGCTGCAGCAGAAGAGGGTCGGCGAAGCCTCAGGGGAAATGCGACCCCGAAATGGGCACCCCGAGACGCACGCTCCGCTCTCAGAGGCGGCGCTGCCCCTGTCCCTGCGAGAGAGGGTTCGGCTGCCTGCGCTGGAGCATCCTCCTGTCCCAGCGCGTTGGGGAACGCCGCGTCGCATTCCAGGTGGGACGGGGGTGCGCGCACGCCTCGAGGAGGAGGCTGAAACCGCCCGCGGACCTGGGGAACCGAGCAGCCCCGCACCGAGCACCCCGGTCCGGATGAAGCGACCGCCTTGAATCTTCCACAGCCGTAACAATTTACAACTGCCTATTAAAAAAAAAACCCACCACCACCACCACCAACCTAAAGTCAGGAAGGCTCTTCCCAGGGCGGCACAGTCCCTGCGGTCGGGATGTGCTTCATGGTGCAGGACGGGGCTGAGGCAGCCGGAGGCTGATGCAGAAGGCAGCCCAAATCCTTGCGGATGAACCACCAGCCACCAGTGGGAAGGAGGACGTGAAGAAATTTTAGCTGCTTTTTTTTTTTTTTTTTTTAAAAAACCTTGGATTAGTAAGTGTCATGAAGCGATGAGGGCAAATCTGTCTTGTGAAACAACATCCACAAAAACAGGCTGGGTCCCTTGAAGGAGAGAGTGGCTGTGATTCCTGAGGCACGGGGCGCATCGCCAGCCCGGCTCCCCATCATCATTTCAGGGCAAGAGTGGAAATGACGGACATAAATCAGATTCCATCCTTCCCTTGAGCTATGCTGACTTCTCCAGAACCAAAGTTGTACACTAGTATGTTCACAGAGCAGCTCCGCTAAAGCCTGGCTTTCGGCTGGGACTGGCCACCGTTCCCACTGGAAGCAAAGGCATCGTTCCCACCCTATTTTATTTTCTGTTTTCACAGGGACTCAGTGTGTCAGAAACCATATGAATAGGGATGAGGGTACAGTCCCTTCTCTGATGAAATCATCATCTCAAACCCAGCAAGGGCAGGAAAAGATAACGTGGTTATGGTTCCCATTAGCCATATTTTCCTAATATAAATATTTTAGCTACTTCTATTTACGGAGTCTGCTCACACTAGTTAAATGAGATACTTTGCAAAGGGATACTTAAGCTGTCTGGAAATGAAGACCGGGTCCTGCACTTCGGTCACAACAACCCCATGCAACGCTACAGGCTTGGGGAGGAGTGGCTGGAAAGCTGCCTGGCCGAAAAGGACCTGGGGGTGTTAGTAGATAGCCGGCTGAACATGAGCCAGCAGTGTGCCCAGGTGGCCAAGAAGGCCAACAGCATCCTGGCTTGTATCAGGAATGCTGTGGCCAGCAGGAGCAGGGAGGTGATTGTCCCCCTGTACTCGGCGCTGGTGAGGCCGCACCTGGAATACTGTGTCCAGTTTTGGGCCCCTCACTACAAGAAAGACATTGAGGTGCTGGAGCGTGTTCAGAGGCGGGCAGCGAAGCTGGTGAAGGGTCTGGAGCACAGGCCTTATGAGGAGCGGCTGAGGGAACTGGGGTTGTTTAGCCTGGAAAAGAGGAGGCTGAGGGGAGACCTTGTCGCTCTCTACAACTACCTGAAAGGAGGTTGTAGTGAGGTGGGTGTTGGTCTCTTCTCCCACGTAGTTAGCGATAGGACAAGAGGAAATGGGCTTAAGCTGCGCCAGGGGAGGTTTAGACTGGAAATTAGGAAAAATTTCTTTACGGAAAGGGTGGTCAGGCATTGGAACAGGCTGCCCAGAGAGGTGGTGGAGTCACCATCCCTGGAGGCGTTTAAAAAACGGGTAGATGTGGCACTTCGGGATATGGTTTAGTCTGGTCTACCCTTGATTAGTCTAGAGTGGGCTTGGTAGTGTAGGTTAATGGTTGGACTGGATGATCTTAAAGGTCTTTTCCAACCTAGATGATTCTATGATTCTATGATTCTATGATGATTTGCCTAGATGAGTACGGTTTTCCTGGACCAGGTGTGCAGGGAAGGCAGGTGGTGGGAGCATGTCTGTCTGTCTGTCTCTCTGTGCATGCACACATGCATGCGTGCGTGCATGTATGTGTGTGCGGGGGGGGAGGGTTGTTCTTTGTTTTGTTTTTGCCTTTGGTCAAATTCAAACAATGTGCAGTAACAAGAAGTAAATGTCATTTTCCTCCCATCCATCTTAATTTGGCATCCATTTTAAAGCTTACCTTTGACCTTTTAAAATGTTAATACACTTAAGCAGATATAAAAAACACAAAGCTCCTGGAAAAATTAATCATAGCCATATCACGATGCTAGTCTAAAAATGTAACATCAGTTGTTTTCCTCTATTTTTAAGAAACGTTTGTCTGATGCGGCAGCAGTAACTATGCTACAAATAGCTATTATTTCCTTTTCAAACAAATAGCCACGTTAAATGCTATAGCAAAACCCTATCAGCACAACCAGCACAACCTACTAGGAATTTCTTTTGTTGGGTAACTGCCTAGAACCACAGAAAAGGTCCTGGAAAGGACCTTGAGAAGTCGCCTAACCCACCCCTCTGCCCCAGGCAGGACCAGCTATTATCTAAACCATTCCTGACAGGAAACCTTATTTAGTCTTCCTTGAAGTAGCAGCCTTAAATAGAACAGGAAAAAAATGCACAAATCAAAATATATAATATAAACATGAAACCAATCCATATATGTGTGCTATGTATACAAATATGAAAATACAAAGAGACAACCCTGACCTAAATGATAACTCTCCCACCTCTGACCACTTCATGCCCTTTAACCAAAGAGTTCAAAACAGGAAACTCTAATAAAAACACCTCCTTCCTTTTTAAAAATAAAAGGCCGCTAGCTTGAGAACCTCAGCTCCTTGGAAATGCAGTGGCACCTCTTCTCAAGAAAAGCAGTTTCAGAAGCGCTAGGTCCCAAAATATTTGGGCCTTTATGCTTCAAAGCACAGAGCTCTTAATTTCCACCAGAAAGCAAATAGGAAGCGAGAGTGTTGACCAGCCTCTCCAGTAACCAAAGCAAATCTAAGATGTCTGGAGCCTCTTCGTGATCAATGGCATCCGTCTCGGCTTTTGACTTAAGCCTTTCAGGTGGGAGGCTGTACTAGGTCCCCCCAGGAGGGTCATTGCACAGCTCTGTGGTTACATGCAATGGATGTGGGCATCCATGGCGCGCAGCCATACGCTGCTTTTCACTTTCTTCTCCGTAGCATCTGGTGGCATCCAGGGCTACCCCCATCAATTTAATAACCCCCTTTAGAAGACAGAAAGCTACGGTGACAGCCAGAATGTATCCTAAAAGACAAGTGATGGTTTCATGGCTAAACACAGCTGCTACCCAAGCATCCAAAAAAAAAAAAAAAAAAAAAAAAAAAATCACTTAAGGACCTAAATTGCAAACCCAAACCAAAGGCAGATGCATTCCCTCAACGAGTGGGGAAATATAACTCCGTGCAACTGCTTTCTTCCACCTACCAGCATTACGTCGGTTCCAGCACAACTGGAGCGTGGCCAAGCAGTCTTCCGCACACTGAACACCCGCTGAGGCACAATGGCGGGGGGAGACGTGAGATACCGAGCTTGGCACCGCCAGCCCCATGAGAGAACGGCACCCTTTCATGTATCCTGCACGCACGACGCAGAAGGGCTGTAACGCAGAGCCCAGCTTCTTCCATCACGGGAGCCTTGTGAATCCACCCTAACCGTATATAGGTCCTCCTGCAGCGAAATGGCAAGAGGTAACTCCATCCGCCCCCAGAGATCAGAGATGAATTAACAGCACGTCGCGGCTACAACAGCAAGGCTCTTCTGTGCGCTCCTTCTTCTAGGATACGCTTGTGCAAGTACACGTGCGTGCATCTGCCTCTGTATGCGCGTATATATATATACACACATATATACATACAATACCTACACACTACATGCTCTCTCTGGTAGAGAGTATCCTGTGCCAAAGGGACCCTTTGCTGTCGGACCAGGAGACCCTCCAGGGCTGCAGACCCATGCTTCCACTGAGCTTCTGGATGGAGCCCTCTGACCCAACCGCTTTGCCACGGGTCTGGGGGAACGCTCTCCCCCAAGGCCAGGCGTCTTATATAGCGGGTCCAACGGGCTTGGCACCTGCAGGAACTGTCTCTGAGGACCCCAAAGACAGCTGCCCGAGACAAGATTCTTCCCAACAAGGAATGATCCTTCTCATTTTCTTCCCTGGGAAGTACACAACGCGTGGCGGGGGGCAGGGGGAAAGTACAATAACATATACCTGTCCATATGTTCCTGCTTCCTCCTGGCATCCCCTCGGCATCCCACAGCCTGGAGAGCAAGGCTCGGCCACGCGAGCGGTCCTCTTCCCCCACCTTTCTGTGGGGCAGACCTCCCGGCCAAGAGCTGCCTCCTGATCTCCAACCCCATCACCAAGGCCGGAGATGAGGGCATCTATTATTCAGACAGTGATGCCTGACTGCTCGGTTAGGAAAATCCTGATTAAAAAACAACGTGCTGGCCTTCCTGTTTACTTTGCAGTGGCCTTGTGTGGATCCAGCTCTACGGCAAGCGATCCATCACCAACAACCAGAAAGATGCGTATCATACACACACAAAAATAGTTCGCATTTCACTTAGTTTTCCACATCTTCCATTCTCATTGCCCTTCTGCATCATCTAGTTCAATGCTCCTCAACACCTTTTCTTTACCCTAATTATTATATATATATATAAGGACCACCTAATTATTTTTTTAAACCAAGGACCGTTTTGTGCAGTATTGTCACATAAGCTTTCAAAGACAATAAATTTTTTAAAAAAAAAAAATATACGCAATGAATATACATTTCTCACTTTGCCATTCCTGACCCTGTATTTTGGGTTTTTTGCTTCCATGCAATAGAACGCACATGTGCCGTTGTTATACTGCTTGCGACTGGTTTATTCGCCATCTTCTGATATTCATGGAGTATAAGTTAAGTAACACTCCTCTAGCTAATTAGTTGATTCACTAAGCACAGATGAATAACTGATGAGCTACAAAAAGTGGCTATTGTCTGAGTCAGTCACCAAGTAACTAACTTGGCCATTCAACCAGGGAGAAGTTTTCTTCTCTGAAAGGTGACAAGTAGCTATGTAACGACTTCTATTATTTTCTCAATAAACTCAGAGAAAATAGGACATTGCAGCTAGAAAAACACAGAAAGAGAAATTAGCTACTACTGTCATTAAGGATTCAGAGGCTGGAAAAGAACAATTGGTGCAATGCAGCTGGAGAGGCTTTTTGGAGTAAAGTGATTATTCTCTGGCCATTAATGAATTATTTCTCACTGGAATGCAAGACCTGTACTCCTCCAAAGAACCTGGCTTTGCTGTGAGGAGCACACCGTCTGCCGGGGCAGGTGAGAGCCGTTGTCCTCTTGGCCTTCCTGGTGGCCGCTGCGCTTCTCCCAGGCTCTTTGTTTCCATGCCACAATAAAAGCAGAGAAATAATTAAAAGGTTGAAGCACGCGTAGAAGTTGGAGGAGAAATTGCTCTTCAAAACTAGGCTGGCCAACTGGATTTGGAGCTACAGCCTAGGATGTTCAGGGGGGTGCCTGCCTCAGCAGCCCCGCAGAAGCTCAGTGAGGTGTCGTGGCAAACTTTCTTCACCTCTCTTGCCCCTCCGAGCTCGCCCCCAATCGCTGGCTCAAAGATAACAAGGTAATAAGACATGTATGGACATGGTGAGTCCCAGGGGCTCGTCTCGAGATCTTTGCGCCTGCCACGGGGAAGGCAGGAGGAACCCAACCCCAAGCCCAGCTTGCCCTTCAAGACAACAGCATCCGCCTTCTGCTGTAGGTGCCTGCTCTCTAGCCACTTCAAGGGTGGTGCAAGCAACACAGGGACCTGGAAGCCACAAACCTGAAGGATGCTTTTTTCTGAGGAAGGTGAAGGGGGCGGCAGACCTGTCCCAGGCTCTTCAGTTAACTCCTGAGAACACCTAGCCCCACATCCGATGCCCCAAAGAAGCATTTCCAAACAGCTACATACCCTATTAACTAGCAAAAATAAAAGGGTACTGGAAACAGGTCCAGCTCAGAGGGGTCCAGTCACTCGCCAGCACTCGGTGTGGGGCAGCAGCTGCCGCAGGGGTCCCCCAGGACACCCGGCCCCACACGGGACTGGCAAAATCCCACAGACGCGACCCTATAAACTCACCCCACCCACGTTACAGCGCTGCTCTGCACATTAAAGGATAGCATGGATAGACCTGTTGGCGGGGGGGGGGGGCGCGGAGAAGCCAGAACCAGCATGCAACATTAAAACACCCAGCAGAGCAGCACTTCCACAGAGTGGCCTATTTATGGAGCTGCTCAGTGCCCTGGGAAGGCTGGGCAATATTGCAAACCCAGGAATGGAAATTCCCGAGGAGAAGTGAGACAGGTTAATAATGATCCTCCGCAGCCTACAACCTCTCGTACAACCACCGCCTTTTTGAAATCTAGAATCCGCTGGGAGAATTTAGGCCTAGGGCTTTGAACAAAAAATGAGGAAAACTTGTCCTCCTGAAGACAGTCTGTGAAACCCAAGAAATGCTGAAAAGTGTTTTACTGTATTGTTACTCTGTAGATGCCATTTCTGGAGGCGTGACCCAGCACAGCCTAATCTCAAAACAAGCCATTCGTGGCTAGCACTGCACATCGCCAACCGACTCCTGCTCAAAATAAAATTAAAAAAAAAAAAAAAAAAAAAAGCAAGTACCCCCATAATTCATTCATCCATCCCAGTTTCACAACGACAATATTTGTCAGCTCCCATTTTGCTTCCCTTTCTCTGGCTGCCTGCTCTACAAAGCCACCATTTCAGCTGCCTGTGCATACAGACCGGCGGGCACGCTGTGCCGCAACAGCTCCTGCATCCCCATCCTTCTGCCTGCGGAGAGGATGGCCACCCCTCTCCCCCAAACCCTCGCCCACACTGACAGAGACTTTTCAGGGGATTTTTTTTTTTTTTAAATATATATATTTTATCAGTAGCTCTGGGGCACCCATCAGACGTACTCAGCTCCTGTAACAATCACGTGATTTATGTAGAAGTAATTGGGGTTAAACTATCTGCCACATCAAACTCTTCACATTTGGCCCCATCTCTAGGACCTAGAAACATCTGAAATAAATAAAGCCATGTGTCATTTAACAGGGTCTGGGCTTAATTAGGATCATTCTGGATTTTATGGGAGAAATCTTGTACTGCCAGCTTTATGTGGCTAGTCCATCACTTGCAAGGTTATCTGGCTTTTTTTTCTTTAGTACCTACATCAAAATATTTCTATTTCCACACAGCTTTTCTTTTTTTTTTTTTTTTTTTTATTCTTTTTAAATCCTCCAACCAGCCGGATGACAACCACTCCTTATCTTTGGCTATCTTCCATGCTAAAATAAGAATGCTGTTGTTACGCCGAGGGAGCTGCACCCTTCCACCTCCGTTCCCTCCTGACGTGCACACAGCTGGCTGCGCGGGAACGCCCGAGGTGCCATTTTCCGGCCATTTTTCTGTGATGTTGTTGCAATTTACCCTCTAGCTACGATTTGTATTTCTAAATCACACCGGGCCCCGCTCGTGCCACGGATTTTACAAACCTCAAGCGACAGACGGTCTCCGTCCTGAAGAGCTGGCGATACTCAGCCCACCTCCCCTGCCTTGATGTAAGCTAGCCGACACGAGGGCGAGCACGCAGCCAAACACCGCCCGAGCCATGCCGGGCGATTTGATTAGCCGCAGAGAATGACTGGATTAGAAGAGGGATAGGATTAGAGATTGATGAATCGCTGTGAGGCTGCTACGTCTGTATTATTGGCTCCAGCGGCAGCATCTGAATGTCAAACCGTGTCCCCTCAGAGCAGCGAGGTACCACCTATCGCGGGCTTCAGGCTGCTGCGCGCAAGGCAATTGGGGAAGGTAAAGGGCTTGAGTTAGGGTCTGAACTGACAGCCCGCTCTAGGCAAGCCCTCAGCAGGTCACGGGCAAAGACGAGGAGCGGGGAGGCAGGGAAGCATTAAACGATTCGCCCAAAGCTACACCGGCAATTCGTGGCAGAGGCAGAAACGGGAGCCAGGTTTTCTAAAAAAAATGAGTTCCTCACGCAGGAGATGAGCCAGCCGCCTTTGTTACATGCAAATGCATTTTTTCCCCTGTAACTCGCACCGCTGCAGGCTCTGCACAGCAAACGCCAGCTTCCCGAAGTTGTAGCGTGTTCAGCGCGACCTGCTCATCGCACACGTCATGCCCGCTACGTGACTGGCTCCGTCCTCGAGCCCACGCTTGCAATGCGACCCACGCGTGCTGCAAAAGCTTATCGCTTGCGGTTTTGGTAGGAAGCGATCAGGACCCTGCAAAACCCATCACTGGGGTGATTCCCGGTCTGACCCGGGTAGCTCTGGCTACTGGAGCGCCTCCAGAATTTAATGTACAAACGGAAACTCAGCAGCGCTCTCCAGTTAATCGGAGCAGTTACCCCCTCTTCAAATTTGGCTTCACTCATCTCTCAAGGGGAAAGAGATTTCAGCGTCTCCACCAAAGTCCCACCGGAGCTTATCGCAGAAGCGCTACAATACTCATCAGAGACGCCAAGGACGAAATAGTGAGGGTGCATTAATTGAACAGGCTGCCCTAGCAGAGCTGGGCAGCAAAACGTGCAGGCTATCGGCAGCCTGCGGGACTAAGTCCTCACTGTAGTTGCAGCCGATTAACCAGGGCCACTCGTCGAGTCACGAAAAGGAAGGCAAGGCGTCACCAAATCTACGTATAACAAAAAAAAAAAAAGGGGAGCGTGCTGTTTTTTCATCCTATACTGCTGTTATACCTGAAATATTCCTATCCTATATGTGTGAGGAAACCTTTACTTTAAACGTTAAGTCAATTTGCTAGTGATAGACGACATGAAAGGTTACGCAGAAAAAAAATAAGAGCGTTTCCTCCTCAAGTTTAAACGGAAAATACCTGAAGAATTCATGGGCAACCAGATACTCTTTCCTCTTTAACAATACATCCCCATTAGACAATATATATGTATTTCGAATCCTGCATTTTAAGCATTATTTTAGAAAAAGACTTCTGATGGAGAACGGCACGCGAGAAAACCAACACCAGCGAGTAAATCAAAGCCAAAGCAATCTCTTAAAAAAAAAAAAAAGAGGGGGGAAGAAAGGGGAAAAAAAAAAAAAAAAAAAAAAAAAAAAAGAGGCAGGGTGAACAACCGCCCTGCAACTCCTGCTCAGGGCGCTGGCACCCCGCAGCACCTCCCCTGGGGGATGCCGAACTTGTGGAGCAGCCCGCTCCGGCCAGGCACCCCCGGCCCCGCCGGCGCAGGGGCCCCACGCCCCGCGGCCGCCGCTGCCAGAGGGAGCCGTGGCGGGGGATGCAGGTGACAGCTCGGCCTCCTGCCGGCCTGCGCCGGGGAGCCGGGCGGCGGCGGGAGGCATTTCTGCCCCAACTTCGGAAGGGTAAACCCTCCTCCTCCTCCTCCTCCTCCTCCGCTGGTGAGCGGCTGCGAGAGGGACCCCAAATCATCCCATCACCGCCCATCTCGAAACCCACCCTAGGATTTTTTTAAGCTCCTTCACCCAAGAGCGCGGCCCGCCGGGCGCTTAAAGCCGCTGTGTCCCCACCGTGTTTTGTTTCCCGTGGGGCAGCAGCACCCACGAACCACGGCGGGGGGTGGGGGGGGGGGGGGGGGGTGCGATGCCTCGCCCCGGCACGCGCCGCTCCTCCCCGCGCACCCACGGGCGTGATTTTGGAGAAGTTGCGCAGGCAGAGGGAGGGAGGATGGAGGAGGAGGAGGGGGGGGGGGGTGGCTCTGCCTGTGCGGTCACAGTGTCGCCCCCGTCCCTCTCCCCGCTCTGGGTCCTCCGCCCCCGCCGCCGCCGCAGCCCCCACGGCCGGGACAACCCGCACAAAGCCGCCGCCGCCGCCGGGATCTCGCTGCGCCCGCTCGGCGCCACCAGAAACAATAGTCACGGGCCGAATTGGGGGCCGCCGACCCACCGCCGCCCTCCCCACGGCACCGCAGAGCGGTGGGAGGAGGGAAAAGGAGCGGGGAGCCGGGGGGGGGGGGGGGGTACTCCCGCAAAACGCCGCCGCCCCGGCCAACCTGTCACCGCTCCGCCCGCCCGGGGCTCGCCGGCGCGCAGCCCCCCGGTGGCACCTACCTCCGTGGGAGGGTGCGGCGGCCCCTAACTGGGCTCCATGGGGGCCGCAGCCGACGCCCGCCTCTGTCAAGCCCGGCCGCCGCCGGGGACGCGCCGCCCTGCCCTGCCCGGTACCGCGTCCCGCTCCCCCCCCGCGGCGGGCGGGGCGGGGCGGGGCGAGAGGCGGGGGGCGGGGCTTCCCCGCGCTTGGCCACGCCCACCGCCGAGCGCTCCGCCCCCTCGCCTGCGCGCCCCCCCCCCCCCTCCGCGCCCCGATAGGGGCGCGGAGGGGTGGGGGGGGGGCGCGCAGGCGAGTGATGCGTGGACTAAGACCCACCGAGAGTCCCAGGTAGCCACCCCAGCCTTTTCGGGAACAACCCCGATGCCCAGGAGGATGCTGCAGCAGGCAGCGTCATCCTTTTCAATAAATCTGATGGATTTTTAGTTTTTTTTTTTTTTCTTTTGCACCCTGCTCGCTCGAAGTTTTGACCTTGTCTCCTCTACCTCTGTCTCCAACTGACCACGTTGCTAATCCCCCCCTCCCATTTTTTTTTCTTTTTTATTCCCCTCCTTCCCCCTCTTTTTTTTAAATTCCTTTTCCCCTCTCTCTTTTCCACCCTCCATCTCCCTTTACTCCCCATTTTCCCCTAAGACTCTGAATATCCCAAGCCCCTTGACCGCGGACTCGGGGCATTAAAACGGTTTTATCGAGGGCAAAAGAGGTTGTTTTTTTTTTTTTTTTTTCAAACCGCTATTAGTGTCGCCAGCAGCTTATTGGAAGGTGCGGTGCATTAAGCTAAATCCGTGGCTAGTATTACATAATATGCCCTCGAACGTACATAAAAAGATGATTGTAATTCCATCTGGATTTCTGTTGATATTAGCAAACCACTCGAGATTTCCTCTTGCGGTTTAATGGGCGTTTCAAAACCTTTGACTGGTGCTGGATCAAACAGATTATGATTTGAGAAAGGGTAAAGCATGCACACTCATGACATCGTAGGAATTAGTGAAAGAAAAAAAAAGAAAACCCTTAGTAGGTCATCTGCCTAATCCATCTTCCGAAAGAGAGTAGGAATGTCCCCCATAGGATAATTTATGGGCATTTGTCTAGTTTTCTTTCAAATGCTCCAAATATGTGGCTTCCTCATCGCCCGTAGGAATTTAGGTCAAGCTGCCTGAGAGTGAATTTCGCAGCATCTCGGGATTTAACATCCACTACTGATATTCCAAGTTTTTTTTTCCCAAACAGCACAACTCTGCAGTTGCAGTCGGTAATTTCTTTCTTGCTTATCAGCGTGGAAAGATTTTGGCCATCGCTTTCCCCAGGTTGAGAGCCCAAGGAAAATGTTAGCTCTGTGCTCGGTGTGGCCAAAAGAGCGAGTCAAATGTCAGGACTTGTTAGGAGAGCAATGGAGAAGAAAACAGATTTTACACCCATCTGTAAATCCGTGGTGCACCTCCACCCTGGATACTGCTGTACCTCTGGTCTCACCATCTCAAAAAGGGCACGGTAGAGCTGGAAAATGTTCGGAGGAGGCTGACAGTGATGATCCGTGGTTTGAAACAGCTTTCCAGTTAGGTACATGCAGCCTGGCAAGAGGTACCTGAGGGGAGATGGGACAGAGGTTCCCCAACTCACGAGCAGCACGGGTGGAGCGAGGAGGGACAGCCGGCCGTGACTCCCAGCACAAGAAGCAGGGGCCATTAAAAAAGGCAGCAGGCGGCTGCTTCGCCTGACTGTACGGAGCTGATTCTTCACGCAAACACAACTGCGTAGCCCCTTGCCGTTCAAGGGTCTGACAGCGCACAGCTGATGTTGTTTTGAGGGGAGAATGGGCAGACTTATGGAAGAGAGAAATCCACAGAGGGCGGCCAAATCACAGCTGGCACAGAAAAGTCCCTCCACCACAGATGGTTCGTGGCTGGGCTTGCTCTGTGCTTACAGTCTCCCCTAGGTGTCCATTGATAGCCACTGTTTACCTGCCGGCAGCGAATGCCTCTCAGATTTAATGTCACATCTGGGTTAATTTTGTGCTGCCCACAGCTTTCCTTACGCCCGTGTTGTGTAGAATTGAGTACTAAAAGGGATGAGTGGCTTTCTGGAAGGCATCAGGACAGTGAGGGGGAAGAATCTTGCAAGCAAGCAGAGAGGCAGCTGGGAACGCTGGCGACCAAGTGGGTGGCTTGGGCCAGTGGTCGGGAACGTGAGGAGGAGGTGGTCACTCAAACGTGCAATAGCAAAACTGTCTTTAAACTGTTGTATTTAAGAGTGGAAAAGGTTCTAGTTTGGAAGAATGGAGCAGCTAGTGTTTCAGGACTGCCAGCCGTCACACGAGTGCTCGGATTACATTACCACCTTTCCGTCAAAAACTGGAAGGGACGTTGTCAAATGTATTCATTAAGGCGTGTGTGGATTGTGTGACATCATGCGTGGAATGGAGTATGCGCAGGTATAAAACCATGAGCCTGTCGGTTTAAGCTCTTGGGAAAGAGTGGAGAGGATGACGTTGGTGCTGATGTCACGAGCTCTTAAGAGTGTAAACCTGCTACTCAACATTCAGTTCTTGAAGAAGATGTCTGCTTGTTTGAGTGGGAGAGCGGCAATGCTGTAGCAACACATGGCACGTCATGGAGTTCGGAAGTGTGCAAGCCCACTGGAAGAACAATCATTATGCGTTGAGTCACTGAAGAGAGAGAGTCGCTGGTTGCAAACAAGTTTCTCTCACCCTTCTAAAATGTGACAGAAATAATCAAATCTAGCTGTGGCCTGGGGACAGTGACCTTAATTTAAAATCAATCAAAAATCCCTCTGTCAATGGCAGCTGATTGCCCCGTTCCCATCTCAGACTGATGCTCTCCCAGGCCTGCCATCGTCAGTGCTGTTACACAAGTGGGTAAGCATTATGTTGTCTTCTTGCCTCCCCCTCCTCCTCCACGTCTTTGAAGTTGAGAAAGCATGGCCTCAAACCCTTCTCTGTGTTTCTGACAGAGGAACTGTTTCTATGCATTAGTTTATAAAGCTGTACAGGTGTGCCTCAGCATGGCCGCTTTATCCATGCGCTTTCTCCTGAATTCGCCTGTTCAATAGTTTGTATCTTGATACAATGCTGGGAAAGAAACTTGCTCTGGTAAGGTGGGCTGACACACAGGAGGCAAACTACAGCAAGAATGCAAAGGAAGAAGTCCAAGCTACGTACATGAGTGACCTTAGTGACTCATGGACATACTTCTTTACGGGACTGATCCCGTGTACTGTTTTCACAGTGTTTGTGCAGGAAAACGTATTCAGGTAGATCAGCATAGTCACCACTTGCCTGTCAGGTTCCTCCACCTCCACCTGAATCTCAACACGAATTCAGGCATGTGGCACTTCTGAACTCCCATATAAGCTTTCTTCTAAAGTTGGGCGGCTAAAGTAACTCTATAGAGAGGATTTGCATGAGCTTTATGTATTGCCTTTGCTTATAAGCATGCCAATGGGCTGTTACTCCTTCCTTTAGCGAAGCATGTAAAGGTCAGCAGTATCATTCGTCTTGCCCTATTACTTGATCCCGTAGAAATGCTTTGATCCCGTGACAACACTATACAGTAGCAAAATTAATGCTGCCAGGTGTGATTATTAGTATAACAATCCAGGATGCATTGCAAGCTTTAAATGGAAATCACAAATTCTATATAAGCACCCGCACTAGACATGCTGGGCGGGGAGAACTGACAGACAGGTGCACACGCACTACCTGTTGCGAACTTTCGGAGCATGGCAAGAGTCCTCGTCGCACCTAAAACGGGGGTTCTGAGCAGATGCAAAATTCGTAGTGACAGAAGTAATTTTCAGTTTTTCCTCTAATAATACATAGGCAGTAGGAAGCCCGTGGCAAGTCTGAATTGAGTACTAAACAGCTTTAAAATTGTTTAAGGCGTTATCTATTATAAGGAAGTTTATAAAGCTCCATCTCCATTATTTGAGTTTTCAAGAGGTCATAATCCACTTGACCCTCGTGGTTTATTTCATCACTATTGTCCCTCAAAGGAATTGCAACCTTTACCATTACCACTTGCTAAATATATCAAGAGGTTTTAGTGACATTATCATAAATCACCAAGCTCAGCTTTGTTGCTTGTAATGTGACCGTAGTACCTACTGATTTTTGATGCAGTGATTGTCAGCCTGATCTAATTGTATTTTTTAAATTACTTTGTAATAAGAGCACGTGCTAACGGATATGAACATATTTTGGCTTTTCTTTTGCATTTAAAAACTGCCTTTTTCAGAGGTCATCCGAACTTGAAGTGCGGGCTTTTTAGGCAATGTTTCTGGGATCAAACATGAAAAATATAAACTCAAGGATATTGAAATCAAGCACAGTGACTTCAGGTAATGCCATTGTCACAATTTTTTCTCTTTTCAATTCAATGTATGAGCGTTCATTAGAAATCATATCATAATTTGATTATCCTGAAAGCAGTTATTGAGAAGAGCAAAGATATTGCAGGTAAGCCAGGTACATTACTATGTGGGTTTTTAAAGCGATAAGCCATAGGGAAGCTAATGAGAAGTGAGAATTTTGGATAAAAGTAATATGTGTAATTCTGTTTCTTTTTACATTTCAATCTGTTTTCCAGCAGGGGAAAAGTAGGTCCCATGTCAGTCCCCCAAGGGATCTTAAAGAGAATGTGCCCCATAAAAGATGTGCTACTGAAGGCAATTTGCAGTCGCACTTAAAGATCAGCTAGGATCAGAAGTTGGCCTCGAAACCATTTTGACAAGACGTACCTTGTAAAATGCTAACTGGGATCCAGTCAAGCTGCTTCTGGCTCCAAGAAGGCTTCACCAGTGCCGTAAATCAGGCTTGCTTGCTGGAAACTTCTGGGATCTAAAACTGCATGAGATTTTCTTTGTAGCAGCACCTGCAAAAGAAGTTTATCTATCTGACATGATATTGTGGGGCAGGTCTGGGCATACAGTACCATTTCAGCTGATGTATGGCAAAACCCCTTGAACCAAAAATATCTCATCTGATGCAAACGTGGAAATATGTCTTTGGAGAACAGGAGGAGGAGTTAATCCGTCTTTATTCTGCAGACCTTTCCACTGTGGCAGATGGGGGTACAGGGGTGCACTTCAGCATCCCCCACCTCCCCACCAACCCACAGGCTTGCAAGTCTACAGTGTAGCAATTTACATCTCAACTAGTCACTCTTCAACCTTTATGGTCAGCGGAGAGAAATAGGCACTTTTAGGATACAATTCATTTGACCTTTCTTAGACATCTACTTTAGGAAGAGATAAATCACTCCCCCAAGCATCTATGTTTCTCTGTTGACCACAAAAGGACCAGAGGGTGATTAGTTCAGAGGCAGGTATCTATATTGCAGGCTGTCTACATGCAATTAGGCAAATCCCAATCTGGTTTTCTACAATGCCGCTGTCATAATGGCTGTTGAAGTGTGTTACAAAGATTTTTTATATCTATATTGTGCATATATAAAATAACATTATTTTTCTTCTACTTTAACAGTCTTTATTTTTCAGAAACATTGCAGTAGCAAGGCCTGCATGTTGTGTCAGGGTCGATCATGTTGGTGCTCTGTTCAGAATTGTTTTCAGCTGCCTACTGAGAAATTGGCAATTTCTGCACTTTTGCACCCTGTGACTTTTGCCTAATACTTGTCTGATTTAATTTAAAGGTGGAGGAAGGGTATATTTTACACCAAGGAAATGAATACAGCGTTAGAAATGCTTCTCGTCACTGTATATGACTAGAAAGCAAAGGTGAGTACACATACATTTTTGGTTTTATTTGATCACAGGGCAAGATTTTAAATACTCTTAGTAATAAAAAATCTATGGTAGTGAGAGTCACTGTACTGCCATAAGCCCACTGAGCCCGTGTACAGTACATGTCAGAAAAGGCCCAAGGCTCTGATGTCTATCTCTACGTTCTTGTATTCCCAGCAAGCAGTGAATAATGCATTAGTTTTGCTCCAAGCATCCTATTTTGAATATGCTTTAGCCAGAATTATTAGCTTTCATGTAGTGTATATTGTTAACAGAGGTCATGGTCTGTGCCCATCTAGTGCTGTCTCCAGAAGTGCCCTGGTACACCACACAGAAAGCTTTCACTAGAAATTCTCCCTGTTGGTTGTCACCATGGGGTCCCCCAAGGTTTCCATATTACAGGACCGGATCCAGCTGGAGAAGGGGGAAATGTCCCTGCGAACACCACGGATCTTCGGCTCAGGCCCAAAATATTTAATGAAGCAGGAGGAGGGAACCTTTTATAGTACACTGACCTGGGAGGACTCCTACTTTCTGTCCTCATACTGCTCTGCGGAGAGCAGCCCTGAAACCGTCCGTCCCTTCGCCCAGGCACCCCGATGTGGGTGTGTTGAGCTGCCTTGAAAACATCTGAAACCGGGCAACAACGAGTAACCCCCCTGGAGCTGTCCTGCAGTTGGCCAAGGTGAGGATGGCCTGAAGAGAGCCTTTCTTAAGCCCTTAGGACTTGACGAGGGCCACCAGCACCCTAGCACTGATGATGGCCCTCGTCATCTGCCGAGCGGGAGCTTGTTTGAGAGAGGAGCTGCACAGCTGAGTCCTGGAGACCATACTGTTGGTTGCCGTAAAGCTGTACCGCTCTCTCCTTCGGCAGCCGTGGTGGTCTAAAAAGAGAATTAGCTTGCAATGAGTTATTAAGAGAGCATTATTTGAGATAAAGGGTATCATTTGCAAAAGAGCAGGCGTTTACACGCACACGTGTACAGACACACGCGCGCACATCCCTTATTTAAGTTTCCACAGCTACCCTTGGTGCAACGCAGCCAGCTGTTAAATCCGAAATAGCAACGAGTGCACATCATACGCCCTCTGTATTACCATTTGAAAGGGACAGTTCCTTGGGAGGATGGGAATTTGACAGGATATGAATATGTCTGAGACTCTATTAGGCACTAATTCAGCAGGACTGGCTGAAAGAGATGAAGGAGCAATGAGGAGGAGAGAATCTCTTCAAATTTGAGCTGATTGGTAATTTTGATGAAAGCCCTTTAGTCTCATTCAGTGACTGTTAATTACCTCTGGAAATTAACATTTATTTTTCTCTTCAGGAAATGTTGTTCGCCTGCCAATATGGAAAGATTAATTAAATTCTTCCATGGATGAAGGTGAAAGTAGGGTCCTTGTGGTCAGTGCACATTTTGGCTGTGGAGGCAGGGATATCATGACGAATTCCCCTTTGAATAGAGCAGTCCAGCTCTTTCCTCCTGTGTTTTCAAATGATAAGTGTGTCCTTGTCCTTCTGGGGTGAGGTTGGCCTGTCAGGTGCTTTCAGTGGGGAAGTCTGGGTGTGGGAGAGCTGTGAAAGAGGGGTGGGAAAGGACAGTGATGACTAGAGTTAAACAGCTTGGAAGTAAATTAGGGGAAGCCTCTTGCTCCACCCAAGGAGAAATAATTAACAATTTGGACAAAGGTATCTCTGCTTAAATCAAAGGGAAACCCCCAGCTTAGACCCATCTATACAGAGTATCACCAAAAGTGAATTGATTCAAAACCAGTGATAACTTGAACCTCACATTCATAAGCTGTTCATAAACACGACAGCTTCTCCTACCAGTTCTCATTTATTTGATCTTGGCTCAGCCTCAAAAGCTGCTTTTGTCAGCACTAATGATGGCCCTTCCACTGCTCAAGAGTTTATTTCCAATATCCACTATTATGCCGTTCACTCCTGCTGTGCAGAAGGAAAAAAAAGGAAAGAAAGGGAGAGCAGTGTCCCAGGGAAACTCCTGTATGTGGTTGGTACAGGCATTGGCTTGAGTTCCTGATTTATAGCGGTCAAAACAAGTATCTGGGCATAGCTGCTAAAAATCAGGCAACATCATAAAAGGGAAGGAATGCTCCATTCCTCGATTTTTTTTTTTTTTCTGAAAGGAAGTCCTTGCATTAAATTTTAATGATAGATTAAAGAGATGGAAAGTCACTTGGAAGCCCAACGGGCAGAGAGATTTCAGGCTGCCTCCGTTACGCTCGCAGGGAGGAAATGAGGCAGCTGAGGAGAAGCTCAGCGTCAGGAAGGAGGCAGCCAGGTCAAAACGACAGGCTTTCCAGAAGCAACCTAGCTGAGAGCAAACAAGCAGCTGCAGTCAATCAGACCCAGCAGGGCAGCCAGCTCCAGAGCTTGCTCCTGGTTTGCAGTCCAGGCCAAACCGCCCCATGGGGAGCCGCTCTGGTGCTCCCACCTTCCACGCAGCACTGGGGCGGCAGAGCTGGCATTGCCAAGAGATCTTGCCGGGATTGTGACAGCTGGACTGGGAGAAGGATGCCAGCCTCCCGCCTGCAAAAGATCTCCCGCTCCATCCCCTCACAGCCAGCCCCCGGCAAGGCTCATCCGGGTGCTGGACTGGGGACATCAAAAGGAGGGTCTCCAGGAAAACCAAGAACTTGGGGTCTAATCCTGGTCTCGGGCTGGAATGTTCCTCACACGTTTTCTAGGATCAGCAACAGGCCAATGCGGCAATGAAAAATGCAACCCTCGCCGCCTTGACTTGCTGTGATCAGAGGGAATCCTGCCTGACAGAGAAATGGGATGCTATCCTGCAGGTTTAGCCGGCAGCAACATTGAAGGGTTGAAGGGTTACGCTTTGAAGGCTCTGTTATGGGTGAGAGACTGTAGTCCATTTTGGCTCCTCACTGTTCCTTACACGTAGGGAAGAGGAAATAATACCTGGGCCCATTGGCAAATCTCACACAGGTCACAGATTTTACCTCTAGTCTTCTTTACAGTGTGTTTTGAGGTCAGTATGGGAAAGCACAGCAAGCCACCAGTGTTTGCCATGTTTTGCATTAGTATAATGTAAGAGGTTTCTGCCAGCTAATGGAGGCATCTTTTCCTTGCAATAAATTTGGAGATTAGTAATTCAGAATCTGTCCAGCTGAATCCGTGCTGGGGAGGAGCATTGGAAATTTTGAAGACAGGCAGCAAGAAGCAAGCAAAAGTGATATGAACAGAGAAGACAGGATAGAAAAGAGTAAGAAATTCACATAGGATACATCTGTTCAGTGGACAGTCTGGAAAACCAAAGAAAAAGAAGAGATTTTTCTACAGAGCCTACCCAGCCTAGACCCCTTTTTGTAGCTTCTAAATAATGTCACACGTGGAACAAATATATAATTTCCAAAGTAAAACATGGAAAGTCTCAGTTATGTTCTTATGAATGTTTTCTATTTCTTTCCCAGCTAGATTTGTTTACCAAGTTGGACTCGATTCTGGAAGTTGCTTCTTCAAAACTGCATTTTTTGACAAATTTGTTATTTGCCAAAAACATTCTCCCAGCTTTAATAAAACAGAAAAAAAACCCCAAAATTCAATGGACTGGAAAGAGTCCAGTAGGCTTTGGTTCAAGCCTTGTAAAGCAGCAAATAAACATTTTCTGCATACTTTAGGACATGCTTTATGACTCCTCGATCCTCCACAGTCTCTGCGTAGAGGCGGGGAGCTAAACACATGGAGAAATACCTAGTTAGATTTATTCCATCTTCAGTTAAGAAGGCAAACTAGATCTTCAGCCTCTGGCACTGACATCAGGCTGTCATGATTACAGTCACAAAACCTTTTTTCTCTTACGGTACACAACTCCAAGTGTCCTAAAGTACATTAAAAGGTAAGTTAATAACTCCATAAACAAAAGAAATGAATGAGCATAAGTGAACTAGAGAATATTGAGGCTACCTGAAATGATTCTATCTTATTTGAACTTGGTTTTAGCTTGTCTGCGTTCAACCAATCATATTAGAGCAAATAGGAACATAGAGGTGCTATGATAACAGCTCTCATGGTGAATGTGGTTTTCAGGCTGATGAAGCTAAAATGCAGTGTTTGAAGTCTAATGGCAAGTGAGAGAGAAAACACCTATTAGACGTGTTAGATGAGCAGTATATGCAGTTCCTAAAAAATATTGGCTTGAATGCTGTCTTTTGAGACAGAAAGACAGAGATATTCACATATGTATATATGTATGACAATGCTAGCACTGAAGAAATGGTCCAGAACAGCGATGCACGTGCACATGTTTTTATATGTGCTTCTTGCTGCAACTTTCTTTCCACTGTCCAGAAGAGTTCACCATATTATTTGCCCCCTATGTTTGCAATATTACCTGCTCTTCTCAAAACAGCCGCCATACTGCCTTCCTACAAAGCTCATAGAGCGTTGGGCCTCTCTGGCTGTTGGGATTTTGTGACAGCTCCTACAAAAGCAGCCAGTGCGTGAGTAATATTCGCAGCCTGGCATCCCGTGTCATCGTGATTCCATGAGACATGATTTTATGATGCAAACACACTCTGACCTCCATAGCATGCAATATATCAAATGTTTAATGTATGCAAAAATGATCCCAATAAGGGAGGAGGTAAATAAATTTGTTATGATTTTAATGATATGCAATTTAAATGTCACTTTTGCTGAGCAATTAGGGTCTGAAGAGAGTGACCTTTGCACAGTGCCCAAATTGTCCTGAGGCAGGGTACTTCTCCATGCATTTATTACTGCCTTACATGATAAAGTGTAGCCAGTATGATACAAGTCCATCATCTGTGGTAGGGACCTTTCTGCCTGAGACACACAATAAAAGCAGGGCAGTGCAAATGTTTTGCCACAGGAACACTGTGTGAGAAGCAAGGGATATTATTTACTGAAAGGCACTAGCCCAGTCGAGCAGAGACAAACGCATCGCCACCAGACAACCGCTCGCAGTTGGAACGCTTTGCTTGCAAGCACGGTGCTGCCTGCTGCGCTCCACGTCGGGGGCAATCCAATTGCCACGGGGAGCAGTCAGTTTTGCAGCTCCTCCTGCCCCTTTACTTGGCAGGTTGCAAGGGGCTGGACCTGCAACCCCAGCGCACACGTGTGCCCTCCCAACACGCACACGCACAGGCACGGGCTGGGGGTCTCTGCCTGGAGAGCAGAGGACAAAAGAGAACCAAAGCCCCAGGCCATAGCGTGGCATGCTACCCTTCCCCTTGCTTCCCAGGTGAGCAGCGTGGTATCTAGCCAAGCCAGGGGAGATGGGCCATGTCTGTCCGGGCATGGGGAACACCATCTTCTCCTTACCCATCCCTGCTGCTGGATTCTGCTACAAGCCCAATGGCTTCCAGAGCACCATCTATTCTCACATGTACCCACCCTCTGAATCAGGTTTAAGATATTTTATCTACTTAGTCAAACCAAGAAGAGAGGTTTTAACTAGCGAAATGTGGCCGTGCTAGTCTCTCATTGCCAACAGCAGTTTCAAAGGTGGTCTGTTAGGCAGAGAAGTGACCCACATGATAAGGCCGTGCCTTTGCTGTGGCTGCAGCTGCAAAGGGGAAGCAATAGCGTAGCAGCTGCCTTCCACCTCCTGTGCGTCCGCTGGTGGTGCTGGCAGCTTGAGTATGGGAACTACCTATGCCTCAGGTCTAAGGCTATAAAGTATTCTCTTTACAGCTGAGGCATTTTAGTATGTGGTAAAATGCAATTGCAAGTAGGAAATATTAAAATACAGAACTCTGATTTGGCAAAGAAGAACACTGCAATAATGTAGTAACGGGCAAGGTCTACCTTCCAACTGCGCCTTTGTGAGCGCTGCTATAATTACTGGACATTGTGTGGCATCTGTTAGTTCATAAACAGTGCAATGCATCACCAGAACGAGCAATGGCATATACAGAGCCATTCCCCCCCCCCCCCCCCCTTCCATATCTCCCCTTCAATTTTTGTAATAATTTGGTGTTCAGGGAAGCTGAGTCTCCAGTGGAGACTGCTGGAGTTGCCTGCCAGTCTGACAGCAGGTGGTAAGGGTGGCAAGAGGACCGACGGCTCCGCTTTGTCAAGGAAGCCCCTGCCCAAGCTGGAAGGTCAACCCTAGCAGGGGAGATTCAGACAACCTCCATATCTAATCCATTCTTGGGTTTATTGCTAGCAAGGCTGTCAAGCATTGGGCAGATGGCTAATATTTTCTCTCACTATCAGTCTCTGTTGGATTCAGACCAATGATGTAAACATAAACAGCTCTGTCTCTCGGTCACCAAAGCCTCCTGCCATCAGCCCTCCCAGAGAGGTGTTATTTAAATGAACTAGGGAAGTGGGCATCAGTGAATAAAACAAATCAATTTGCCACACAAACTGGAGAACTGATCTCTTGAACCGAGTACTCAATTTTGCCGTCGCTAGCTCACATCTGAGGGGATTCAGTTCTGTGTTTACTACATGCCTGGTGTTTGGTGGCTTTGCAGGGCGGGAGAGGTGTTGGAGTATTTAGGACAGTGTGTGTTTTAGGCCATCTGGCACGTATGAGCCACATATGGAGCTCCTGCAACAGTGAAACATTGAATGATTGAAGCCTGAACCTGGTGGTCTGCCCAAGTCTAACTGTATTTCCACAGTGCGAGTCTGTCTCTGGGGCTGTTTCCAGTGAATCCAGGGAAAATTCAAATAATTTATTAACAGCTTAATAGTGCTTTGTGCCACTTCTTTCCAATGTGCCCACATGTGTGATGTACAGTCACCAGTTCTGCATTGTCCTTGCATTCCCAGGCTCTGGTGCATCCAGCGTTAAAGCCTGATACAGCCCAGGTGAGGGTAAATGTATGAAGGTACCTAACACTGCCTCCCCATGAAGAAGAGTTGCTCGTGTGACACTGTCATTCCTGTCCTCCTTACCTGACTTGTCCCTGCGGTGTTAGGAGGAGAGGGACCAGTCTCGCCACTGGTGCAAACCCATCATGGAGCATGACTCCACACCAGCTGAGGAACCGGTCCTGGAGGGACGCCAGCCCCCACCATCATCCCCCCCGGGCACAGCGTATTTTCAGTGCAGCACCCCTCCCTCTTGCTACCTTGCCTCCCTCATCGCTTGTTCCCCCACAGCCTCGTGGCTGATCTTTCTTGAGCAACAGTATCACCAGTAGCAAGCTTGACCCTTTTTGCTCTGTTCTTGCTATGGCAATGCATATACCATTGGGTCCGTAAGACTTTGGGACTCTATGTCAGGAACCCCACTGGGTTTTTTTTCCACTTGCAGAGCAGAAAAGGGAATATAACAGAGTGAATGAGGAATGTTTTAAGTCCAAAAAAGGTACTTTCCAGGCTTAACTCTTTAAAATCTGATCTTCCGGAAAATCTCTCATTCCAGAGTGGAGGAACCCCATGGCATCATCATTCCCAGCTGGGAGGGAGACCCTGAGCCAGAGAATTATATAGTATTAATAGGGGAACTAATCTCCAGCAGCACGTTCCATCTCAGGGATATTTGCAGGTAAGCAGCAGTCCTATATATCATTGGAGAGGTATTTAGTTTTCATGTCTTTCAAAAGCGTTTTTTCTTGTTTGTTTACAACGTCACATGTGTCAGGTCTTTCCTTTTGGGTTGGTTGGTTTGCTATACCAAATGGTAGTGCATAGGGATGGAACGGTGATGGCGTTATTCTGGCCCTTACTGCATCTGACGCCAGTATGCACCTGTTGTAGAGCAATGGCTTCAGACAGGGGGAAAAAAAAGAAATCATCTACAGATTTCTGGATCATGCATTAAAAACTATTCTGAAATATTATCATGGATTAATTTAATGCTGCCATAGACTGTGTTTCAATGATCACTGAAAAGAGAAAGGAATAGTTCATAGGGCGTAAATGAACAGGGAGATTGCTAAAAAAGAAAGCATGCAAATTATAGGGAGAGATATTCAATACTCTCATTTAAAATATTGAGTCTAGAAAGGGAGTCTAGTCTGGATGATGGGGTATGCTCTCATGCAATCCTGCAAGGATACCCATGTCTTACATGTAAAGCGTTCCAGGGAATATCTGAAATTCAGCCCATGCTGCCTTTCAGAGGCAAAATAAATAGAGTGAACACAATTAAATAAGGTTAACTTGTATCTAGGCTTCTGAGAGCCTGTTATTTGCTTCATTTTTTAATCAGAAATTTCTAAAAGCATAGGCTTCTTTTAAAAAAAGCCAGAGAGAGAATCCTTCTTCCCCCCTCTGGTGATTTTTCTCAACCACTTGCGCTTTCGCTGTGCTGCTGGAGTAGCTGGGAGACAATTGGAGGTTATTTTTAGACTGACTCACTCTGTAAAGCTGACATTTGTAGGTTAGGCGTACCAGTTGCCAACTGCTTCTTCTTCTGCATCTTCCTTAAATATTCCCCTTCTAAACTGTCGGACATCCTCCTCCTCCTTCCCCAGTCTTTCCCCATAAGTATCAAAGTACTAAATCCACACTGTGTCTGTCAACATTCGCAGTCGAGCTGAGTTAAAAGCATCATTTAAGAGGCACAATCAGCTCATGTCCTTTCAGGCAGCTGGAAAAACCCAACGCGACGCAGTGCTCCTGCACTTCAGATCTGCTCCTAATGGAGCAAAACGCGCTCAGCATCCCTTTAAAGCACCCAGGAGAACCAGCCCACGGGCCGTGCTGCTGGGTCGCATTCATGTACCGAGGGTCCCTCTGAGGTCCGCACCAGCAGATCTCCTTCCCTGCTTGCTGTCCTCTCTGAGAAAAGAGGCAGCAAGAGGAATTTGGCTGCCTGCAGCCCGCGTCCCCCTGGAGAAGGAGATGCCCAGGAGCACCGTGCAACGTGGCCTGCATTTCTAAGGCTTGCCTTTTGACATCCTTGCCCACTGAAGGTGGAGAAAATGAGCTATGTTTAAAAGTAAAATTGCTGGTTTGTGCTGCTTCCAGGCAGTTATCCGAGTGCGGGCGTGCAGGCACTCCGGGTGAGCACCGTTGTAAAAGAGGCAGGAATGTATGGCACCCCATGGGCAGCATCCCGCAGGGGCCGGGGTGCAAATCCCTGGGACGGATTTGGTTGCTGGCTCAGGGAGCTGGAGAAGTCCTGGTGTATAACAGACTCCACACTGCAGTTATTCACTGCACTTAAGCCTGAGCGCTTAGCAGCATGGCAAATTTAAATCACTGAGCTTTCAACTCTGAACTCTGAATCTGCTGGAGTTTACGGAAACACAAAGACCGTCTAAGCCTGAGCAGGAAAGATGGTTGCTAAAATCGGAATTCATCAGCAGATTAGATTACGAAACTGCCATTAACCTACTCTATATTATAATCTCAAATCCTTCTAACATATTTGGCATGCAGCAGTACAAACATTATTTTCCACTTTAAATTAAGGCTGAACAGAAATTCTTTTCCAGTCAGCCTCTTTCTTTTCCTGATGCTTTTGGGGGACTAATTTTAAAATTAATATCTTCATGCAAATTACTGCATAAATAAATCCAGGCACATAATCTTTTAGGGCAAAATCCATTTTTTCCAGTAGAGACCACATGTGGGCCCTGTTCCAGGTAAAATCTAGTGTGCAGTCTGGTGAAATCCATCTTTAGCCACCCCACGAAGACAGAGATCTCCTGTCCTGCTCAGTGCAATGCTCCTACTGGGATTTATGAGCACGGGGGTGACCACAGACCTCCACAACACTCATGCCGACTTACCAGGACCATATCACCTTTTTCTGCCCTGATAATGCATATTCCCACCACGGTCCATTTAGGACAACCCCTAAATCTCCTTCCAAAGATCCGAGTTGGGGGAGACAAAACACGTTGCTTCTGGGCCTGCACCTGCTTCCATGTAGCCCAACTGCACGAGGTGGCTGGGAAACACTTGGCTGATCCTTCACACCAGCATCACCGGTATGTAACACAGAACTGGATTTCTTTGCCAGAAACAAGTGCTATTCTCATCCCACCAAAAAGGGAAGTTGGAGCGTGACCAAAGCCAGGGTGGCTGCCAGGAGACCAGAACAGCTCAAGCAAGGACACAGTTGAGGTTTAAGTAGTCTTCGAGTGGGGTGACCAAATAGAGGAACAGACAACAACCTAAAGCAAAACAAAAACCCCACCAGAGCCTTCTTTTCTTAGCTCTGTACCTTCCGCTGGAATGAGGCCAAATGAAAAATGTTATTAGACTCTATTTTAATGAGATTTCCATAGTCCCAGCAATGTAGTGCTCTTGGTTGACACAGGAGAGCACACCGTGAGGGAAGCAGCGCATCACCCAGGTCGGTCAGTGTGTCTCAGCTCATGCTTGTAGAAGCCCAAAGTTGTTGTAGCGCTGCCATTTTGGAAATATTCTGGCTCAGGAAGCAGGGCTGTGCTGAAGTCCAGGAGCATCTCCTGCTCTTGTGTGCACCAGAGGGGAAATCTGAGCCCAGTGGTGGGAGGTGTGCTGTCTCTGTTCATTTCTCCAGCAGTAAGCAGGACTGTGCCTCTATTTACTAAATGTACACCTGTTATTTTATTTCCCAGAAGTGTTCACCATGGTGCTAGAGACCCTACGAGGGTACAAAAGCACCTTCTTCCTACAACAGCAAAACAATATCAAAAAGGTCATGTTGGTAGGGCCCCTCTCACCCGTCACTACCTCCGGTTGCCCAGAAAAAAACCTCCTGAATATTCAGACCCTAAAAGCAGCTAAATGAAAATCAAAAGCAGAAATTAAGAAGGAAGGAAATGTGTTAACCAGTTAATTAACTGATTGATGTTACTTTGTTGGTTCTCACCCCACAGTCAGCATCAGTTCAGCGAAATGTGCTTTCAAGAGAACTGATGCTAATTAAATACATGACAGAGTAGCCCAGGTAATAATTAGCGAGGGATAAAGTGACCATTTATTGGGATTTTTTTTGTCAGGCCTGCAGCTGATTTGTATTTTTGTTTGTCTGCCCGAACCTTGGGCTACCTAAAAAGATCTTCACTAAATGTAACGTCCAGATCCCCCCGGTTTAAAAAGCTGCAGAAATCTGAGATACAACCAGCATTCATTTTCTATTATGCAAATATAACTTCACAGTATGACACATCTGTAAGGCTTCATTTGGCTCCCCCCTGGCACAGTAAGCATCTGCAGCTTTAATGCCTTTGATATACTGTTTTTGATTAGATTAAAGATGATATTTATAGTAATTTCGGTAATGTCATTAGCTGTCACTGGAGTATCCTCCAATATTTTGTTTCCTCCATATGTTTTGCAGAAGGGATAATGAAATTTGACTGTCCTGCAGCTTGTATAGTATAATAGCCTTGTTTGGGAGCAGGGTTACATGGGATCAGTCGCTACTCGTCAAGTGAAAATGGTGATGATGTGGTGGGCTCTGTAAGCTGTGCACGACAAGTCTGCCCTCTGCGTCGCAGCCATGCCCTTCCTTCTCCATCCCTCCAGAGACAAGTTCATCTCCCCTGTAGGTTGGCTGAAAATGCACTATTTGTCTGTGGGGTCAGGTCAGGAGGGACGGATGGAAGGATGGACAGATGGGAGGGTAAGACTTATGAAGAGTGGCTACAGATCACCAGTATATTTAGCAGAGAGAGGAAAATCCTGGGGAATATGATGACAAGCAATAAATACCTTCAGTTTAACAGTTTAAACAAAGGTGGGGAATTATTTATGGTAGGACAGCGAGTGTTGGCCAAAGGTCAAGGAAGGGAAAACTTGGTTTAGACTTTTGGGGGGAGAAAGTACCTGGTATGTAGCACAGTTGCTGAGACCAGAGGCCGAGGCACATCTCTGTGGCCGTGCAAGATGAGAAAGACCATGGGGTTGGGGTTATGCGGTGACAGCCCTGAGAGTGGGAGAGGGGCCTGGGCATGCAACCAAGAGATTTTCTCCTCTCTTTCTGATCCTGAGCCTTATCCTGCAGAACACAGACACTTGCAACTCTCCAAAGGCACTCCCGCCTGACTCTGTGTGGTTACTTGTGGGATTAAACACTCCAATTTTGGGATTGTTCTAGCTTCACTCTCTTAAAGTCCCAAACACACTGTGTTACTTGAAAGAATATGAGTATCATTGGCATTTCTGGTGTGCGGTAGGCACACTGGAGTTAAATTATTGCAGAATTCAATGTATAAATATTCGCTCCCCAAGAGGTGGGGAGTGAAAGTATATGTGTGAGTGACTTTGTTTAAGTAAAAGAAGATTGCTTGACTTTCCATTAATCTTTCAGATTCATTTTGCAGGGAAAAAAAAAGATTACACCTCTCCTCCCCCAAATATCATTTAGAGGCGCCAAAAAAAGAGAAGACAAAAAAATGTGTAGATCATTTGGAGCATCGCTCTTAACGGTGCGTTCCCAAGTTGTGTGTGCTGAAGAACTGACCCACTGTAACAAGGCTGCATGCAGAGGGCAGATCCAGCCCCAGTGGGGAGGGCTGGGGGGAAGCAAGGGAGAGAGGTCCCGCCAGCCTCTGGAGCATCCCTGTGCCAGGCAGCGGGAGCGGCGGGGGCACGCACTGTCTGGTGGCCTTCCCTGGTAGGGATTAGAGATGACGGACATGTCAGACTGACGGCAGGCACAGGGGATCTGGGCATGGCCCCCTGAGCCTTCCTAGGGTGGTGCTGCCTTCATCAGTTTAGCACCAAAAAAAAAAGTCATTATCATTAGGAACTTGCTGTGCCCCACAGTTTAAGGTGACTTTTGCCCCTAAGATGAACTGATGAAATCAGTACTGGTTTAAATGGGCATGGCGTGAGCACGTCACAAAGCAATATCAACCACATCTTTGGATCCAGCCCTTGAATTCAGATGGGGTGCTGCTCTGAGCTAAGAGCAATACTCTGGTCATAATAACTTTGTTTTGGTCCTTTTTACCCAAGGAAGAGAAGCTTGCCAGGTGACTGTAACACAGGTCCTTCAAGCCAATTCACTTTCTCTGGCTTTATACTGGCTTAAGCTGAGAGCAAATGATCGTCTGATCAGTCTAATCACGGCTAGTGAGTCCTTTCAAGCATCAGTTCCCTTGGGAACAGCATATATTTTGCAATCAAATTGTATTCCACCACTAGATCTTTATACAAAGGTAAACAGGGCAACCAGCCCCTTTTTTTTTCCAAATGCATTTTGCATTTATGAAAATGAAAATGTCATTTGAAAATGCAAAATTGAAATCTTGCTTAGAAACTGTCAAATACAGTTGTTTACTTTTCTGAAAATTATGGATTCATTCCAAATTCTGGTTCAAAACATATGCAAACCATGCCTATATGTTTTCATATATAGTTATATACATATGAAATATATTCATATCAATATATTTGAAGATACACTCATATTTTGCATATAGCTATTACATTAACTTTATGAATACTTTCATTTATCACCAAAGTTAATTTGTAGGAACTACAGTAATCTGTCTATTTATCTAAGACGCGTGTGTACATCTGCAGCCCTGTCTCCTTCGCTGCTGGCTTCCCCCTTGCATTTATTCCTTTAAACCTCCCACGCACTTTCTACTCCTTCTTTTATTCATTTTTACCACTGAAACACCTGTCCCAGGCTCACTCAGGTCTGGTTTGCCTTAGTTCAGACGTTCATTTCGCTGCCTCCCACACCCCTACCCCAAGCAAGCCCCTTCTTTCAGCTGGCTCAGCCTGGGCGGCGCAGGGCTCTTGGCTCAGGACCTGCCTAACACATCTCAGAAGACGAGCCCACCTCCGATCAGCCCACAGCCACCCTAGATCCTCCTGCGATCCCACCGCACAGGGGTACCACGAACTCCTCACACCAAACATTAGGGGTTTGAAAGGAGAGATGTTGATTGTTTTCAGATCCTTCGGTTCTCCGTCCTGATTAACGTCTCATATGGAAGAAGTTTATGTAAAGCTGATGTTCACAGGCTCTGCAATATGCAATATCATTCTCCACCAAACAATTCTTGTCAACACCTATAGTCTGTTTCTTTGTTGGACTCTTGGTGAAAATTGTTGGAGCTCATGTTTTAATGTTCCCTCTTCCATTATTTATAATATACTGAGTTACGAGTGACATCTAACCAAAACATAGCTACAGTTCTCGGTAGATCTTTTCATTTTCTGTATACTTTGAGCATGAAGTTTGCTCTTTTTAAAGCACAGGATGCTTAGCCTAACAATCTCAAAATGTAATTAAAACATAAAATAGGAAAATTTTATAGCTGTCCTCCAGATGTCCTGAAGATTTCCTCTAAGGAAAAAAGAAGTAATCTGTTTCCGATGTCCTCACGGCTTTCTGCAAAGTTCACCCTTTCGAGCTGCCAGAATTTACAGTCTGCTGAAGGTACGTATTTTTGGGAAGAATATGGAGATGATCCTTTTAACCCTGTCTGTTATGGCCGACAGAGGCTACAAACCACTTTCCCGGCCGTACGAGACGTTCCCAGACGCATCAGCTTTGTCTGCTATCAGCCACCCTCAGCTTCTCAGCCCTCATCATGTTCCTCATTAGCTCATGTCACCGGCTGATTTATGACCATCCCCTTCAGCAAGGATACCCCGCGTCTCTCCGCCCCATTGGGTAGCCCGCAGCGCATGAGGAATACCCAGGCTGATCCCTCTGGGAGAGTCCTGTCACCTGCCATCAACTCGCGTCTCCGTTTGAGGTGTCACCGTCCCTCCTTCCCAGCCCTTCGAGCGGTGGGGCAGGCTCACTGGAGGGCCACAGTTTCAGGATTACCCTTTAGTCCCCCATAAACAGGGTAAAACCGAGCCTTTTAGGCAGAATCAGCTGCTCACCCCAGCACGGGCTCTGACGCTCCCACCCCAGCCCGCGTGCCATGGAAGAAGCCGAAGGCTGCAGCTCCGCTCCCACAGCGCAGCAGAGGACTTTTATAGCCCCTGGGCCACAACGAGAAAACTCGCCACGGCCAGCCTCAGCCCCAGCTTGTGCGCGCTCCCATCATCTCACACGTTCTCTCCACCAGAGCTGCTCAGGAACCAGGATTTTGCTGTTCAGGAATTTGCAGCTCAGGGGGAGGGAGCAGCACTGAGCCCTAGCAGGGAGCGCTGCGTCCTGCAGTGCCCCAGAAAATCTAGCTCTCCTCCAAAACAAATTGCAGAGCTGCCAAGACATCGTGTTTTGGTGTGTTTAATTTCCTTTTTGTTTTCACTTGCACAACAAAGTGTATTTGTGTATGAAAATGGCAATACTGAAAACATCAAAATGACCTGAGCTGGAATTGAGTCGAGATGGAAGGTTAAAATATTTTCTCATCTGCCAACACTGATATCAACATTACCCCACAAAATATTTAGCTGAAACTGCATTTTTGCCAGAGAACTGTTTGGTCTAAAGGGTATTTTGTATGGTTTTTTCCCCTAGTTATTAGTTTAGTTTTGTTTTTTTCTGAGTCCTGAAGAGCATGTATGTGTTTGGGATTATAATAATTTTGGGACAAGATTCTCATTTGCATGCCACGCGGGGCAACAGCTGGCAGATGAGCAACTCAGTTTGCACCTCGTGGTCTACACCTGATGCCGCTGCGACAGGACTGGCAGGATGCTCCATGTGCCTTTGGCTCCCAGTGCCCCGACTGAACCCACAGCCTCTGAGCCCCATTTTGGGACGTCACCTCCAAATCCTCCGCCCCGCAAAAGCTTGGGGGACCTACGGGCTTCCCTGGTAATCTCCAGACCATCCAAAACCACACTTCTGGCGGGGCCTGCAGCAAGCCACTTGTGCTTGCGCAGGCTTTGGCTAATTCTGGAGTTAACCTCTTTTCTTGGGCATCCTCATCTGCAAATTGAGGAATAACAACACACTTCAGAAGGGCGGTAGGGTAAGGATTAACTGCAACGCTGCTTTGAAGCGCTATATACATGCCAAATATTATAATCATCCTAAATGTGAGGCTGGGATAATCCATGTATTTTTTCAGCCCCAGAATCCTATTTGATTTCATCTGTTTTAATTAACAAATTTAATTTTGCATTATTAGGGAAAACGAGGATAAAAAAAATGGAGCCTGTGTACGCTTTATTACAAATTATTGTTATCAGCTGCCCCGCAGGACTCCAGTAGGCACTAAATATGAACAATGGTTAAATTACAGGGGTCAGGGAATGAGCACAATCAAAATGCAAACACTTTTCTTCTACGTGAGATGGGTAGGGGAAAAAAAAAGGAAGAATCCTTGGAACCTCCTTGGAGCCACTAGGACTGCGGAGAAGCATACCAAGTAAACTGTAAAACTGATTACTGGGCTCAAAAAGGCTAACATGCAATTTGTGTTCTTTTTATGTAGATTAAATGCATTCACTGCAGCTCATAGAGCTTAGATACTCAGCAGGGATTCAGAGGGCTGGGTATCAGTCAACCACAGCCAGCCACTAAACCACAGGGCAAAATCTGCTATTGTACATTAGAATAGTCACTTAATCTATCTTAATGGGTGAAAAACCCATGGGACAAATGTATATTAAAATCAGAAAGTTAGTTGTAATGTTTCAGGAAAGCTGTAAATATTTTTTTGAGATAACACTGTAAAACATTATTAATGAGTCTGAAACCCTCTTCAACATCTTTACGTGTAGCTCTTGAAAATGCAGCTGCCCGGCAGCTCAAGTCTATTGATCGGGAGGAAACCCAAAGGCATGAGACGCTCTCCATAAGGCTGCGCTCAGAACAAACCGGGGAGGAATCAAGCAGGATTTCCTTTGGCCGGCCGGAGGAAATGCTGTCTGATGGGCTTCTGTTGAGCACATGAAACGTGCTGAACATGAAAAGCTGTGGACGCGGCTACCAGGATATGGGTGCTGGCAACAACAGGAGAGCTGCCTTTCGGAATATTACCCTGATAAAGGTGGTTTATTAATTTTTTTTTATTTGGCAGGGGCTGCTGTGAGGCCATTCGCTGTCTGTGGCAGAGCGGAGAAAGCCCAGCCTTCTGCCTGCCTTCTTTCCAGGACTCGGGTTATTGGAAACTGAGAAGCAATAACACGACCTAATCCTCTGCTTGAAAAGACTCCTATTTATTTTGCTTGTGTCTGGACTCTCCTCGGCCTCTTCTAGCTTAGATTCTCCTGACAGAAGGTTCCCCCCCCCACACTACTTATATCCTATTTAGAGCTAATTGGGACTGCCTGCCATCATGGCTCAGAAATAATTACTTTGCCATAATTAGTCTTAAATCGGGATTTTTACACCTGTGCTGAGGATGGCTGACCAGAACACTGTCATTCCCACATGTGGACCCCATCATGGCACCATAGGCAAGGACCCCAACCTCTGCACACAGCACTATGTGGGTACAGACAGAGGGGGGAGATGCTCTGTCAGCTGTCCATCAACATTATTTTGGAAAAGACTTGGTGAAAAAACAAACCTTCCGGAAGCCTATAATATCCGTTTCACCTTGACTGGATGTAGGATTGGGTTTTCACTGGCTGTCTCTGCTGCCTTCTTGCCAGGTCCACATTGGCACTGCGGCGGGAGAGCC
The DNA here is from genome assembly GCF_030463565.1 of Pelecanus crispus. NCBI lineage: Eukaryota > Metazoa > Chordata > Aves > Pelecaniformes > Pelecanidae > Pelecanus > Pelecanus crispus. The sequence goes on from NC_134643.1 coordinate 139,984,530, forward strand.
CTTTTTGGGCAAAAAACTGCCTTTTGGGTAAACCCATGCTCCAGAAGTGCAACCTGAGTTGGTTGGCCTGTGGGCTAGAAGTGACGCTGTGGGGTTGGGGAGACACACTGGGAGCTGGTGTCGTTTCCTGATGTGTGCTGTTAATCAAATATTCACAGTAGTCTCCAAAAAATGTATTCCCATTGGCAGGAATGAGCACCCCTGTTCGGGGTGCAGCGCTTGACCATGCAGGAAAAACTGGGTGACCGTGAAAGCCAGAGTAATAGAAAGCAAATGAAATTCAATAGTATTGAATGCCAGGTCTTGCTCTCTGGGACAGAACAAGCACTGCTGACATAAGCTGGGGGCTCCTGTGTCAGAAATTACACATACTTCTGGTTACACCTACCTACGAGGAAAGTTTTTTTATCTCTGGGCTAACTTCTGTGTGATTTCTCCTATGAAATCCACACATTTCAGATAAGAGCACGCAGCACAAGAATCTGTTCTCTTCACTCACACACCGCGCGCACGCACCACACACACACACGCTCTTCAAGGCGTCCCTAGGCGGGATACAGGGACTAGGGACTGAAGCAGCCCAGGCCACTTGCACCGTATGGACGAGGGGCATCTTCATGCGGATTTTCAAACTTAGCCCCTGCGGTTCAGGTGCCTGACACCAATAAGCTGGTGCACAGGTCAGTCTGCTGGGGCAGGTAGGGCCGGCCAGGAGAGGTCAAGAGTGAGAGCAGATGCCAGCACAGGACCAAGTCAGGACATATATAGCCCTACTGCAAGCAGGGAGGCTGGCTTCCGGTGGCAAAGGCAAGCGCTGCCTGCAGCGCTGGCACCTAACCAGATGGGATGGTGCGCAGGAAATGGGGTCTGGCCTGCCGTGTCGGGAGGCGTGGAGGACTGAGTCCCCTTCATGCTCTGCAGCCAAGCAAACGCTGCACTCCTGCCGCTTCACCGTGATTTGCATGGCAGATTGGAGGGACAAATTTCGCCCAGGATGATTTATGCACTCACACGTTATGAAGTATATTTCATAAGGTGAAGGAATTTTTGGTGCCTCAGCAAACTCCCTTGCGAGTCGTCTTCCCAAATGTAGGATGCCCAGGGTACTTCCCGCACCCTGCTGGTTGGCCTTATCTTCACCTGCTGTGCCTCTGCATGCCTGGTTATCCTCCAGGACACACAGACATGACTGAGATCACCAGTCCTTGGGACGATTTTTCTTGTCTCTAGGAGGAGACTCATTTGCCATGCACTTTTCTTGCTAAGTCTGGCTGAATTCTGGGTTTTCTTTAGGTGAAATACAAATGCAGAACTGCCATGCTCCTTGTTTTCTGTGATGGTCTGTTGCTTACACGCCATGTGAAAAGCAGGTTTCTGTTTCAATAATTACACATTACCTATAGATTGCGTGGCAGGGACTACATATTTCTTTCATTCAGACTACCCTGTTTTCAATATAGCCTCCCAAACTTTTTCACCTGTTGGTCTTAACCTTCCACAAAAAATGAACAGACCATGAACAGTTGTGAAGTCTGGTTTCCTCCCTGCTTCCATAAGGTCACCAAATCGCATACATCGCATATCAACTGCATCTGCTCTGCCATTTAATTTTGTTCAATAGCTATATCACACATGGAGGTAAAGTATGAACATCTGCTTCAGTACAAGAGCTTGAAGACCAGTCAAAATCATTGTTATAATTTAACCTAAGAAACTTGTAAAGTCTGCATCTTCCATTCTGCTGGGAAATAGGCATTACCGTAGTTTATGTTTAATAACCCGCTGCTTAACCCATTGCTACACACCAACGTGTCATGAAAAATATACTGGGATTCTCAGACTACAATAACTTTGGTCCCTAAGATGTTGAAGAAGGGAAAGATCTGAATCTCGTAAAGCTTAGGTGGTTTTCAAAACCTCAGCCATTTTGCAGGACGTACTGAGTTTTTAAGTCCATTTTTGGAAAAATAATAAAACTGGTCTTTGTATTACACCATTCAAGTATTAAATATATTTTAAGTGAGGGATTTTCTTCCACATGTGAAATTTATCTTCCAGACATCACTCCTTTTGGTACCGTAACTGGAAGATGAAATGATAAAAGACCCTAAATTACAAAGTCTGAGATACTTTGGCTAACGTCTCTATTTTAAAAGCCAACATACACAGTGGTATTTACAACTCTTGCCTGGAGAATGGCTTATCATCATTTTCTTTTATTAAAGATGTTTGAAGTAAATCTCACCCCTTCTCCAAGGACACAGAAGTCCCCAGCACTAAGGAAATCACATGGCTCCACTCCTCTTTGGTCTGTACCAGTGAGGACAACTCCAAGTACCCATCCCGGTGCCAGCCCAACCTCCGCGACTTCAGGTCATGGCCATTGTCACGCTGCCACAAGTTTCCCAGGGCTCCAGGCTCCTGCTCAGCAGACTCCAGCAGCTCATCAACTTCTCTGTTGAATGACGCTCCATCCCTTGGCTGCGATGGTCAAATGCCCTTTTGGACTGTGGTTATGGGCAATGTGGATAGAAATAACTGACATAAGCTCATGTGCACGGTCACTCGTAAGGCATGATGTAAGCTGCAACAGGTTCATGCAACACATGATTTGCATTATAGCTCACTGCTGGTTCTTGGGATATTAATTTAAATGCTGCATACTTAAATGCTATGATATTAATTATATATTGCTACAAATTCACTGCTACCTAATTCTTCATGGTCACTGCTAAACAGTACATCATGGCCTCTGAGACTTTCTGATCCTGAGAGCCGTGGGCTCTATTGCGGGAGGTAAAAGAGAATTAGCTCTTAGCAAGAGAATCAAAAGTACAAAATTGAATCAATTTGACTTCATCCAAGTAAATTACACGGGTTGTGCTACATCAATGTAAATAAAATGTGTATACACCAGATGATGGTGATGCTGCATAGATCAAACTTATTAGGGAAAACCGAGCAATGTGTGTTTTGAAACTTAAAAATACTGTGACAGCTTCTGTATCCCTTTGCTAGTAAAGGATACAAAAGGACTTGTCACGAATCCAGTTATCCATGCCCACAGAAAACCATAAAACCCCTCTGACATAAGCCAAAATTGTGTTTTCAAAAACAAAGGTCTCTCACACTTAAAGTCCTTTCTGGGAGCTCTTCCAGATCTAAATGGAGTGTCACTAGGAAACAGGAAAGCTCTCTTTCCCAGTGCCACGGCCCTTTCATTTCTCTCCCTGAAAGATTAAATTTGAACATTGCACAGTCTGATTCTCCACTTTCCCATCTTGTGCCACGCTTGTGGTGAAAGGCTGCCACGTCCAAACAGCAGGACTCTGTACGGCTGCAGGATAAAAGCCTTAGGGTTACGGCGATGTTATGTGTAAACAAACTGCTAACCAGTCCAGGACTACATTTTGCTCATCTCATCCCTTGGCCAGGTTGCGTTGTGTGGAAATTCTCGTGTGGAAGAAGGGAAAAAACCCTCCAGCAGGTGGCTGGGTTGGGGTGGTTTTTTTGTGATGGTGGGCTTTCTGGGTTAGTTTTCTGTTTTTAAATGGTGGCTGTTCAGAGGAATGTTGGAGTAAACCCTGAGAGATGGGGTAAAAGTCAGAGGGCAGGGGAAGCTGTTGGGGGTGCAATACAAATTCATTTAGCACATTGCTCTGCAATTTATCACATAGGTCTCACCTCCATGTACGTGTGCTCTGTATTTAGGGACAGGGATGAGACACAGTGGGAAAATGGCTTCCCTGTTCCTCCTACTGATGAGCCAGTTTTATAAACTAGAATTTATTTACTGCCACACAGTACTTTTGTCAGAGACACCTAAAAGTGTTTCGACCCATAGATTTTCACCGAAATATGGGTAGGCATCAGGAGCTGTGTGTAGGCACAGGACGACGTCTGAAAGAGGCAGCTTGAGAAACTGCTTGGGCTTGTTTGGCTTTTCCATGAAGCACCTAGTGTTGTGCAAATAATGATCAAAGCACAAAGCGGTGTTTGTGAGCAGCGTAAGGGCAACTGAACTTTGCAAAAAGCTGGGTATTTAACCATTTGATTGATGAGAGCTTGCCTGCAGAAGGCAGGGGTGTTACCGCTCAACACGCTAACACTGGCAGTGTGCAGACAGCAAGGTCACTCGCTCTGGTTCCGTGACTGGAGCGACAGAGGAATACGCTGTGCAAATTCCCAGCCGGAGGACCTGATAGCTAAGGCTCTGTGCTGGGCATCTTGCAGGTGGGTTGTGAATAGGAGACCCCCCTCACCACAAGATCTGCTCATTAGCAGGGTGCAAGGGGTGGGCAAAATTGGCTTAGAGCTGGGCTGGGAAAGTGGGGGAGCAATAAAAGGAGGAGGGTTTGCAGAAAACCAGAAGTCACAGCTCATATTTGCCTAACCAGCCCCAGATGGGAGAGCTTTGTAGGTATTGTGGCTGCGGAAAGTTTTCAAGAGAAATTTAAAGAAAAGGGAAAGATGGGTGCTTTGTGAAATCCAAAGGATTTTCCCATGTGTGGGGGGATGTGTGGAAGTGGCTGAGGGGGAAACAGGCATGCCAGGAGAAAAAGGCAGACCAAAGACAGAGAGAAGAAACTTCAAAAGCTAAAAGACACTGAAGACAAAAGTCCATGCTGTCGTATAAGGAATGGCCACACAGTCTGCTGTAAGCTGCACCTGGCTGCAGCATCGAGCAGGAGCGATGCCTGGCTCACAGGTGGTCATTGGGGCAGTACCACCACCTTCTTCCTTAAATCCCTGCTCTTAGTAGAAAACAAACAAACAAACAAAAGCTTCCCATTCTCTCATCTGTAAAGCTTTGTTAAGATGCTGGCTGAGAATCAGAGACTTTTACAGAGCAAAACTTTGTCCCTCTGAACTCTGTTTCATTTCCATTTCAATGGGAAATGTTATCCATTCCTTCACTGAAAATTCAGAATGAACTGCCTTTAGAATATGACCCATTTTCTGGATTACTGAATGTCCTTTGGTTTGTGGTATTGTGCTTAAATCCATCTGTGGCTATATTTATTGCAATTCTCCTTTTTCAGCTTGCTTGAACTCTGAAAGGAGGAAGGTCAACTGATGCAACCTCATAAAATCCCAGTGCAAATGTAGGGACTGTCAGGAAATTTCATATGTTTAGGATTTCTGGCATTTCAAAAAGAAATATTGATTGTCCTTTTCCCATTTGCCTGGAGCAGGTGAATGAAGAAACTTCTGAAGCAATAATTTATTGTGTCTTTACCGATTCACTGAAGCATTTATGAATATAGCCCAAAGTCTCTTGACATTAGCCGCTTGATATGTTATCACACTATTTCATACAGAAACTCAAAGAGCAAACTTGGCTTTCTGTTCAAAGTCATAAACACTAGACAGCCCAGCGCATGGTGAAACAGGCTACCAGGCAGTGCATACAGGGAGGCTTTAAGCTCTTCTTTAACCCCTCTCTGACCTACACTGTTCAGCTCTGTTGCACCTGCAGGACACACGTTGGCACCTGCTGTTACCGAGGGATGCTCTGCTCCGCTCTGCAGCAATGGATGTACGTAAGTGAGCAAGGAGATGGGGACGGGCTGGGAAGAGCCTTCTGTGTGACGTGAGAAGGATGGAGGTGGCGGCATTCACAGGAGGCTGGAGGCATACCCCTAGTTTTTCTCTGAAGATGTGTTAATCATCGGTCAAACTGAGGTTGCAAATTGGTACCCGCAGCCAACAAGGCCAAGGAGGAAATTCCTTTAATTACGCTAAGAAGAGCATGACTAAATGAGGTGAGAGGGGTGAGGGTGCAAGGTGAGGATAGAGGGAGACTCATTTCTGTCACATCCGGGAGCAATCCTACCGTGATATGGTAGTGGCACGCCTGTCTATCAGCCTTGCTTCTGTGTGGCTTTAATTAAATAAGACAGTTACGTAATTATAGTATTTAAGTTTTCAAATTTTGGGGAAGGTGATTCTGGGACCTCGAGGCTGTAAAGTGTCGGGTATCTTCTGCAATGAAAAATCAATAAGACTCAAGCCTGTTGTGTGCCAAAGTCAAACATATGCTGGACATGACTCTGCTGTCTTCCTCCTTGCAGTGATATTCACCTTTGACTGTAGTGTGGAGATGGAAATGGAAATACATGTAGCCATTTCTCCTTAATGACAGTTTAACTTATTCATACTACAGAGGAGTCTAGGAAATCCAACACAGCCATAGCAGGAAACTTCAGAACTTGCATCCTAAAATCCAGATCCCACTTGCAATGCTAATGATACCCATTTCAAAACCAAATTACTTTAGTCAGAGCAGTCAGGTTGGAGATGGCAGCACTGCAAATGCAGTGATAAATGTCAGGCTGATCGGGTAATGTGTTTATGCCCACATTGAACTAGTGCAAATCACCAGGAAAAGTATAAAGCAAAGGCTGAGCTAGTCCACTGGATGTAAATGTTTTGTGCTCATTCACACCAAAAAAGTGTTGGAAGAGCCCAGAATGAAACCTAGATCTGTGTCTGAACCTCAGCAGGGAGATCATGCTTTCCCTCTACATAGCATATACGGGTCTGAAATCCTAGCCTGTAGTTATTCATAATCTGTAACTATTTAAAATCTATAGGCCTAAGTAGCTCGTACCCAAGAGTAACATAAGAACCAGCAGAGAAGTCCTCTGGACTAAATCTTTAAGCCCTGGGAAAATCCCCCAAAAATGGGAGTGGAAGAGGGGAATAAAAAGCAAATGAGAAGACGACCAGGAGGGCCCTAAAAGCAAGTGCTGGGCCAATGTTTTAGAAGGCCAAGTGAATGATGCAGGAGACACTAAACCAGTTATCTTGGCATTGATCCCAGGCATAGTTGAGGGAAAGGCTGATAGGCAATGCAGTCCATAAAAAATGGGAAGAAGAAAGCATAAGTAATGCCAATCACATCACTTTATGGAAAACAGGTTTTGTCAAATATACTTGATAGCATGTTTTTCATGAAATCACAACTACGTAGGATACAAAAGATGGTATTGCCATATAGTACCTACATTTTCATGTTTTGGGAAAAAGGAACACTAAACAAAACCATTGCAGCTCCCATTCAAAGAATGATAAACTAGTGAACCGAGAGATTGAAAAAATCAGAAGTAGGGAAGGGTAATCCCAGTTGGAGTGGTTGTAGTGGAGTCCAATGGGAGCTTACTCTGGATCTAATGCTGTTTAATATAGGTTTTATAACCTGGACAGAAAGACCTGCATCTCTGGTGACGATGGCTAATGTAAACCACATGCATTTTCATGTAGGTGTAGGTGCAGTTATGAATTTAGAAACCAATCAAGCAGATCAGAAGTGTAAGTTGGGGGGTTGTATTCTGGAAATCGGTGACCCTAAAACAGGCCTGGAAGTCATTTGAGATAAATTAGCGAATAAGTTGCTTCCAGTATAACTATTTAGCCAGAGGAACAAGCAGGTTTCAAGAGCATCTGAGAAAGTAGAAATAGAGAAATGGTATCATCCCTGCATACAATGAAATTATCTTTCTGTGAGAGCATTGCTGTAACACTGCATCCACTTCTGGTGCCCAGACCTCAGCAGGGGTCAGGAGGAGTTGGAAAGGTCCCAGTGCTTTCCCAGTGCAGGCTGCAGCAGCACAAGCTGGTTGGTGTACTTGCGAGAAGTTTAAGATAAGGCTGGGTAAGAGCCTTTACATCCTGTTTAAGAACAGCTTTCTGATGGCAGTGAGCTCCTTAAGATGACAGAAAAGCACAAGCAGCTCTGGTGCTTCATCTGTATTAGAGAATTGGATGGGCCTGAAAACAGTGGGAGGAAAGTAAGGTGGATAAATGTTTTTTTCTCCACAGCCAGCTTAGGATGAATAAGCAAACAGTTGTGTAAACTCCAGGTAACTCTGAAATGGGCATTCCCCAAGACGAAGCCAAAAGGCTCGGAAACAATAAAAAGAGGTGAGTTCTGCCCCTCTGCTTTCCCACCCACCCACACATATACATTCAAAGTAAAAGCCATGCTGTAAAATAGTGTTTGAGATCAATGGCCACATTTCCATGACTCTCAGTAGACAAGCTGTGCTGACTTGAAAGAAATTCACCACTAAGTGTGGTACTTGTGCTACACAAAATATTTTTGCTCAGTGTAATATACTGATGTAATACCAATACACCTGGGGCTGTACAAAACATGCTCTAGACCTGAAGAAACGTTGCTCCAAAATTTCTCATGACACAGTCCAGCAAAACATTGCTAGCGTGGCCTTAATGGGATCCATACCAGAGGGGCTTGTTCGTACCATCAGTGGTTTACAGAGCTGCTTCTCAAATGACTAGTTAGTTGCTCTTTACAAAATAAAAATTCTTGGTTCTACAAGTTATTGTCTTATATAAATGCAATAGAAGAATGGGCAAGAAATATGCTGCAGAAAGTAACAGCAAACAGACGTGGTACCATGTGAGACACGCAGCTCATTTTAAACACCATAGTCTTAAAGTGCATCCGTTATTTTTAATGATTTTTTTGGTGCACAAAGGATGAAGCCACAGAACTTTGTTTTCTCCAGAAACAAACAAACAAAAAACCCCAAAAAACTCTTGCCGAGAGCCCGGGCTCCTTGCTCAGCAGCCGTGGCCACGGGGAGGGACACACCAGACGTGCTATAGTGAAACAATCAAGGTACCAACCCCAGCGAAGAGCAGCAGCCCCGAGCCCTGCAAGGGCCTGGTGCCCCAAGCACACACGAACTGACGGGTTACACTAAGCAGCCAGGATTTTCCCTCTGCTGCGAATAAAATAGGAAAATGGTGATTCCTCCAGGCTAATTTCTGTGTGATTTGAAAGCTGTAGAAACACCTAACACTGGAGCAGACAGAGAGGAGAACAGATATGGTTGCAACCAAAGAGCATCTCCACACAAACAGTCCCCATCAAACTGGAGCTAACAGCTTCTGTATTTTACAAACAAACTGGGGGTTTTTCTGCATATGTATTGCGTCAGATGATAATAAAATATAGGCGTAAACAAGTCTGCATTGTCTTATTGTCCATAAATAAATACACCATAAGTTCAAAATAGGGCTGGATTCATAAAGCAACACTCTGCTAATCTGTATTCGGGTCTCAAGCGTATTATCTGTAATTTACAACCAATTTAAATGGCATTAACAGTCTTACCCTTATGGGAATTTAAATTTGCATCCTACCATTGAATTAAACACTGATTGCATATTTTCTATAGGGGATGTAATGCTCTTTGAAGCTTGTTTTGAATAATAAAGCATCTATTCATGCACATGGTGCAATGTGTTTCTTTGTCCTGAATGTAATTGAAGTAAAATGTGAGTTAAAGGGATTTTTTTCCTCTAGCCACAGGTTTGTTGATTACCATCTATTTTCATCTATTCAAGATTTTAAAAAGGAAAAGAAAAATACAGTAATCTCTTCCTGCATTTGGAACCTCATTTACCACTCAGCTTTCCTGAGAGTGTCTGGGATGAACAATCAGGAGGTCAAGTTTCAGCCCATCTTCAGAGGAGGAGAAGAGGAGAAAGGAACAAAACAGTCCCCACCCTTCTGAAAAGAAAAAAAAAGAAAAAAGAAAATAATAGATACCACAAACAAAAAGCAGAGGGAAGCAGACAACACCACATCTAACCTCTAGGAGAAAGATCTTGGCTACCTGTCAGGTAGCTGTTCTGCGTGCTGCCAGTCATTGCCATTGCGGGCCAGGGAAGCTGCGGCGAGGGCGACTTCAACGTTAAGGAAGCAAATAGGGTGAAATAACATTGCTGACCTTTTTTTCTTTGATTCGTAAGGGAGGAATGACTGAAATAAATAATAAACATGACTTACTCCTTCCTGGACGTGAAAAGCGAGCACGACGGCAGCCTGAAGAAAAGGATGCTGGCTCGCGGCTGTGTGGTTTGCAGGCAGCATGGCTGGCTCCTCCTGCCGCAGCCCGGCGGGACTTGGCCAGGGGTGGGTGATCTGGTGCCAGGGGTGGGTGACCAGCTGCCACAGGAGCGGTGGAAATGTTCCCCAGTGCGGCCGTCCCTGCCACCTTCTCCCATCCCACCCCACGTGGTGCCCGGCCCCGGGGCAGCCGGGAGGGCTGCAAAGCGCGGCTCGCCGATGGTGCTCTGCACACTCAGCAAAGCATCTACAGAAATCAAGTCCTCTGCTAATTCTCCTGTACTAAGGCCCAGCTGCAACTGAGGTAGGGAAAAAACCTCACCAGCAGCTTTTAAGGGATTTTATTTTTCTTCTTTTCCCCTAAAGGTGATGTTCATTTTCAGATGCAGGCAGGCCTGCGTCTAACAAAGCTGTAGCGGCATTAATAGCTCTGATATTCATGATCCTGGCATTTATCCAGAAATGACAGAGAAGACAAAACATAGTTGATATATTTGGCATTTGCGCAGCGATACAAGTAATGGTTTAGAGTGATGGGTTTTATTTTTCAGTGTTGTCTGGTTTCTACATTCTTGAAAAAGCAGGGGCCGCTTCTGCTGAAACCCTAGTTTTCCTTCAATTCTTAGGATTTTTGGAAGGTTTTTAAAAAATACAGAAACTACTGGAAACCAGAACTTCATGATGATTTGTGTCTTTTCCTTTCTTAAAAGGTGATTTTATGGGTCCTTGAGAAAGAAACACTGCTTAAAAACTGCCAACTACATTTTAAGAAGAGACAGGGAGGATTGCAGACTGTGGCCTTGATCCCATGAGGACGAAGTGTCAGACAGCAACGGTAACCATATCTCTAGACTTAAATAGTTGCGCAAGGTTTCTTTGCAGGCTATCTGAAATTACTGCAGTTAATACCGTATTGGTGCTATAAAAGCAAGCACTGCCGACGCTGCTGTTGCATGTGTGGCAAACATCAAAGATCTCCATAGCCGCGCTGCCTGGAGATAGCGAGGAGGCATAGAGATAGCGAGGGACATAAATACTCTTTTTTTTTTTTTTTTCCCAAAACAGTTTCATCATATCATGTGCACACGAGACACAGCGGATGGTCCCTGGACACCTTGAGGGTAATTGCCATGTTGTTCAAATTGCCTCAAATGAATGGCTCAGGAATGATAAACGCTCTTTCATAATCAGCTGGGTACCGCTGGTAGGTACTACGGGTAGGATACCCCGGATCCTGACCCTCTGCCAAAAAGTCATCCCCCCCTCCTTATATTTGCAGAGGCACGGAGTCGCAGGGGGAAAGGAAGTCTATTAGAGGCAGGCACATACCCATCTGCGGGCTGCAACCCCAAGGGCACCTTGCGTTAGCGCCGTGCCCTCGCTGTTATCTGCTCCGATAGCACAACATGGAGAGTCGGAGCAAGAAATGATGCCAACGGGAAGGTCCCGTGGTTGGGAAGCCTACACGGTTCAGAAGAAAACTTTGGCAATTCCTAGCGCAAAACAAAACTTAAAGGGAATTATGTTTTCATGACTTCTAACCCCAGCGCAGGGAGAGTACGGGTGGTGCTGATTGCTGCTACAGAGCTGTTCACCCTCCCGCTGCTGCAGGCGAATTGCAGCCTGCGGCCGCCCTGGAGCTGCGTGGCTGCAGGCTGGCTCGGCCGCCCAGCCCAAAACCTGCTGCCGAAAGCCCCCCTCCTCCTGCCTGCAAGGGGAATCGGGGTCTGTCCTTCCCTTGAAACAGGACCCGTTTATCATTTTTCAGAGCACAGGCTCGTGTGGGTTTTGGAAGGCCTGGGGTGGATATGCCAGATTCCTTCATTAAAGGCCACGCTCTGGTTTGCTTCCCTCACCGCGCACGCTGCCCCGGCCCCGGAGGAGGGAGGTGTGTGTGCCAGGCGCTCGGGGCAGCTGAGCAGTCCAGCTGACCTTCACCATTTCTCCTTGTTTTTCTCTAGAAACCAAACAAGAGGTCAGGCCTGATTTGCTTCAAAGGTATGGTAAGTCCAAGTCCAAACTGGGAACGATGGAGTAAGTGTTGTCCATCCACCAGCAGTCAAGAACAGTGTGCAGTAACTCTGCCAGAGATTCACATTTTAAAATAGCTTAAACTCAGCAAGCCTAAAAGAGCTGGCTGAAGAGCCTGCGCCTCGCTTCATCTTTGATACGCTTTGCCATACTGGGAAAAGGCCGGTGTAGAGTGACGAGTTGGGGAAAGAAAACAGATGTATCCTCAGGTGCAGAAGTTGCTGCTGGAGCTTCTTAGAGATCCACGCACAGCCGCTCCCCAGCGTCTTCGTTAGTGATGTGGAAACAAATGCGAAATCACTGCTGATAAAAGACCCGAAGAAAGGTGGGAGGGTAAATAAAGCTGAAAGGCTAGCTGAATCACACGGCCAGCTGCACCCAGACAAGCAAAATGTGTTTTACTGTGGGCAAATGGGAAGGAAAAGCGTGCTCCTGAGGGCGATACCTGGGGATGAGGGAGCACGGCAGGAAACGCGGCGACCTTGAAAAAGCACTGGAGGTCATGGTGGAGCTGATAAAAATTTGGTAGACTTTTTCCTGTTTCTAAACCATGGAGAACTTCTAAAGCCTTGGATGGAGATGCACAGGACAATGATGGACTGATAGTCACGGGTATCTTCTGAGACGGGATCCCTTGTGGTATTTCCTAACCAGGATGTCTGGACTGCTGTACAGGGATAACTAGGTGACATGTATATGATATGGGAGGTTGGCTTCAGCAGATCTGATGAGCTCTGCTGGCTTTAAACTTTATTCATCTATGAAATTGCCACACTGCTTTATAATCTATTATAAATAAATAAACAAGAGACGGGGCTGAGCTCCTGTGGCAAACCCTCCGCCTGCTTTTCAGGCCTCTGCAGCTTGAATTTGTGTTTAAAAAAAATAGCAGGACAAAGGTGACAAAGCAGACTCAAACACCACCATTACCATAGCAACAGTGGCATTAGCCTGACACAGCAGCAGAAACCAAAATACACCCTTGCACAGAATATCATGCAAGTTAGGAAATCGCGAGCCCTATATGGCACGCAATGTAAACAAACAAAATATAATTATCTGTAGATTGCTCAATAAAATGACTAGCTGCTATTTAAAAATAGGTTTTCTGCAAATAAATAGTATCTCAATAATCTGTAAAATCAATCTCCCTTGACGCTAACAGCAGAAGAAAAAACAATAGCAAGTTGTGTATATACCTAGAGTACGGAATAGCATCTTTGCCTGGAACCTGAAACTATTAAGGCAGAAATATTGTAGGGGTTCTCTGACTGCCCTTTTGCCACGGCTCCTGCCAGCGGTGCATTCGGTGATGTGACTAACATCTGTCACATGTGCTTTGCTCTTTCTCTCATCTGCTCTCCGGGGAAGAACTATGTGTGCAGGAGAGTATTTTGCATTGGGCTTTTCTTTTTTTTTTTTTTTTTCCTTTTAATGTACACACGAGGCTGTGTTCAAATGAAGAAAGTTCAGGCCACAGAAATACACTGTACGCATGAAGAAAAAACCGATTTCTTAGTCCCCTGTGGGATTTGGTACTGCAGCCTCAGACACAAAAGGATGGAGGAAAGTCTCTCTCTTGCCCAGATGAGTTTAGAAGAGACAGCTCGCTCAGCTCTGCGGAGTGCATCATGTTTGACAACCGTCCTTGTCTTGGTGCCTCATGGACGGGTTGAGATGGTGGGCGACAGGAGTGCCTCCCAGCCGCACGGCCGCTGTGGCAAAGGGGGTGCAGAGGTGGGAGGCACAACCCCAGCGTCTGCACCACGCTGCAGCGGCTCCTCTGCTCAAGGGCGATCAGGGGACCGGCACCGCCGGGGCCTTTCCCACACAGCTGCGGTGGTGTTTTGGGTACGCTGGGCCAAGGCACTAGAGATTAGCACGGAGACCTTGAGGCTGACTGTTTTGTCTTTGGGATGCCAGGACAGACGGCAGAGGAGACAGTCCGATGGGCTTGCTGCAGGCTTGTTTCTGAGGCAATGCTGAGCTGCGGCCCCCTCTGTCTAGAGAGTTTCCTGCAACCCATTGCCACGTCCAGCTGGAAGCTGTATGTACAGGATGGGCCCTTAGAGAGAAAAAAAGAAGGGGGGGGGGGGGGGAAACCAACCCCAAAATTACTTTCCACCAGCTCTTCTGGAGGCTGGAGGCAGACACTGGGGGTTGCTGAAGGAGCCCCGGGAACGTGGCCCCCTCACCCCAGTAGGGAAGCCAAGGGCACTGCTATCGCTCGGTGCTCTCAGGGCGACCCAGAGCAGCTTCTGTGAGCCTGCGGTGCTGCCTGGCCTCCTGCCTGCCTTTCTCCTGCCTGTGTTTCCTCCCTGCCCAGCCGCCCCTCAGCCCAGGTGCTGCTCACATGGGTGCAACCCATGGCTTCCAGCTGTGGAGGCCGAGCAGGCGTGAGCAGCACGGCAGGGTGCTCGCAGGGGGATGCGGTGAGCGCACAGGAGAGGGAGCTGGGTCCCATCCCCCTGTACCATCGAGTGAGCCCAGAGCTGGAGCAGATAGCCGGTCAAAAAGCAGCAGTCCCACCAACAAAGCAAAAGGAAAAGTGGCAGTAAAGGTGGATTTTTTTTTTCCATTTCAAATTATAAAATGTCAGCCATCTCTAGGCACTATTAATCACACAGTGCACACCTGAGATGCTTTCAGATGTGGTGGAATAGCGGCAACTTGGTCCGCAGCACAGCCAGCCACCCAGCCGCAGCTCCCTGGGGGAAGAAGGCTCTCCTAATTGCTTTAAAGGGATGAACAACTGTTGTGCTGGTCCCAAAGTCTGGCTGAAAGCCAGACCCCACTGGTGAGGCATGAGGTGTGCAACTCCATCACCTCCACTAGGATAATGCAGACAGTACTGGGATAAATCCAGATGGGAAGAGGAGATATTATCCAGCTGTACCTGGCTGTTATACATCCTCTTTCACAGGATCCTTTCTTCCCACCTTATGCAAGTGCGTATTTAAGTTGGTTACAAAACAACAAATGCTCTTTCCTTTTATTTAAGTTCGGCTTCATAACTGGGGATCATTCCACTTCATGTGTCTGATGGAGATGGATCAAGTGGGATTCAGCCTGCACAGACAGCGATTTATGCTGCCAGAAAGTGATGCTGAGAACAAGCCTGGCAGTGTTTGATGGAGGAAACACACACAACTTCTGCAAAAGCACAGTAAATTCATAACAAATAAATCCCAAAGACGTTTTCTTGAGATAGCTATAGCTTCCATATACCTATAGGATATTTTTTTTTTTTTGTAAAAGTGTTAGCTTGACATGTATTTTTATTGTAATGAGGTTGTAACATATCACTTTTATTTGCACTTACATCCCAGCATTGGTCAAATGCTCTTAGAAGCCAGCGGCAAAACAGAGAGAAGCAGGTCATGAAAGTTGACTTGTAATATTCACAGTAAGCTCCCATTGGTCACCAAACCTAATATCTGCAATACTTTAAACAATTTCCATAATCAATTAATTCTGTGAAATGACTTTTTTTAAAAAAGTAGATAAACCAGAGGCATTGTCCCTCAGGGGATATAAATTCTTTCAAAGACTCAGCCCTGCTCAGGGCTTATTGCAGAGTGCTGCCTGCCCAGGGAGACAAATACCATGTCCTCTTCAAAGTTACATGAAGATAATTTCAGCTCTCGGTCAGGGAATTAGGAATCAGCCCATCATAGGTATTTAAGCTGCTTCCATCTCCTTTAAGAAACATCTGTTTCTCAAGCAGATTACCACAGCTGGTGGAAATGCTATTTTATTTTAATCATCTAGAATAAAAAAGGAACATGAGCTGCCGAAGAAGGGAAGACGGTTGCTCTTCCCCTCCTCTGCATGGAGCACAGAAATGCCTGGAAGGGCTGGTCAGGAAAAGGCAGCCAGCCTTTCCCAGAGGAGTGAGATCTGCTCCGCAAGATCTGCTCCGCAGGGATGCGGCTGCAGCACAAGCTGCCTTGTCATCCAGGGGTGGTCAGAGCCACTTGGAAGCGGAAAGACTTCAAAACGGAGAGTTATTTAAATCCCTTAAAATTGCCCATTTCCTCTTTTTTCTCCTCTGTCATGTCAGAGTTGCCTGCTTGTGCTCATCTGAATTGCCCTTTAATAGCTGCAGAGCGCAGCACGGTTGGTGCTGCAGGCAGGCAGGCGGGGAAGGAGCCAGGGTAATGCCTGCCTGGAGAAGCAGATTATTTCCACCGGCAGCTGGTTAATGCTGAGCACCTCCTTGGGTCCCACAAACCGAGGTCACTTTTGTTCCAGTTGGCAATACGGCCGCAGATGTAGGAACTTCTGCATCACTTTTCCAATTACCAGGCCAGAAAAGTGACCAGAAAACCAAGGTTTAATTGACTTCCCTTTTTGTGGATTGGAGGGTTGGCTGGTCTAACAAAGCTGATGCTATCATGGCAGTTTTGGGCCATGGCTTTGAGCCCTCCAGGCTGTGAGCGTGGAGCTGTGTGCAAGGAGGGGGTGGATGAGAAACGTCACATTTTGATATTGCTGTGGCTGTTTCCAACTGAGCCTGTGAAAACCAGAGCCCAAATCAAGGTGCTTCGGTCGGGGCAGCGAAGGGGAGTGGTGGCAGGAGCACCTCCCAGCCCTGTGCCCTCGGATGCCTTTGGGTGGAGGAAAGGTGCTCGCTTCCCATTCAAGCCTTGGGAAACCCTTTCCCCAGACATTTCAAATCTAAAGTAAACCAGTACCTCCCTTGAAAACCAGGAGCATGAAGAAAGCTGGACTCACCACTCTCCACCTTCATACTTACGATACAGGAGTTCAACATCACTTCTGATGTGAGAGTTTAGATTAGGATGCAGAAATCCACGTAAAAGGCTTTCTGCTGGTGTTGCATTGTTCTGCATACACTAGAAATAGTTTATTTGATACTAAAATCGGCTTTTTTACTGATAAGGGGAAGAAAAGGTAGTTCTTGGGCTCCAGACAGTGAAATGTGATTTGACACACTAGATACACAGCAACGGTGTAGTACCCAGCCCGCCCTGCAAAGAAATAGGTGGACAATTTTCTAAATATTCCTGGTTCCTCATTCCTCTGCCAGAAATTATAAAAGAAGAAGCACATAGTAATTTATCCTTCATATACCTTTCCTTGGGGTTTCCCTTAGCTTAATATTGTTGAACATTTTTGCATTAATGTGCTCAGAACATGGGGGGAATTTGCTGCAGAGTTTGTTTTCCAATTATTTTTCTCCAGTTTTGTGGTCATTCACAGCTTTTTAACCGTACAACACATTGAAAGGGTACATAGCCTTGTAGAAAGGTGGCTGAGAAAGGAAGGGACAAGAGGACATTCCCTTTTACTACAGGGTGAAACTCCTTTACAGAGAAGAGAGACAGGGGAGCATTAGCTCCTGTTTTTCCCCCACAGCCCTCTTTGAGGAAGGTCTTTTCTGGCGGCATGACAGCAAAGAAGCTGGTGGGGCTGAGCCAACCCCGCGCCACGGCAGTGCCTCACCCCAGCCGAGCAGGCGTGCTAGCCTGCCTACAGCATCTTTTGGTGCACAGTAACACACCGCTGCCTCCCCATGCCCACCTTGGGGTACGTGGAGGCAGGGACCAAACTGATGCTGAGAGACAAGTGGCACCTGCCCCCTCGCTGCCCTTACCACCTTGAAACCGCAGCAAGCGGCCCGCCTGGTGTCTGGATCTCAGTTAAACCAAGTGTTTCATTTCTCTTAGGGCCATGGAATAATTTTTTAGGCTGGCAGGGACCTCAAGAGGTCTCTACCCCAAAGGCAGGCCAGCTCTGGGGTCATGCCAGGCTGTTTAGGGCTTGGTCTTCAAAACCTCCAAGGACAGAGCCAGCACAACTTCACAGGGCAACCTACTCCACTGTCCGTCTGTCCTCATGGGTGAAAGGCTTCTCCTTACACCCAGCCTGACCCTCCTGTTTCAATTTTTCCCCTCCTACCATGCACCAACACAGAGAGCCCGACTCCACACTGATGACCTTCCTGTAGGCACTGGGGAGCTGTTGGGTCCTCCTGAAGCTGTCTCTTCTCTGGGCTGAACAAGCCCAACTCCCTCGGCCTTCACTTAAAACAATGCAGGGATGCAAAATACCAGCAAAAGTAAAATCCAACCTGCCTACAGAAACCCAATGGTTATCCTCTGGCATCTCCACCAGTGTTTTTCTACACTATCACAGTTACAGGTATAGTTAAACAAGTAATTTTGAGCCTTCCTCGACCTGAAATCCTATGTTCCATCTTTGGATCTGTACCCCCCGTCTCCAACTTTCCCATCCAGTGAAGAACTGCCTGCCTTTGAGGTGGTGTCTCAAAATTCAGTTTTAGCCTGGGAATTACCAAGGCAGTCTTAAATGGTTGGCTTTTTGAACACATGAAATGACAATCTGTTCTCAACCCAGTCATTATAATCTCACAGAGATAAGGAGGATAACACACGGAAGGAGGATGGAGTAAAGAAAGTATATTGGAAATAATCTTTAATTAAAAAAATAACGAACAACAACTGAAGTCATGTCAAGTGAACCTTTGGAAATGTATGCAAATAGATGAAAGAAGGAAAATGAGACGTAGCTCTGGTAAGTGAACGAAGGGAAGTCTTTAAATGGCTTAATAATAGGAACACATTGGGAAGCAGTGAGGTTAATACAGAAATGACATAAAGCAGTGGGGGGTCTTGGACTAGATTTATTGTGCATACTAATTGGAGGACACTGAATACCAGATAATAGCTGAAGGATGGGGCTGCAGCTCTGTCAACATCCTCTTGTTCACAAAGGATGATCTGGCAGAATTTAATAGCTTCACAATATCGCTGAGAGTGACACTTTAATAGGTAACAAAATGCTGTATTTCAGCACCGTGCAGGGGGAAACCACAAGAAAGAGAGAGTGGAAGGGGATGTCACCGGAGGCCTAGCTGACAGCCTCCAGATCTGAAAGCAGCACAATTTTCCCAGCCTTTCTCAGCCTAAAAATGAGCCCGAGAGTTTATCTGAGGCGATATTAGAGCAAGCTTTAAGATAACAGCACCAACAACTGAGACCACAAATGTCTTGTAAGTCTTTTAATCCTCATAACCTTGCGCTGACTGAGCTCAAGCACTAGCTCATTAAAACCTGAAAGTTAATTGCAACAGGAAAAGCAAACAGCCCTTACTGCTCCTTACTGCCCAAGCTGAGGTAAGTGCAGAAATTACCCAGACAGCAAATAGATTTTTGCTTTTCCTGCGCTAGTGCTTTATTAACAATTCACACAAAAAATCACGTTGCAATCAGTGATGTAGGAAAAGTCACGGTGTGCGAGTGTAAGCCGCAGCTTTGCAATACTTGAGCTGTGAGTTCCAAGGCGGACTGCTGAGTAAAGAAACCGTCTGCTAAGAAAGGCACTTCATGAATATTTTTTCATGTAGCTTATGATATGCCAACACAGGAATACTGTTTATAGAGGTCAGGTGGCAGCCTCTGAACAGCAGCTTGACAGTCTTATGAAATCTCGTTCCTTAAAAATCAGAGTGTGGTGGCTGAGGCAACGTTTGCACGGCTGAGGTCAGGCACCGGCGACGGGAAGCAGGGTGTGTGGAGGAGCGGCCGCCCCACTGGTGCCGCTGGGGATGCTCGGTGGGCTCTGCTGGGCTGGCAGCTACGCCACAGTGTCGGGGCAGAGCAGTGCCCACGGGGACTTGGTGGGATGTCCTGCTGCACCTCCAATGGCTCCAGGTGCCTGCAGACAGGCAACAGACTGTCACTGACCCTGGAGGCTTGTGCAGAAACACCTACATTTTATCAGTTGACTGCATTGCTGGGCTCCATGGTGGTGTTTACTAGGTGTATGCTGACTACCGTAGGAGCTTAAACTCCTAAACCCCTAGCTACCCACACCGTGAGCAACTTCTGGATGTCTAAGTCAGAAACCAAATCCCATCTTATCTTCCTCTCCTTGGCACCTTCATTACACTGGCACTGAATTAATGCAATAGATACTTTTCCTGCCACAGCTCCCGCTTCAGTGTCAAAGAACGAGGTATACTGTTCACTGTGCAGTGTTTATCTTTTTAAGAAGCAATGCGGGGAGGCATGGGAGCACATGTGCCTGTTTGGCCTGACCTCAACAGAGCTCGGAGGTGTGCAGGGTGAGGTGTTGTGCAAGTCACCATAAATAGAGAGAAGGCACCAGCCAGCACCTGTCTTAAGAGGCCAAAGCACTTGAATCACTCCCCATCCGCCTAAGAGGGAAAATAATCTTTTAAGTGATTTTTCCAGGTGGTCGCACACAGTGGGTCAGAGGGAGGAAGGCAACTTGGGTGGCTCGGCACCATGAGCCCCTGGCCCCTCGCTCATCCTAACTCCTCTGTGCAACATCGCCCTCAAATCTCTGTTACCCGCTGATTTTTAAGCATCCCCTGTTCAACAGGTGCACAGTGTTTTACTCCTGGGGGGAATCAGTGAACTGGATGCACTCAGGGCAGCAAAGAGGAACATTAATAAAAAGTAAATCTACTGGTGAAGAATGTGTCAGGATCGTGTAAAACACACTCGGTAAGGTACTTTGCCATGCAACTAGAAACCATCCAGCTAAAGAAGATCAGATATTTATCTGCCAAGGCACATTACTAGAATAAGCTGAGCATGTAATCTAAGCAGATGACCCCACACAGTACTTGTTTAACTGGCTCCATTTGTGTGAAAGCGCCGGAGTCAGATAATAAAAGAAATGTTTCCTCTCAGCTGGGATACAATTCCCTTGACATTCAGAACATATCACCAAAACATTTTTTTTTTCTCTCAAGTTTCTCACTGAGCATTGACTTTGCTTAGGTAACCGTGGCTGTGCCCAGACCTATAAACACAAGTGGGGAGGACATGATAGGCCAGGGAGGATTTTTTTCGAGGACATGGAAAGAACAAAGCAAATGCCAGAGGAGCAGACCAAATGAAAACTGAGCCCTCAGCCGTACCCCACAGCCTGAGGCGGGTTCAGCTGGGATCATCACTGGGGGTGTGTAGCGCCCAGGCAGCCCCACGGCCCCGGGGGACCTGAGGCAAGTGGGCACTGGGTGCCCTCTGCCAGTGACACAGGTTTTGTTCCTCAAGTCTGAGCTCTGTGGCCTCACCAGGATCTTTGAGTTTGATGTAAATTTTGGGGGTGCAGTAGCTGACAACCTCCAGGAAGCTGGACTGGATGATTTAACAGTTCCTTCAAGCCTTCCACCCCACACGACTGGAAAACATCCCACAAAATCCTTATCACAGGCTTGTCATGAGCTGGCACATTTATTGCTTGTTATGGAAATGGCAGTGCTGATAAAATGCACTAGCTTTGGAGTCTGAAGCTGCCTTCTATCTGTGGCAAGATCTCGTATGATCTCATATGTAATTTCTGTATCTGGGATCCAACCCAAGGGCTAAGCCCTGGGACTCAAGAGCAATACAGGGAGGAAAACAGGCCCAAAGTTTGGCTTTTCTCCCCCAGTCTGAGATGCTGACACACTATGCCCTTTGCAAGGTGCCCGACCTCCTCGTGGCTCAATCAGCCCAGCTGCCAAACTACGTAATAGCAGGATCTCACTGAGAGCCATATGTTGCTGCTGGGCTGTCTGGGGGAAAATTAAATTTAAACAATCCACAACAGTTGTTTTAATGCCATTTCTTGTTTACTTGAAGTCTTGGTCCCCAGTTACAATTACATAATGGGAAGGTACAAGCCTATGGTTTCCAGTAGCTTGAGGGACACGCTGGACACTCAGAAATTGCCGCCGATGGGCAGCACGGAGACTCCCAGCTCTGGGAGAGCTCTCAAGAGGGAAACTGGAACAAGGCAGAAAAATTCAGGAAGAATAGTGGCTTTACTTGCTTCAAAATTCAGCTAAAAGCAAAAATTGCAACGCACTATGTTACCATAGACATTCTCTTTCTCCAGAAAAACGTCTTCAAGCCAGTAGTTAACTTCATTCCACAGATTTTTTTGCTCCCTCCCTCCTACTCCCAACCCTTCTCTACATGTGCGGTTATCACGATAGCAGAATATTCAACCTACAGGACTAAGCCTCACCCACAGAAATCCGAATGCGCAGGTTGTCACTGCTGTAGGACACGGAGAGCTGTCAGATTAGGGATCAAATTGAAAGCACAGACCAAAATTCCCACGGAGGAACTGGTTTCTCTTCGTAATGAGAAAGCGGGGAGAGCTCTGGGGTGTTTGTCAGTCTGAGTAACGCCGTGAGAAAGGGGCCCGAACTGCCCTCACTGCTGCCGCCAGCAGCCGCGAGCCCTCCATCCTGCGCTTGGCACAGGTGGGAGGGCAAGCAAGCTCAGTCCTTTGCTGAGAGTTAAGGCTCGAGAGCAACTAATATACCAAAATATGTTTAAGGCAAAAGCAGGAAAAACATGTTTGTTTGTTTTATGGAGACTGTGACTCATTTCCTGATAAATTTGGGGAATCTTGAGAGTACAAAGCTCTTGCCAGGCTGGGTAAGAGACCTTTGCTTTAAAAACAAACCCTGATATCATAGTGCTGCCTCACACACACGCATTTTCTTCCCGTGTTTTTACAGTGAATAATCAAGAGAGATGATGGGAAGAACCCTACGGCACACACAGAAGCAGCTAATATATCCAGAGCGATGTTTTCTCTCTAATGCTGTTTCATGTACAACATCAGTCGTTTGTTTGCAGCCATTAGTGTTAAGATCTCGTTTGTATGACACTGTTTTATCTCCTCCCTTTTATTAGCGCTGAAGCTGGATTTCTAAGTGAAAGCGTTCCCCCCTCTCGTTATTCTCTCAAGGCCGAATAATAACGATGATTTACGTGGCAGCAGAGGCACGGGGCTGCAGCGGCAGTGGTGAGGGTCCCACGTGGAGGAGAGCAGAGCTGATGGTGCCCCAGCCAACACGGCTTCTGCCCCAGAGGTGACCCAAATCTGCTCGGGTGGGTGTGCTGATGTGCAGACACTCGTCTGGGGCCGCTGTGGGACATAGGCATGGGAAGGGCCCACGGCAGCTTCAGCCTCCCCGCTGCAATGGGGGATGGTGGGCACATCTTTTCGGCATGTCTTGGGGATGCCGGGGGGGCTTGCCTGGCTCCTCGCCTCCCTCCTGCCAGGCTGCAAGGGGGTCCTGCTACGTTCCCTTCTCAGGCTGCTGCCAGGTGTAGAGATGCATATTTCAGCAGCAGCTGGGAAGGATAGAAATGTCATTCTTTTTTTTTTTTCCTCCTTTTTTCCCCCCAAGATTTCATCCCCGCCAGAAGCTCGAGGCCAGGGAGGAGACACCTCTGCACGTCTAGTTCAGAGGCCCTTCGCCTCAGAGCTGCTTTCTCAACAGCGCTCCATCAAGGGCAGCCTTTGTCCGGGCTGGGATAAAGGCACTTCCCTAATTAAGTTAGCTTAACCACCACTCGCGAAATACAATGTTCGCTAAACTCATCCACGGCCAGGCAGTGATGAGGATCGCAGCTATTCTGTGGGAATGGAGCACACGTCAATTATCCCAGAATTTCAAAGCTGCAAAAACCAATAGTTTCCTTGGCAAAATCTGCCAGGCATGACAGGACTGCTACTTGGGCTCTGCACATTTCCTAATGCAAAGGATTGGACAACCTCAAATACCGTTTCCAAGAATAGCAAGGGCAAATGAACTGCAAATTACTAAATTCCTTTTATTGCTGGGAGCTACAAAGTAATTTAAATTAGTTTCAGTCTAAAGTGAACTGTGGGGCAAGCTGGGAAAATAAAATAAGTGGTGACATTTTAGGGACACCTTTTATGATCATTGAAAGAAAATATTTCATCTCACACCAAGGTATTTAGTAGCCTTAGAAAAGATAAAATTGTAAAAGATAGCTGCTTTGTGTACATGCATACACATAGCACATTTAAACGCACATGTATACCCATAGGTATGCATTTACATATAATATAAACTGAGTATGTTTCATTCACTCAGTACCTAGCCTTTGCAGAGAAACGGATAGCAACTGACCCTGAGAGAGCATATGTTTTTATGGAAAACCGCTATTAACATTAAGGTTTGATTACATCATTCCTAAGCTCTCGTCTGTAGGTGGGTTTACGGAGCACATAGGTAAAATAATGATCTTGTACACTCTTCTAACAGTTTCCTGCTCCAGGAACTACTTTGGGATCCCCACTGTGGCTTTGATTAATGTCCTACCTGCGACTTTTGCCGATCCAAGCTGGTTTGCTTCTGCAGGCAAAGGAAAGAGAGGGGAATAAGCTACAACACGTGGCCCTGTATCATTGCGGCTGGAGCAGAGAAGTCATAAAACGCTCTGCCTTTTAATGAAATAGGATAGAGGGACCCTCTTGCAGTATCACTGTGAAAATAACTCGGTCATGCCGAGTGGTGTTAGCTGCACAAGTTTTGCATGTCACAGGCAGAGCAGATGGATAACAATAATAATAATAATAATAAAAAAGAAAATGGTCGGAAATCTTTCATACCATCACGTTTTCTTTCAGTGAAGGGAGGTTAAATCTTCAGCCATCCGAAAAGCAAAGGATGGGATTTGTCCCCTTTGCGAATAATGGATCAGCAGCTGCAAATGCTGGATGCAATACGCAGTTGCAGAAAGCTTTCAGTCAAGTGGAGATAACTTCTTCATGGTACAAAGCACTTTCTGTGTCCTCAGTGTCCTAAATGTAAAGCAATACAGTGCTAGCATCATAGAAATCAGACTGCTGATGGTGAATGGGTGAAGGGAGTGAGGGTGTAATTTCAAAGGGGAATGTTTGAGGTGATGGAGGTGGCAAGGACCAGCCCATACTTTGTTGGCAGGTTTTCTCTGTGTGTGTGTTCATTTATTTCACTGCTCCTGTTCCTGGTGTTTTAAAGTGTGCAATTTCTGTGCTGCTTCTCCCAGCATAACTCACATTTTCCTCCTGTCTGGTGCCTGGACTGCAGGCAGGTGAAGATGGATGTGAGTGGGAGGAGGGGGCCCAGTGCCTCCAGGGGCTCCTCCTGGGAGGGGAACTGACACAATTTCCCACTCTGGAAGCAAATTTGACAAAAGTAGAGGTGATATCAGGAGGGAAATGTTAGCACCTGGGTAAGGCACAGGATGACCTCCCTGGCTGTCCAGGGGGGATGGTGGGGGTGTGAGGCAGCTTGTCCTAGGCCATCTCTTCTGAGACATTAGACACAGCTCTGGATCGTAGCATTAGGGGACATTCTAGTGGAAAGGGTCACAGCTTTGGCCCCTGCTGATCTGAGTATCCAGAGGAACTACTGGCAGGGAGCTTCCTTCCAGCTAGTCCTCAAAGCCCAAGGAGACCAAAGAGAGCCTTGCAGATCTTAATGGCCCAGGAGGAGGCTCTGGACCTCTGAAAAACCATCTTCCCACTGCAGGTACATTCCTGACTAATGGAGGTGCAAAGGGAGAACAGCAGCAGGTGCAACAGCCCAACCATATCCCCTTCGCCTGACCTCCTGTGGGTTGTTCTCACTCCCCACCACAGCACCGAGTCTCCCACCCGTGCCTTCTCTCTGCCTGTGTCATCCATCGGAAAGATTATTTCTTGCTCCGTGTGCCTGAAGAAGCCTTCGTATTAGCCTATGAGCACATCAGCAGTGCTTCAGACGGGCAGGCCATGGGCAGCAAATGAACAGAGTCAGGACCTGGGGATCATAAAATATACAGCTGGAGAGCACAGAGGCACGGCATCGCCCCCCAGCCGAGGAGCATGCCAGGAGTATTAAGGGGTCAAAACGACCCCTCAGGCGGGGTGTTTTTCCTCCAACACCTCCAGGTGTGACTGACCCCATGAACACAGCAGCCATTGATGGCTACAGAGAGACCACGAGGGAGAGCTCCTATGTTTCCTCTGCTTTCCTTGGCTAGTGCCCGGTGACAGGCCAGGTGTTGTCAAAATGGGACATTTCGGGAAGAGGTAAGACCAGAAGAGCACAGACTGTGTAGTGACCTTCTGGCCAGGCAGGAGTTTGCTTTCCCCTGATGCCGTACAGTGCATAGGGCAGCCTGGATATCTTCAGCTGTGAGCTATGAGCCCTGCTCTGCACAGCTCCTCTCTCTGCCCTCCTTCATTGGCATGGGGACAGCACAGGAGCCAGCCTCAAGGCTGACAGCAGCAGATATTGAAATGACAAAGCCTGGTCAAAAGCTTAAAAAATTGTGAGGAGCAAAAACCCAGAAGCTTTCTGAGTTAAGGCCAAACAAAGGAAGACGGCAGAAGGCAACATGCTCTGGACCCATCATCAGGAGGCAGAGGGGGCCTTGGCTTATTGTATCATTACAATGTATTCTTATGTTGTATTATTACATAGTAATAGTAATAGTAATAGTAATAGTAATAGTAATAGTAATAGTAATACACACAGGGGTCAGAGCCTCAACTTTTGCCTAGGCATGTGCCTTGAGCGAGAAGTTCATGAGGAAGCCCAGCCCAAGAGATGAAAGAGCTATGGGGCAGATGAATGGGGAGACTGGGAGGAAGGTATGAGGAATCAGGAACCCCATGTGAAGAGGAAGAGTCACTGAGATTGATTTTAGGAAAAGGAGCCTTACTTTTTTTCAGATGGAAAGGAAAATAGGGGGTATTCAGATAGGAGTACAATTTTTTCAAGTATACATCAGTCTTGTGCACCAGTTGCTATAGAGCTGGGGTGAGAGGGATAGAAAAACAATATAAAAAAGACTTTTTCCTTCTCTCTGAATGGGCCTGGTGCACATGCAGAACATCATCTGAGCTACCTGTACCATAACAGGTAATGACAACCCAGCTGAGTTACAGGCAGTCTTCGCGTACCGCTGCTGCTATAAAGGATAAGAAAAATGGAAGAGAAATGTATTGGGATGTCCTCAGGGCACAGCATGTGTCCTAAACCTGCCCTAACCTCCACCCTGACTCCAGAGTCACCATGCCCGATGCTGTACTTGCAGGCGATACTCTGCTTGCTGGTTTGCAAAGAAGCAGCTTTATTTTGCTCGTTTAAGACTGACAGAGAGACAGTAAGGAGAGAAGAAGATTATGTGTATTTTGTCTCCAAAAAATTACCAATAGATAGATTACATAGACCAAAGTCCTTCTGATTTCTTACCAGATGGGTGGAAATACCAAATTCTTTATGTTTTTCTACCAGCCCTGGCCATGAACACAGAGCCTTTGAACTCCCCCAGAACTGACTGCCCAGACAATCTTGCCTCTAAAGGAGTCAAATTGCACCTTACTAAAGCTTGGACTGAGGTCAATAACCTATGAAAAACTGGGCTGATAAGAAGGAACTATTTCAGAGAGTAGCCAGTTTGCACTAACTGCAAGTTGAATTTGTGGTAGTGATGGCAGAGCTGGAACATGCCACATTACAACTTCAATGACCAGATCTATCTCTCTGCTGCACATTAGATGATTTGAATTTAGGCAGCTGTTCTCTTTTTAAAACCTGAGGGTACAAGTTTGCTTTGGGAGTGTCTGTGCATGATGCCCCTAATTTAAATTTTAGCACTGAAAGTTGGTCATGAGATACAGTGGAATGATGGTGTGTTTAGTGCTGAAGAGGGTAAATCCAGCTGCACATCAGGAGAGGATGCAATCAGGGAGAGCCAATTCCAGCTGAAACAGACCCTTTGGACTTGAGAAGAGTGGGTGGCTGGCAATAAATAATTTGTCTGATGGATTGAGTCTCCTGTTACTACCTGTGGACAGTGAGAGAGTGGACTGCGGTTCCTTCAAACGTACTTGATTATCTGAATGACATTGCAAATCTTAAATTCAGAGGGTCGATTGATTCCAAACACTGTTCTGCAGGTGTTCAGGACACCATTTTTGATCCCCTGATTCCTGCCACATTGATATTTCAGTGGGAATTATCCTTCCTGCAAATGTAAGATTCATTTTTTCACTGCTCCTCAGGCACATTTTTGAAATTCAGTTTCCACAAATGTCCATGCCAAAAAAAAATCTGCTGTATGAATATGCAACAGGGCAAACACAAGAGAAACCATGACTTCTGATCCTGTCTGAAGCACTCAGGGTGTCATTCCTAGAAATTTTTTTCATAGTATGTACAACATTTCACATTAAAATGCTTTGATTATATTTGTGCACTGCTAAGGTGTGTTACAACTGTGCAGTAATGCTTATGCACTGAGGACAGGTAATTTTGGAAGGAAGATAGTAAGGGAAAGTCAAATAGCCTGGAAAGAGTTAATGAATTAATAAGAGATTCTGTTATTGCTATTGTGCTTGATAGAAATGCTGCTTGCTTGTCTCCCATAACCATCATGATGTACCCATACCTGTTTGGGTTATTGCACCTGCAGGCCAGGTAGAGTCAGGTATTTGTAGTGCAGCTCAGTGATGTGAACTTGGTCCAGACTGATGTGGCAGTCCGAGCCTTCTGCCAGCTGCCCCCTTTGATAAAATCTTATTCTTGCTATTAAGGATTTTATTTTTATGCCCACTCTGCCCCCGTGGATGACGCACATCAGCATGGGGCAGCCCACGTGCTATAGAGCTGGGGTGAGAGTTCCCGTGGCAGGGAGGGGTGGTGGGGAGGGAGGTGCTCGGCCAGCTGAGCTGGGCTGGGGTGCTCAGCGCGGGGGCAAAGACTTGGTCTGGTCAGGCTGCCATGCGTGCCTTGGTGGGGTCAGTTCGTATTAGACAAAACCAAGAGATAGCCGTGAAAGGGCAGTCTTGAAAGGTTGCAGATGGAGGTCTCTCAGTCAGTGCTACCCTCCCGAGCTCCTGTGCTCTGCTTCTGAATTTGAATGTCATGATAAGATAAAAGCAAAAGCAGGTTTGTATTAGGCTGAGCAAACAAAAAGAGAGAAGGACTTTTCCATTTAAAATCCCAGCCAATGCAAAGTGTCTAATTTCCCCTACCCTTTTCAGGCTGCGGCACAAACCAAGCTATCTCAGCACGGTTGTTGACACCTACTGAAATAAAAATGCATGAAGTAATCTTTGTGAAGGTCGCAGTGACCTCAGTGCTTAGCACAAAATTCTCACTTAAGCTGGGTTTTCTGGCACATCCTGGTTTGTAGCTAGGGAACCAGGCATTTTGCTCAATAGAGACATGATCTTCCGTTGGCTTTGCTCATTCCCAGCCTGACTTGGCTGTGCCAGAAGTACAGTTGGGCTGAAAAATGGCTGCTGATCAGACAAAGTGAATTCAAGGACACAGCTCAATGTGAACGCTGAGAAATTGCTGCATCACTTTCGAACGAGGGGAACCAACTCACGCTTTCCTCTTTGCCAAATTAAACAAGGAGCCGTTGCAAAGAAATGAATGAAACACATTTTTGCTAGAGTGAAGAAAGTGGGGCAGCAAATAAAGGGTGATTTCTAAAAGAGTCTGGAGATTTTGAATTGCAGAGAGACTCCGGGAACCTAACCTCATTGCAGGTCGTTTCAAAAACTTCGTTGTAATATGTTCCTCCAACTGTGGTAGAAGTGGGAACAGCTACAAAATTTGACAACTCAAAACTTGGCTTCAGCACGGATTTTCCTTTAAAAATAAAGATTCATTTTGAATGGAGTGCAATAACTCTAATATTAGCATTACCAGTACACTTAGGGCTAGTCTGAAATATAAAGTATTACGTGATGAGGATTGAAGTGGGTGTCTCCACTGACATGTTTTTCTACTCTTCTGAATATTGTGCTGCCATTCATACTAAGACCCAGTACTACCAAAAAAGCTCCAAAATTACTTTGCAGCACTGGAAAAAGACTGTGCTTTAGGGCAACAGGGAAGGGGGCCTGTGCTCACATGTGTGCTACGAAACTGCCCTTTGCTCTCTCCCACCCGCATCCCTGCCCTCAGTTGCCCAAGTGCAAGGTGCTCAGGGACGAGGGCTGAAGGAAGGTAAAAGATGTGCACAGCCTTTCCTGCATCCCAAACAACAGGACCTGAGAGGTGAAGGAGGGCTTTTCTATTGGATTTTCACCTTTTAAAAGTAGACGAAGTATTATGAAAAATGCCTGCAACACTTTCTTCAAACTAGAGGGGGGGTTTAACTTATTTTAAAAATATTATGCGGAAACTAGAAAAAAATACCCGTGAAAAATCTCCATCTCTCTTGACATATGCTCTGAATAATGAGCCCTGGGTCATGTCTGCAGCTCTTCACCTTAGACAAGAAGTGTGTAAGAAAGTCACATACAAAATATAGGATATTGCGTGGTGTTACTGATTGTGATAAAATCCCATTAGAGTGACAAGCCAATATAATGTAACTGGAGGGTGTACAGGTATTTAACAGAGCCAAATAACACTGAAGCAAAAGCAAAACAAGCTCGCAAAAGGCAACGTGGCAGGAATGAGCACAAACAATAAACGCGGTGATGAAAGCCGCACAAGGGCCTTCATCAAAAGGCGTCTCTTCCCCACGTGCAGCGCAGCGTGGAGGGTGCAGAACAGCTGTACCGCAGCAGCAAGCCAAAAGGTGCCTCATGGGAGGGTCCGGCCTCCTGAGGGGCAGAGCCAGCCTTGGTTGCACCGCATCTACCAGCGCCCTGGGTCAAGGCAGGAGGGCCACATCTGGGGACCTGGCCAAAATATCGGTTCTGCTAATCAAAATGTTATTTTCCAAATCACCAGTGTCAGTGCACAGAGGTCAGCAGCCCATGGGTGCAAATATCACCTGACAGCACCTCAGCATCATCTTCATCGGGATAAAACAAATACCTTCTCAGACCAGGCAAGGTTTCTTCATGGAGTTTGAGGAGCTCTAGTTCAGATATGAACATCCAGGGAGATAGCAAGCTGTACAGAATAATTACAAGGAGTGGCTAAGAATCAAAAACCCAGTCATTTTCACAATGCGTCACCTGGTGCTGAAGTGCTCAAGAGACCTGACTTTTTTTCAGTTTGTGAATTCTTTCATCAAACTGATTGTCAGTGCAATTCATTGACCAAAGCCATTGCTTCTGGTGAATGTGCAGCCATACCACTGAGGTAAACTAAACTGTTAAGACGACATTGTTTTCACAGAAAAAAAGGAGACTTTCCACAATTACAGCCAAAACCTATATTGGAAGGGAGCTGAGGCACCTTGTCAGCAAAACTCTCCTTTTTTTGGTTTTAAAAAAAAAAAAATCTTACCAGCTACACTAATTAACATGCAATGAAGCTCAAAAGGCTGCCAAAGCATCTACAGTAGCACAGTGAACGGTCAGAAAACTCAGACAAGAACTTAGTGTTCCTGCCTCATCATGCTGCTTTCCTCCACGTAGGTGGACAGGCTGAAACGGGCTGTGTGACCTCCTTCTGTCAGAAACTATTATTCATGTTATGCCACTAATGCCCCTGGCTAGCTCGTCTGCCAAATCTTACATTCGAAAAAAGAAAAAAAAAAGTCATTCGGGTCCCTTTCATCTCTCAGGACTGGCCACTGCCACAGGTCCTGCTGAGGCTGAGATAAACCCTGTGCTTGGTGATGGGCCAGTCCCAAGGTCCTGCTGGGGCTTGCAGCGGAATCACACTGGGAATTGCAAAGGGAATCGCAGTGGGAATTACACTGGGAATAGCAAAGGGAATTGCAGTGAGAATTGAAAAGGGAATTACACTGGGAATTGCAGTGAGAACCACACTGGGAATTGCAATGTGAATCACAGTGGGAATTGCCCAGCTGCAGCAGGGGTATGGGGATAGAATAGAATAGATTCAGACTAGACATAAGAAAGAAATTTTTTACATTGAGGGTGGTGTAGCACCGGAACAGGTTGCCCAGAGAGGTGGTAGCGGCCCCATCCCTGGCAACATTCAAGGTCAGGTTGGACGGGGCTCTGAGCACCCTGATCTGGTTAAAGCTGTCCCTGCTCACTGCAGGGGGGTTGGGCTGGATGGCCTCTAAAGGGCCCTTCCAACCCAAAGCATTCTGTGATTCTATGATTCTATGATGCTGCCAACACAGCTGTAGCTGCTGGTCTGTCATGCCAGCAAGGGTGAGCAGGCATGGATGCACCCCTGCATCCCCCTGGACCCCTCCACACTGCCTCTTGCCAGTGTGTTCCCGCCTTGTGCATCTCACCCCCGCCCCCGTGCGCTTGCACTGCCGGTGCGGCGCCGTCTCTTCTAGCACCTGCAGTAAGTCAGGGCCGTCAGGTATGGAGAGAGAGGCCCTCAGGGGGTCATTTCGGCTGGATGGCGAGCTGAGGAGTTTGGGTGATTTAATCATTCTTCAGAAACCTCTGTGGAACCATAAAATTAGTTAGTGTGGCTCTGAGCCTTTGCCTCCTCAGGGAAGGGGGTAGCATAGGACTTACTGTAGCATCCTTGGTCCCGAGTTGGTGAAATCGGAGGGTCCGCAGGCACCGCGATGAACACCTATCATTGCCAGGGCTGGGAAGACAGCGGGGTGGCTTCCCTCTGAGCAGGGACCCCGCAGGAGCCAGAGGGCAGGCACTGCTGCCCGGTGGCCGGGCCACCGCGGGGAGGTGGGGGACCCCCCTGCAGAGGGGCTGGCAGCCCTCGTCGGGATGATGCTCATAGCCAGCCCCGCACGCACGACCCCGCTTTAGCTACTGTCTGGTCACCTGCATAAGCGATAATACATCATTTAAAATTAAGGGTGGATACAGTTAAGCCTCCCATTAAGCACTGTATATGTGGGAAGTGGGGTCAGGGCGGCCTTCTAAAAGGTGGTTGGGCTGGTTATGCTGCCCGTTGGTGAAGGTACATATCCTGAACAGGAGTTAAAAGCAGACTTTGCTCAACATGGAGGAAGTTTATGGTCTGCTACGGCATTTTGTGAAACGAGGCCTATGTGCAGGGAAGAGATAACATCAGGTGTCGCAGCCATCTAGGCTGGCAGAGGACTCCCACCTTGAGAGGTTAGCTCACTCCCAGTGTTCCCAGTAAGGACATGTTTATCTTGTTTTCATTTGGGCTCTGAGCCAGGAAGGTAATAAAAAAATAACTCTTCTGAGTGTTCTTGCACTTTGTGTGTGTTTTTACAGGAATTTACAGACACCTGAAAAGGATATTTGCAAAATGACCTATGATCCTTAACCTGCGGTACACACAATAAATCTGCCACCCTAACCATTGCCAGCCTTTTTGAATGAATGGCTGCATTATAACAGCACATGTGTATGGCTACGGGGCTGTATATCTTATTGGACCTCATACTCCAATCAACATTTTAAAATAAAAGAAAACCTATATACAACTATCTACACATAAATTCTCTTGCAGTGATTTGGCTCTCCCTTCTCCCTCACCCCTTCCACCCTGACTGATGGCTTTATTATACTAGGGACAGTAATAAACATCCTAGGTAAGCCAATGAACTTCTTCTCTCACATGTAAATACCTCCTTGGAGGATACTAGGTATGACCAACAGAAGAGTAATGACTTTTTTCCCTGGTTATTCAGTATTAATGAAATAACTGGTCATCAAAATGTAGATTTGGTTATGATAGATTCCCAGTTTGTATCTGGACAGCAAAACAGACTTTCAGTGGGAGAAGGAACCAGTTAGCATCTTTAAAGGGAAGGACGTTGCTAACCACGCTGGGCTTAGGTGAGCACTACATGAGTCACTGCCTTTTGGTTCATCAGATGAACTGAAGAAGAATCTAAAAATAGGGTCAAATCAACCTAAAATAATTTTTATTTGTTTTCCCTCACCAAAGTAAAACCAAGAAAAGGTTTTAAATTTTGGTCAAACAACCTAAAATAACAACATGCTGATTTTCGTTGATGTCATAAAAGCCAAGGGAATGAAAGCTGGATTTCCAAAGCTGTCTGCAAAATTCCCTTGTGCCCAGTCTAACTCAGGGAGCAGCCAATATATATTAGAAACTCAGCCTCACATCCACCTCACATCCTCTCAGAAGCCTGAGAGGATTCAGCCCAGCTCCTAGGACCACGATCCGACCAGGGGGGCCCAGGGTGCTCCAGGATGAGCTCAGCCTTTTCTGCTAAGGTCATTTTTCACTGGTGACATAAATATTCATTAATCCAGAAAACAAAGAACTTCTTAACTCATTGCTAGGCCCCTCTGAGAAGCAGAAGACCTTAGCAGGTTGGCCAGGAAGCAGGTCCTCCATTAATAATAATCTATTTACTGATGGGACTGTTACTGACTTTTACTGTCTTACTCAATACACTTATTTCTTCCAATTATTCAACAAAATGAGCAATACAGTGTGCCTGTTTTTCTTGGCTGAGCTGAGGTCCCTTTCATAAACTCTTGTTTCCTAAATTTGGCTATATATCTGATGAGATAACATACACACACAGCTATGCCCATACTCTTCTCGCATGTATGCAGTGATACAGTGGATGCCCTGAAATCAAGTGTTATAAAACTACAGCGAAGAACGTAAATAGGCAAAGAGAAGCCCCCACCATCTGATTTGGTTTGACCTCACTGGGCTGTTACGCTGACATTTTTTATTTGAGCACAATTTTGACATAACATTTTCATTTTAAAAACTAATAAATAGATGAATATTGTAAATAGCCTATAGAATTTTTTGAAACATCCAAACCATTTTCCTGGGAGACCACTGATAATTTTGTTTTGACTATCTACCTATTCTGCATATTTTAGTAATAAAAAAAATCACCTTGTAGGGGGAGGCTTTAGCACAGCAAAAGGACTGACAATTGACCACAAACAGTCACAATTTTTCAAAGCTCAATGTCTCAACATTTCCCTGTCAAAAAACTTGGTGGCAATAGTCAATGTTTCCTCCGAAACAGTCTGCTTTAGACAAAATCCGCATGTTGGGCCAAGAAACCATGCAACCAAATTTTTCAGCCAGCTGTCAAGGTCAGGCAGACTATTTCCCAGCAAAGTATGTGAAAGAAGAAATTAGAAAACCAAGCATAGAAACATGCTGCCCGTACTGAGCTGTACCTTCAGAAGGTTCAGCCATAGGACTGAAGAGACATCCTTATGCTCTGTCTGGGCTTCTGGTGCAGCAAAGGGCTCACTGGCCCACCAGTACATGCTGAAAAAAATCAAGGGGTTACTGTAATTTGTGCTGTCATGTGGAGGTGAAAGCTGGCAGCACTCCTGGCACTGCCAGGCTTCAGCGTGCTGCCTCGGGTCCCTGTGCAGAGGAGCTCCCAGGGGAACGATGTACCCATCTCACCTCCAGCCCTTGCCACCCGGGGCATCGCTCTTGCCCTGGCATTTGCCATAGTGCACAAGTGCATAAAAGGACGGATGCAGTGCAAAAACCTGCCAGTCTTGAATTTGAGATATACTCCTCGAGATGGGACAGCCTTCATGCCAGCCCTCCTTCCACACAGGATTGTGAGGGGATACCCTTTCCAATGCAGATCAGAAATGAAACTCTGTTTTTAAGATATGCTCTCTGAATTTTAGGGGTGTTAGGAAGGGGAAAGCAGGGGAGGGGACGGCTGGTCCTGCAGCACTTGCCGGGGCGATGCAGAGCAGGGATCCTCCCAGCCTTCAACAGCGCCTCGCTTGCTTTCCCGCTTTGTTAAGGGAAGGCAAGCTGGTGAAGAAACATTTGCTGGAAAATAAGGTGGAGGATGAAGTTTCCAGTCTCCTCTCAGCTTCCCTGCAGGGTGAAGCTTTGAACACTGGGCCGGCGAGGCCAGCAGCGTGTGTGGGGGCTGCGTGTGTGCGGCCCCTGGGGAGGGAGCGCTTCTGGGCTGGGTTTCCCAGCATGCGCTGCCCAGATGTGCTGCATCGGGCACGTCAGGATGGGGCTGATTTACTGCATCTGTACAGGCCATCTGTAGGGTAGGAGAGTGCCTGTGTGATAAACATCCCGGCCACGCTGGGCTCGCTGCACGTGCACTGTGGAGAGGATTTATCTGCAGGCAGTGGCCCTTTGTCCGGCATTTCTGGATGTCCAGCAGAGACATAATACCAGTTGGGCTGCTGGAACAATATCCAAAATCCTCAATCCTATCTACGTGACGTTTCCAGCCAGAAAAATAGCCATATGCATGGAAAGCCACTGCAGTACTGCTGTCACCTTCATGCTGAGGGTGTATTGCCGGGACCTACTCTGGCAGCTCCTGCTTGCATAAATGGCTCGCCGAAACCACTGAGGAACCCCAGTGGAGTCCCTGACTGCTGGATTTACATCCCATGTGTTTTTTCTTTCCTGGCTCAAGGCATGCATAACTCACTAGCAAACGTGGCTTGACAATGGCAGACAGAAGAAATGGCTATAGGCCAGCTGTTATTCGGCAGGGCCTCTGCTTCCCTCCCTAATTGGGGTGAGACAACACCCCAAGGTAACAAAGCAATCCGGGGTAGCTGTAGCAGGCAGCCGTACAGATCCCTCACCCTGCCAGCAGCACTGAAAGGGTTTTTAAAGCAAGTGTTTTAAAATGCTGCCGGGTCCCAGCTCCAAGTGGCCGAGGATGTATTGCTATTTATAATCGTCGGGTGGATGATTCACAGCTTTGCACTTGTACCATTAAAGGTAGCATTAGCACCGGGACCCTTTATGCAGCAACATTAGCGAAGGCTGAAAAACACTCCTCTGAAAGGGCTTTGTCACCTTCCCTTGATGGTGAAACGCTCTCTTACACCAACCCCGTACATTTCAATTACCATACACCAGCGTTTCTACCTCTTTCCCCAACTCATAAAAATCACAGCCAATAAACACAAATCACCACCTGAAGGAGTCGGTGCTTTCCTCCTGCTTTAATATACTTGCCCATACTTCAAAGAAACCTGGAGAGATTCTCATATCGGCAGTGCCCAGGCTGCCTAGTCCTAGGCAAGGATTAGCCATGTGTGCGCTTGGAACAATCTGCTCTTAGTTTGCTTTAACATGGTTTTTATCCCTCTAAATCACACTCAGCCATTTGACCTGACAGCAGGCTAATACA
Organism: Pelecanus crispus; assembly: GCF_030463565.1. Classification (NCBI taxonomy): domain Eukaryota; kingdom Metazoa; phylum Chordata; class Aves; order Pelecaniformes; family Pelecanidae; genus Pelecanus; species Pelecanus crispus. The sequence goes on from NC_134643.1 coordinate 140,021,244, forward strand.
TGACCTGTTTCAGGGGCGAGGGTGAGGAAGGGCAGGAGATTTTGCTCTTTTCTTGTTCAAAGCAGAAAAACCCTGCCTGCATCTTGCCAGGCGAGCTTTTTTTTTTTTTTTTTTTTTTTTTTTGGTGGGAAATTTTCTTTGTATTTGCTCTTTTCTTTCCCAATGGTAGCTATATTTTAAGATGCCAAGGTAGTGGCAATGACTTTAAGGCTCCATAATGAGATGCTTTAGTGGGAACTATCAGGGGAGAGACAGATACCCTGCAGAACAGAGGGAAGGTAACTGGCAGACACTAGTAACAGGAGAGGGAGCGCAAATATTTCGGTGCCAGACCTTTCTTCAGCCTACCCCTGTGTTTCGGGGGGCTCTGGCAGGGCTTCCTAGGCATTGATGCAGCATTGATTTCACCTGTCTGCTGTGCTAGCAGGTGGGGAGAGCTGGCAGGCAGGAGGCAGGGGCACCTGGCAACAGTGCTGGCTCCCCAGCTGGGTTTTTCCCCCCATCCCAGCACGTTCCCTCTCGAGGGCTGGGACCTGGACAATGCCAGTGCTGTGGAGCAGGAAAACAAAAGTAGCTTTTCATTCGGGGCTCTTGCGCAAAGCGGTGGCACTTTAAAACTTTCCAAGTGTTGTATGGGAGTTTAGCATGTGACTCCCATTAAAGTCAATATGAGTCATGTGGCAAACAACTCCCTGAACACTTTGAAGATATACTGCAATTTATGTTTTTCTGATCCCCACTTAGGGAAAAAAAAAAAAAAGTAAAACTATTGTAGACCGGGACTTCAAGGACAGCTTTACAAGAGCGGTTCTCTTTCCTTGTTTGCTCCTAGACATAAATCATGGCAGGAGGGAGCACGATCAGTTAGGCTGTTAGTTGGTGATGGCCCAGCAATGACTGGGCAAGGGAAAAAAAAGGCTGTGAAAAAGAAGTGTTGGTGAAAACTGTATATTGATTACTTAAGCCTTGTATGAAAGTTCTGACCACAAAGAAACACTGGGTGGATTTCAGTACGATTTAAAAGCTTTCCGTGGAAAAGCTGAAGTGTTTAACAGAAAGTGGGGGGAAGCCATGCTCCTGGGTCTGCGTCAGTGCCAAGCCTCCCCAGGGAGACAGGCGGTCCGGGGAGCTGACGATGTGCGGGTCTCGCTGCCCCCTTCCCGGGTGATCTGATCTAGCAGGGCCACTTACTTAGCTTGGGTGCCGTGTTTGGGACTGGCGGTACCCGTCGCCTGTGCATCGCCCCCAGCAGGCATGAAACCCAGCCCGGCCGGTGTGGCTGCCTGAGAGCTCCTCTTTCCAGAAGTCCGGGCTTGATGTTCAACTTGAAATCGGCAGAAAGTTTTTCCCCCTCTTGCAAGGAAGAGCCCAAATGTCATTTTCCTCCCCGAGACCTGTGCCCACAGCCCACCAGTGAAGACAGCAACCAAAAGACAAAGCCTTCTGAAGCTGCGGTTTAGGTCTCCAGCTGCTTTTCCCAGGGATCCAGATTTTTAAGTGACCAGCCATAATACTTATCAAAACGGAGACGTCTCTATTACAGGAAATGTCAGTGTTCCAGCACAGACCATATTTCTTAAAATATTCTGCAACCAAAAGCACCTAACAAAAAATTCCCCTTCATTTCAGCAACTGGGGCATCCAGCTGCATACAGGTCCCCAGCCCAGCAGAAGGTCTGTGACCCTTGGCCCATCATCCTCGGCCCCTTATCCGAAAATGGGGTCCAGGATCTTCCACAGCCCTGATGTTGGACCATACAGGACCCCTGGAACCTTCACCAAAGAAAATGGTCCTGATCCAGTCATTTCCTCGAAAAGAAAAATAAACCAGCATCTTCCAACAGGAATAAAACATGGTCAGAAGTTGTTCTTTTTTTTCAGATATGATCACTTGAAACAGTCCCACAAACTCTCATTCTGACAGTGAAAAACCCTCCAAAGATGAGCTCTTCATCACAAACTTTGACTGTCTCTGGTTTCCCTGTGTTTCAACACTCCTGACAGCCATTGAAAGCCACATTTTTGAGGGGAAAACTTTCAGTGCCATACTGTACAGCCTGTGCCATATTAAACAGGATACTGGACCTGAGCATACCTGAAAATCAAGTCTGATCACGCCCATGCATCAGATTTGGAAACACTCGAACCAGGATCACCCCTACCCCTGCTCCCGTGGCTGTGACTCGAGGTCCCCTTGGGCCGTTCCTCCCGGCTCCCTGCTGTCACCAGCTGGCCTAGGGACCATGCCTCAGCCAGAATAGTGCCTGGGACATCATCTCCATGTGTCCCATGCTGCAAAGCCCTCCCCAGTGCCATAAATCCTGTCCCCCAGCCTCGCCACTACAGGGTGCCAGGAGGGGCAGGCAGCCGATGCTGCCGGTCCCCCCGGTGCCACCGTGCCAAGGTCACTGCTATTGACCGGCGATCCCAGGTGAACATCACCTAAGTGACCCCAGCCTCCACGTCTTGGCAGCCCTCAAGAAATTCACCTCATAGTGCTCCTTAAAAAAAAAGTGGGTTTGCATCTCTCTAGCCCCTAAGGAGCCGCCATAAAAGGGGATGAAAGATTTATCCCTGCAGCAGCAGAACGGCAACTCAGTGAGTATTAAATAACTACAATAGAAGTAGACAGGATTTGTTTTGATGAATAGTAAGTAGAACAAATGAAAAATTCAGTTTCCAGTGAGATCTATGCACTGACTGGAGTTAGAATAAATGGATAAATGGAGAAAAATGGAGGGGTGAGAAGTTTCTTGATATTTCCTTGATATTTTGTTTTGACAGTTTCAGAATAAATTGTTGCAGTGCATTATTTTGAGAGGATGTTTTTATTCTAAAATTCACCTGAATTGATAAATACTGAAACAACACATCATATATCATCCTGAACCAAAGTGTGATTCTTTTTCTTTTTTTAATTTAGTTACTGAACTACTGAAAAAATAATCCATTCAGGTAAGGCCGAGCAAAATCAACACTGATAAGAGGCCTGATAACGCGATTGTCTTCCACTCCTGTCCCTGCCTGGCCTAAATAAAATGTTTTCAGGAAATTAAAAACCTCCATAATAGCCTAAGTGGAATATGCTTCTCTGCACTCACCTCCTCTAAGGTTTATTCTTCATTTTATCTCTGCTTGTCCTTGTCTCACTTTTCATCTTGTGTGGGATTTTTTATAAATGATATTTTATTCCCCGGACAGAAAGCACAGGACTTTAATGATCAGCAGATGAGAGATGACATCCAAGAGAAAATGCAATGCTGCGCTACAGCGGCTTCACAGGGATGCCTGGGATTAGGTTGGATGTGGTTTTCTTGGCTAGTGAAATGCATCTGTCCAGAAAGTAAATGCATTTCCCTTAGGCTTTGGTGTAGCCTCTATGTTTATTTCCAGATCAGAAATTTCCAAGAGGCAAAATCAAGAGGAGCACACTTGTATTTTCCCACCCCAGTTACGTACCTTTGCACATCGAACTTCCCAACTATTTCCATGACAACAGATTATAGACTGACACTTTTTTCCCTCCCTTGGCAGTGAATTTATAAACCAGGGATTTATGAACTATCATTGTTAAGAGATGCATCAGGATGAGACAGACATGCCACGCGTTTCTGAAATAACTCACGCCTGGCTGTCAGGCGGGTTGAGGCGCTTTGTGAAACACCACGCTTAAGATTCACACCGCCACCGCCGCGTCACTAAATATCGCCCGCTCACACCGGAGCCCCGGTAAGTGCCGAGCAGATACAGCGCCCCGTAAATCACTCTCTGTAGCCTTGCTTTTATGCTTTTGTAGTTTTATTGCTTCACTTTAGCTGCTAGCTGTTGTAACCGAATCAATTAAAAGTTTACTTATTGCGTATCACCCTCGGGTAGGGAATGCGGGGGTACTCCCCTCCCTCCCGAATGCTGGGATGTGGGCCTGGCTGTGGGCATCGTCTCCCAGCCCCATCCTGGCAGTGGCTCCAACAGCATCCTCACCCGTGAATCTCCCACCAAAGTGCTGGGCTGGCACACGGGGTCCTTGGGGCTACCCCAGGCCCTTAATACAGCCGGGAGCCCTGTTCTGGCTCCTGCCACTGAGAACAAGCAGGAGACAAAGCGCAGCAAGCAAGAAAGGAGCAGCAGCAGGAAATGAGCCCCAAAGACCCCCGGAAAGTGGTCACGGCCCCGACAGCAAAGCCCCATGGTGGCACAGGGGAGCCCCAGGACATGGGGAGCCCAGGGACGGAGGGACTAAAGTGCCCTCAGCCTGGCGCTTCTCCACAATTCACCTTGGTTCCAGCGCGGCTACACAGAGAAACACTTCAAAGCGCGAAGGGAAGGTACAAGAGACGTCGGGAGAAGGGCCTCCTTTAAAAGCCCTGGTTTGATTTGTAGTTCAGCAAGTTCACAAGAATGATTGCGCAAAGCAGAAGGAAAGGTTAACGTGCGAACGCTTCACCCCTGAAAACCCGGGTACCGCTCCTGATTATGTCACAAGTAAAAAATTAGATTTTTTCCAATAGAGAGAAAAATTAATAAGACCTTTAATGAGTCCATAAAAACATTAGGATAGCTTTAGTCGCTTTCGTTTTAGTAACTATTAGGCTTGTACATTTTCTTAATGGAAGTACAGAGCAAGAAAAGTGCTTCCTTATGAAGAAAAACGAGGAAATGGCTGCTAAAAGTGGAATAGTCAAGGATGTGGAAATGTTGCTGTCTCCTCCATCCATGTGAAGAAATGGGAGAGAGAGTCAGGGGAGAGTGAGCTGCCAGGTGAAGGAGACTTGAACAGCGAGGGCACAGCTGAGACATGTACAGGACACTTTGGGGGGATTACTGGATGTTTCGGTATTACAATTTTTCCTTTGAAAAATGGCAAACCTAACTAGTGTAAGGAAAAACATTTTTGTAGGATTTTCTCTTCCTTTCCAATGAATGTTTATTACCTTTGCTAGGTTTACTTCTGTCTGGTTACATTAATGTTAGTAATGCGGATTCTCTCTTCAGAATGAATTGAGAGATGGAGGTAACAATCTTACTGCTAAAATCAAAGGGGTTTTTTAATGCTGTAAAATAGCCTCCCTTGGAGAGAGTGCCTTAAGCCCAGAAGTATCACACTAAGGGAGATCCTTTAAACTGCTTTCTGCATCTTTTTTTCCTCCTCCCTTTTATATTCATTTTAAAGTACTTTCAGCAATGCTGACTAATAAGTTAGGATGCAATTCCCAGTGTTGGCACAGCACTCATCTATACTGCTGTTGACTCTTATTTGCTTGCCACCCTCTGCCTCCTGCTTTTCTTGCTATCTGCTCACCTGTTAAGCAGCAGGTCTCCAAGAAATGTTCCCAGCGCTGTTGTGGGCAGCTCAACCCCCCCGAGGCTTATGCACGCTGCAGCAGAGCAGCCCTTACAGCTCACTCCCCGTGCAAAGAGGGGCACTGGCAAGCGAGGGCTGGCTGCCAGCGAAGCCAGTGGCAGAGCACTGGGCTCCTGGGACAGTTTGGGTGGCAGCAGGGGATACCCAGGCTGTCCAGCTCCCCTGCATGTCCAGCTAAGAGGCCAACAGAAGGAGCAACGTAGTCCAGGGGCAAACCACCAGTTTCACTAGCAGTGCAACAACACGGGAGGAGGAAACATCACTGGTTCTCTTCCTTCCTTGAGCCTTAGGAAAGGTGCTGACAGCATTTCACAGCACTCTGGGGACATGGTGACATTTTCAGGTCTGCTGCTCAATTGTCACCTGAGCCCCCCAGGTGCCCTTTGGAGCATTTCTGCAGCGTCCCATTTCCACGGGATCCCAGGTGCTTTTGCTGGGCATCGCTGTCAGGTCTGAACTCCACATCCACAGCAGAAGCAGCTGCCACTTTCCGGAGCATTTTCTCAGCCCAAAGCCTCCCAGCAGCCCAGCCAAACAAGGGGAGCTGCGTGGCGCCTGGGGGGCGCAGCACCTCCCCTGAGAGCCGTGCCAGGGCTATGCTCTCCACGGTCGGGGCTGAAGGGCTGTTCACGGGAGATGGGGAGGGATCAGGAACTCTCAGGAAAGCAAGAAAAAAAGGAGAGGCAGAAGTAGTCAGGGCCACCCAGGCAGGACAGAAACAGCTGTAGGGCTGAATGGTCCCTGCTGCCCCCCAGCCCACCCAGCCCTGCTCTCTGGGCACCCCCAGTTCAGCTTCCCCGCAGCCATGGGTCCCAGTGCCCTCTGGTTCGGCCCACCAGAGGGGCAGGAGCTGGGCCGGATGGACCCCAGGGACACGCTGATGAGAGAAGTAGCTATCCTCAGGGCAAAAGAAGGGGGTGGCTTTTGGGGGAACGAGGTGAAATGTCTCCCCTGAGCGCACGGGCACTTTCTGGGCTCGGTCACACCAGGCACACGTGGTGGCAGCCAGCTCGCCAGTGCCAGTGCAGGAGCCAGCGGCACACAGTAGCATGAAGGCCACCTCGCACGCCTGCAGAGCTCTCACCCCAATGCGTCCATCGCCTAGAGAAAGCTCCAGCTCCACTGGTAAGGCTGACCAGCCTCTCCCTACAAAATTTTCACTGTTTCCATCCATTACAGGAGTTATTTAAGCAGCAGGAGCCCTAGTGCAGACATTCAGCCCCACACAACACCTCAGCAGAGCCTGCAGTGCTACACGTGGCCCAGGATACCATGGAAGTTGAGTTCCTGCATCAAACCCTGCTTTCTCCACATATCCAGGAATAAGGGATATGGCATCCCTGCATGCATTTATGAGGCACCCCCTTCCTCGCAGCCAGTCCCTGGGAATTACCAGCACGGGCTGCCTAACAGAGCAGGGTACAACAGTTCACTGCTGCTTTAGCCCATGGCTTACACCTCCAGAGCTTGCTGACCACCTCCCATCCAGTCCAACAGAAGCGGGTGGAAGGGTGACCAGGAAGGTGCATCAGCAAACACCCAGCTCCACCAGCACTTTGCAGGGGCCCTGCCTTTACAGAGACGGCAGAGCCTGGTACTGCCAACAGCGCTTGGTTCGGATATGCTGTTTGCTAGGCACCAAAGCCACCCTTGCTTCCTCACATTTGCCTTGCAGAGGTCACATTAGCCTGTAAGGCCCTACTGCATTCAAGATCCCAGACACTGGAGCCTGCCTCCCCTTGCAGCATCCTTTACCCCCTCAAGACAAGCAGCCCACTGTCACCGCCCCATGCCAAGGACACCGGGCAGCAAGCTGCTTGGGCCTTGCAAAGCACAGCACCTGCAAATCTTTTAAACTTTGGCCCTGGGTCCTTGCGCTCCCGCAGAGAGGTGGGATAAGCTCAGCATGCCGCAAACAATTACAGGGAGGTGGAGGGGAGACAAGCACGGCTCGGCTCTGTAGCAGTCAGCAAGCAGATGGCTCTCTCAGCTTGCTTCGAAACTGAGCTCCAAGGTGCGGAGGAAGGCCAAAACCCATCCGCTTTCCTGGGGGCTGGGTTTTTAAAACCTGCGCTTTATGCATCACTGTAGTATAAATCTTAGACTTGCACACTTTCCCGCTTCCAGGCCAAGACCCCCGAGCCGAGCTGAGGCAGCCCGCTGCACCCCCCCCCCGTACGCAGAGCCCAGCTAACACATCCCATCTGCCGCAGTGAATCAGCAAAATCCATCAGTATTTCCTGGCAGGATTTTGGCACCTGCTTACAGAGTGAGTCGACAGCCGAACCTGTTATTCCCTGCTGCAAGAATAATAAGCTTGCATTTTCACAATGCTTTTTGGTGGAAAGTTTCCCAAAGCGTTTCACAAACAGCACGAAGCATAGAAAAAGGGGCTGTTCCTGCCAAAACCTGAAGCACAGCCGTTATGTTCTGGAAAACAACAACTGCTAAATAATGAAGAGAAACAACACAGAGCTTTTTAGGAAGCAAAAACAAAAGGCTGGAGGAGTGTGGAAAGACATCCTGGAAACTTAGCTAGAATTAATTTGAAAAAAAAGCTGTGGATATGTAACTGTCTTGGCCTTAATTTTCATTTCAAAAGGCTTTCTTTTGTTATTTGTGTGCCAGTCATAACCAGGCTCCTGCTTCTTTGGAAGACAATCAGCAAAGCAATTTCTGCCTTTATTAAAAAAACCAGTGCTGAAGAACATTTAGATCACTTAGATGTCCTCTAGTCAGCAGAGCAGCAGGGTCTGACGAACACTGCTTGAGGTGCAGAAGGGAGTTGCTGGGGTAATCGCAGAAGCAATAGCCATTATCTTTGGGTGCTCACACAGGCACAGGGAAATTTCAGAGACACAGCTGGGATTCAGAGCCAGGTTAAGGTCTCTGACGGTAGGTGTCCACGTCAGAGCTGGGTGCCTAAATTTCCATTTTCATCAGTGGAGAGCCAGTCAATGGAGGGTAGGCAGCAATGTGCCTCATCCCACAGTAGCCACTGACGGGCAGCTTAGATTAACTCCTCTCCAGATTATATGCTAGCATCTAAACTTGGACACCTTGTGCCATCTGGGACTCCTTGGGGTGTCCAGAGTGTTCATATGGGGCTGACATACAAGACGTGGCCAAGGGTGCCTTTCTGGAGCGGCAGCTGGAGGCCAGGGCTGGACCTCAGGCATCTCAGATGGCATGGGACAGCCGTGTTTATCAAACTCGCTCCCACCTTGGATCCCTCCCTTCTGCAATGGGGGTGCAGAAACCTCATGCCCATGCAGACACCAAGGTGCGTGCACCTACAGTTCACTGCCTTCAGCTCAAACCGCCTTCTGTCCCTCAGTGCTGTTAGAGCTAGGAACAGAAGGACTGCAGAGGATTTTAAATGAAAGGCCCTACCAGCAGGAAAGGGCAAGGAATATCTGAACTTCAAATGTTCATGTGCGCTTGCTGGTTTGAGCTCCAAGTAGGTAGTCACAAGGGTCTGGCACTTACACACTTGGTGCCTAGGGAATAGAGGCACCGATGAGACACGATGGAACAGCGATTACTGAAAATATTGCTGGGTTTGCAAGCGGTGCCTTCAATTCCAGTAGAAAGTATTCAATCATTCTATCATTATATATTTTCCAGTGAATTTAATTTCAATAATATCTCATTGCACCTTGTAGGGGTTTTAGATTGTATTTTTTTTAGCAAGACTGCTGCTCCTGCATCAGTAACACTCCAGGAACAGTCATGTGAGAACACATATTGAATGCATTTTTGCATTTTCTAGAGATTATCAGATTACGGTTATCAAATCATGGGTTATGATTTAATTACTTTTCATTATCTGAGCTGCAGAGTTCTTGAACCCGTGAAACCCACTCCTTCAAAAACTAAACAAAAATAAGTTGTTAAAAAATAGTATCCTCTGCAACCATTTCTATAAACCCTTCTGGAAAACTCCCCTGCACACTTCCAAGGCTGCAAAAGAAATGAGTTTTACTGTTAAAGAAAAAACAACATATTTTTCTGAAATAGAATTCTGAATTCTGTTCTGAGGCAGAAGCTTTACCCTGAAATGCAGTGGATTTCCATACTTCTGTGTAAATTTTTCTTATTTCAACAAGATCTTGCCTTTAATACTGCAGTAGATAAAGTACGTGGGAAAAGCTGTTTAATAACTGACAAAATGTCAAAGTACATTTCTGCAAAACAAAGAGATTTATAACGAAATGTGTGTTCTAGCTTTTATTTCAAATTCTTTATTAACATGTTCAAATATTTAAACTAATCCCAGGGAAGAAGGAGAACAGAGATTAGATGCCAACTTGGTCGATTGGCTTAAAACAAAGCCTACACTGAAAAAATCCCCATCACGTGCCGCTTTGTACGTCTGCTTAACTTGTGTAAATAATTGCAGATGCAACTAATTAGCCTAAAATATTACCAACCGATAGCAACAGTGGAATAGCAAGCATCCTCAGAGATACTGGTGTGAGATGACATCTCTTTTGGAAACTGCCTGGTTTTGATTTTGTAGAATCATACAAACGTAGGCTTAGCTTAAACCCCAGGAGGTCAGCTAATTTTAATGCATTCTCCTGTCCTCAGGCAGGAGTGAACATCCATTACTGAGAGATGTGTGCCTGGTGCAGCCCTAAAACACTCCACAATCAGACTCAGTAGCCCATGCCAATTCTTAACAATCATTACATTTAACCTAAATCTCTCATGTTGCAATTTAAGCTGATAATTTCTTGTTTTGCCTTCGGTCATGATGAAGAAATGAGCACCATCCTACTTGCAGCAAGTTTATACACATTTTAAGACACTCTTGAGATCCCTGTCTGCCCTTCAGTATTCCCTTTCAGGAAACAAACAACTCAGTCCTTCCCTCCTGTCCTTCCTCCCTCCCTTCCTCATTCCCTCCCTCCCTTCCTTCCATCCATCCATGCATCCATCCATCCATCCAACCATCCATCCACCCACCCATGCTATAGTTCCCAGGTGTCTCACAACTTTCTTTTTTTCTCCTTTGTGTTCTCTGTAATGTATCTGTATCTTTCTTTACCTGAAGCTCCCATCCCTGGAGACAGATTTAAAGTAAGGTTGCTAGCCAGATATGCATCCCATGTTCAAGGGCACCATTTAGCCCATGTCCCCCTGGTATCCTTGTAAGTGTAGATGCTCCCACTTTTAGGGCTCTTGGCTATTTTAGACAGGAGACTTTCTGCTGTTTTCCTTCAGAGGTAGATGCTCTGATCCAGTGTGCACACCTAACTCCACACCAACAGAAAGGTCAGGGCTGAGCAAGACACAGTGTAGTCACCCGTCTCCCCTGTCTGAGACAAAAACATGTGCTGGCTGGAGGAAACAATTTTTTCTTTGTGTTCAGTGCATGTCTGGCTGCCCACTCCATAGCTCCATAGCTCTGAAGTGTTTCTCTTTAGGATCCTTTGTTCACCATTCACCTTCCAGAAAGAGCCTGGTAGCTGCTTTGTGGCTGAAGGTTGCCATTAGGTGCCCACTGGTTAGTATCTAGATGTCTGAGGTATTTTATGATACTACAGGACTCTGCAAAACACAAACACTTGCTTTACAGTCTTGTCAGACCCATTTCAAATGCTTGAAGAAATTAGTGCTGGAAATAGAAGAGCATGAAAAACTTAACTAGGGGCCATGGCAATACAATGACCCCTTGGCAAAGAATCACACAAGAGCATCTAGGGAAAAGCAAAGTCCTAGGCAAGATCAGTAGTGGTGTATTGTGTACCTACCACCATTTCTAAGGGTTTACAACATTTTGACTCAGGTAGATTTTTCTTAAAGAGATGCTTTTAAAAAATGATTCCTGAGGAGAGCCTGCTGGATTGTCTAGTCCAGTTTCTGCTGGGTTACGAAACCTTGGAGCTTATGAGAATATCAAAAGTTGGGTGTATGTGGATGTGAGATGGGAGCTACAGTGAACATCAGGAAGTGGGTTTACATCTTCTGGGAACCACAAAAGTGACAAAATGAGTCTTCAGTGCAAGGGCCTAAGGAAAAGTGGAATTCCTTTATCACCTTCTCAAGGTCAGCATAATCCCCAGACTGTTCAGCTTGACCCATTTAATTTCAAATTAATCTTTCTTTGTTTTGGATTTTAAAATCCACTCTTTTAGGAAGAAGACATTCACCGAGTACTCAAAACCAGGCACAAGCTCTGAAGTACAGTTTTGTATCGCAGTCTTGCAGAACTCAAATCTGTCTCCTATTTAAGTCAAGCGAGCGGTAAGTTTAATGAGAATTGAATTCTGATCCTTCAAAATATGGACCGTGAAGTGAGGGCTGTTCAGTGTTGCCAGCAGTTTGGCTTTAGCAGGCTCAAGGGCAGCCTTCGCTTGCACTGCGACGGTGAGGCATTAGATGGAAAAGCCGCGGGCTTGCTGCTATAGCAGGGCAGGGAATTAGCTCACCCAGCCCATTAGATATGAGATGTCTGTTTCAAATGAACTTCCCCATCACCTGCCTTCTTCCCCTCCCCTGAAATAGATACCCATTTAAGCATAAAAAATAATGTAAGGGAGAGAGAAACATTATGATTTAACCACTGGAGGCACTTATCTTCCCATATGGTGTAAAGTGGCTTGACAGTCACTTACGCTAGACACCCACTAAAATCAGGCGACGTGAATCCTACTCTTTGTGCTTTCTTTTGCATTTCCAATTAACAACCTGATGGAATTCCACAGCCTGATAAATTTTAATGGATTCTTTCCACTGACTCCAGAGGCTTAAGACAGGCCGACCTATCCCACTGAGATGGCACACGACACCTCAGGCTGGAGCCACCAGACAGCTGTTCACTGCAGAAGTGGCCTGTGGGGTTTAGGATCATACCTCCTGAGTGCTAGAAGTTACTTCCCTCTCCAGAGAGCCTGCAGAAGCAAAGATGTGAGAGCGTGGGTGGTGCCGGGGTTAAGGGAGCCCAAAGTTCAGGGCCTTGCTTCACTTGATTCAAACAAGAGGCTTGAAACAAAGGACGCATCTATACTGTGCCACGAAACGCGGGGCGGAGAGCCCCAGCCCAACAGGATCTACCCCGCTGCCAGACTGGGCGGGTTTTACAGCTGTGTCAATAGAAAGCTGCACCCAAACTGCTGGCCCTGCTGGGCAGTGGGGCTTGCCAAGAGAGGTACATCAAACGGGCTTGTGTTCGAGAGGAAGGTGTGTCCACAGCGGCATTTCAGAGCGAGGGGGTCTAACTTCAAGCGTCCTCATCAAAGTGTCTAAAAGGCAGTTAAAGGCTCCATTCTTACCTAAACATTAGTGTTTATTACCAGCTGAGATGCCATAGGGACAGCAAGACCCCAAATGGTGGTCTAGAATGGCACAGGTCACCCACAGATGTGTTGCTGCATCTGCCAGTCTCATGTGGAGGTCTCAGGCAGCCTATGATATCACAGACAGCTTTAGACACCCATGGTTAGGCAACTGTACCAAGCCCTGGATCACCATTGATTGCAAATGGGAGCTTAAATATCCAGCTCACATAGGTCTGTGTGACAATTTCAAGCCAAATCACACCTGCTGTCTCTACAGGTACTCTGGATTAGCTGTTTTAGGTTGGCTTTGGTACAGTCTGTAGCTCACTCCATTGTACCAGCTAGAAATTACCTTAATCTCACAGGCCATTAACCATCCATGGTTTGGGCAGAAATTCCATCCCAGAAGGGGCAGATTTCACCTCCACATCTTTTGTTTCAGCAAAGCAATATTTTCGAATAAGAATTTCTATGTTGGAAAACTACCATCTAGATTTCCTTGGAGATGCTTGAGAACAGCACTGATCTTTTAATGCAAATTAAAAGACTTCATTTTATATATTTTATTTTATTTTATAAAGATATTTTAGCTGTTGTCTTTTTTAATTTGGGGGGTGGGGGCTTGGTTTTTTCATAGATTTTAGAGGTTACTGCCCATGTTGAGATTGCCATCAGGACCAGTGCTCTGTCCCTCAATTGCTCCCTTCATCATGTTGTTTCAGAGGGACGCAGGGGCTGGCCACAGACCCAGGTCTAATCTTTCCAACAGCCCCTCGGCATCCCCCATGGGGGTAGGGGTGGGGGAGAAGAGGCAGAGGCACTGGCTGCTTCAGTGAGCAGGGGCATCCTGGAGGACTGGGGGGGGTGGCTTGGGCAGAGGACACAGCCAAGGGACTTGTTTGAACAAGAGCTGCTCAGAAGGGATGACGCTCATACTGCCGTCCTTACTGAAACACCCAAGAAGTTTGCTTTTTCCTTTCAGCTGTAACCTGAGTGTTAACGTTGTTGTCTGCTAATGAACTGTACCTTTTTTTATCTTGCAGATGCCCGGAGATGTAAAGTTGCTCCTTAAACTGCTCCCGGATGAATAGGTTGGTAAGTGGTTACTTCCTTAGCACTTTACATTCCTCGGAAACCAATTATTTTTTATTTCAGAAGCTGTGAATCCTAGAAAGCCTGTTCCTAGCTCAGAAATGTAGCTGAAAGCATCAGTACTCTAAATTAGGAGCATGATCTAATTGATTAGTTTTACAAAAATATGAGTTCAGAATTGAAGCAAGGTGGAAGCTTTCATCGCCTTGACTGCTTTAAAGCATGAATGTTTCCTTTTTAACATTCCTTCTCAATAAATATTCTTTTTAATGAATTCCGGTGAAGTCTTATGCATTGCTATCATTTTATAAGACTATGCTGAGATGTTTTTGGTTTTCTCCTTGAGAGGCTCACATGGGTGTTCAAGGCATTTGATCTTCGGGAAGGGTGATGTGGGAGGCCATCTGATCTAATGGGTTGGGCACTAGACTGGGACTGTAAAGACCCAGGTGCTAATCTTCATTCTGTGACCTTGGGCAAATCATCTCATCTTCCTGCATTTCTCTCCTACCTTTTATCTTTCTTTAACACTCTTAATTAAGCCGGAGTGCTACAGATAATACAGATAATAACCAATTCTTTCCTTTCATGAATTAGACATGCTCCTCTTAAAATGCCACAGAGGTTGGACTGTGGTGAATGTGTGCAATTACTTTTAGTAAAGACAGTGGCTGTTGCACACAACCTCCCTGGATTGGTATGAGCATCTGGATTAATTATATCCTGTCTTCGGTAATCCTCTGGAGAATGAAAATAATGAAGGGTAAATACCTTTTATTAATACAATTATGGAGTGTAATATGAAAAAAGCTGAATGCATCATACATTTCAGTAACTACTTAATGGAACAGGAGGACATAACTAGAACAAACGCCCTGTCCTCAGACACGCTCCCTGCTGGGTTTCAGCCAACGGGCCTTCTTACAGGGAGGCAGAGCTGCCAAGCTTCCCATACCGCCAGCAGCACATCACCAAACCCCGCAGGTTTTGGTGCAGAGACACACCCGGGTAGTAATCAGTGGGCCCTGGGATACTGAGGAGCTCCAGCTGCATGCCAAGAGAGGTTGCCCCTTGCCTGCCGTGGTCCTTCAGACGGGAGGGAGGACTGGGCTCTGCAGGCATCCCAGAGCACCACGAAGTCTCCATGAGCAGCCATGGCAGGCTGCAGATTTCGGAGGGACAGAGGGAGGCAACTGCTAAGCTGCTGAGCCACGATTCAGTGGCTGAGGATGTGTCTGTGAAAGTCACTCAGCCATGATAAAGAAAGTAAAACTTTCAGCAGAAAATAATATCCTGGTTAAGCACTCTTAGTGCCTAAAGTAAACAGTGACATCTTTGTATTGAAAAAAAATCAGTGGGAGAAGTCTAACCTGTGAAAGCCATCTGGATGCACACAGTGGAAAATGGATCACGACAGTCTGAGTGCAAGAGGATGTGATGAAAGGTATATTTTGCATTCAAACAGATAAGGTAGATGAAAAGTAAAAAATCCAGAGCCCTCTTAATGCAGCGCCAGCACCTTTAGTTGAAGATCACAGCAGCCGACATTCAAGCACTCTGAGCCCCCCAGCAATGTTAATGCAGCCTCCTGGCAGAGCCACACCACCGATGGTCAGGGCGGTCTTTCCTTAATGCTGGCTCTCAGACGGGCACCGTACAGTGCACACTATTACTTGAGAGTAACTGTAACAGTACCTTAAGGAAGCCACTTATGTAGGACATTATTATCCAGGACAGAATTGAAAAACAGAGGCAGTGTCTGTATAAAAGACCCTGGAGCAGAGAGACAGTTCTGCCCCCTGTCTTCAGTGCGGCACTGCTCTGCTCTTTCATTCACTGAATACGATTTGCTGCATACAGTTCACTAGAATAGGTACGGTTTACAGTATTCTAAGGAATGGCTAGAATTTTGCCCTCAGAGGAATCTTTAGGACATAATAAGTTTTTCAGATTATAAAATGGGCTCTGTCTGCTTCTCATCCTTCTGGTAGAAAGAGACAAAAATTAATGTATTTTGCAAATTGGAGGGCTGTGTCTTTCTTTTCTCCCTCTCAGCTTGTGTATTGCTAGAGCTTCAAGCCCTGCAAGGTAAGAAATACACACCTAGTATCAAAAAAGCCATTTGAGCAAGAGGGTTGGGCTAGACAAGCTCCAGAGGTGCTGTCGAACGTCAGCTATCCCATGATCCTGTGAAGAAGTGTGCAGTCTTGCTGCCAAAGAGGTCCCACAGCTTTGCTACCCAAACGCCACTATTCCCATGTCAGCGAAGCACATCAGACTCCTAGCCCAGTCATCTCTGGGGGAAAATATGGTGCATCTCTACCACAGAACTTGTTGTGCTGTTCTTCGTTAATTTTTTGGCTTCCTATTATCTGAGCAGCAATTAAGGGAAAAGGAATTAGCTTCAAGCCAGAATTGGCTTAAATACTTTATAAGGGAATCAAACAGACCTTCAAAGTCACGCTGACATGTCTAGCTCCAGCCATGGCAATGCGTGCCAATATTTTACACCCTGAGTACTGGATGTAGCACTGGGACTGCTGGCTTTTATTTTTTAAGAAGCACGTGTGTCCCCCCATCTCTGCATTGATATAAACCCTCCATGGTTTTTTATTTTTATTTTCTGCTCAGCTAAGTAAAAAGTAATCACCAGTGAAATATTCAGTGTTTGGACTGATAACTCCTTACAGAGGCAGTAACAGCCTTCTGAAGATGGGGGAGGAGGGGTGCCCCCGCACGTCCTTCACCCCCCTGCAGCAGACAGGTCTGCCTGGTGCTAGTCCTCAACTGTCCGCTTCCCAGCCCACGTCTAGGCATCCAGCCCCTTCCAGTTACCCCTCCTGGTCTCTGTAGCCCTCCAATCTGAAATTTCCAAGTACCTCACTTTCTAAATGCCTAAGGCCAACATGACCCTCAGGGGCAAGTCATTTCCCTGCCAGGAGGGTAATGCATGTTCACACACTATTATTTTCTTCCTTAGCCTATGCTGCTATCCTCGTCAAACATACACACACACACACACATGCACATGAAGCTTTTAAAAGCAAAGTCAAGAATGAACCCTGCATTCACGTCAAATAACATAAAATACCCTAGGTTTAAAAAGCTATCAAAATTAGCATTAAGCTGAATTGAATATGTGTCAGGGAACAGCTAAGGTACCCAAATAATCTTAATTCTTATCCTGCTGAGAAGCCAGCCATCTGCCATCTCTGATTTTGTGGGCAGACCGCTAAAAATATACACCACAAAACACTAGGTCTGTTTTTGTTTACATATATATATATACACGCATATACGTATGTCTAGCCTACAGTACTAAATGTAGTGCTTTGTCGTCATGCCAACATTTGTATTTTTCATGTAAGTACTATAATTTTATGATCTGGGCCCATGAGATCAGTATATAGGAGAGCAGAACTGGCGATGCGTCTAATGGCTGTGGGTAATTCCCAGGAACAGGCCAGGTGCTTGGCAGCCTGGAGAAGCAGACGAGGAGGAGGGGGAAGTAATACCTGCCTCCTGAGGGACGGGAGAGCATTTAAGCCGCTGGCTGGCCTGATGAAGAATAAATGCCATGGGTCCATGCTCCCTCGCAATGTTTCTGAATGCTCCAGAAAACTCCACCTTTTTGATCAGACCAACCGGCGCAATGCAAACCGCACATACGGCTTCAGTGAAGCTGTGTCTGAAATATTTTTCAGAGTCAAGGCAGCAGTGGCAGAGAGAAAGGATCCAGAATGACAGACAGAAAAGGTAAAGAAAAGGAATCTGAAGGGCAAGGATGAGGTAATGGTGTATCAGACACTCCAGTTCAAACCCTTGTCCTCCACATGAGTGAGGTGACATGTCTGCAATCATCTGCACCTGTGCCTGAGAGCCGTGTCTGATGCCAAGTGCACCTCCCATCTTCATAGCTAACCTCCACGAAGACTTTTTGGCCTTGTCCTCTGGTGAGGAAGCCCTGCTGCACCAGTGCTGCAGGGTGTGAGAGGGCTGTGCCCAGAGGGCCAGGTCTTTGGACCCCCATGTTTTAAACGCCTTCTACCAGTATGCAGCAGGTCTGACACCAGATATACCTCACTGCCCAGGCAACCTTGCATAGCTGATGTGAAAGGACACAGAGAAGCTTTATACCAAAGGCAAAGAAGAGCGGACTCGCCGCGTCTCCCAGGGAAGGCTGCTCTGTGCATTGCAGCTGTGCCTGGGTGCCTCCACCGCTTGTAAGAAAGCCCTGTGCAGGCACGCACCTGACGGCTGCACGGACAGGCTCTGGACTCTCTGGCAACCATTTCTTACCTAGGCTTGCCTTGATGAAGAAAGACCAAAACCTCCCTTGCCTCTTTCTTAACTCATCAACTGAGCTGTGCTCACCGCACCTCCAAACCCAACTCCTAGAGCAATGAAGCCTTCACTAACCTTTCTGCTTGGCCACGTATGCCATTAAAGCCCCTGTGTGCTCACGTTGCTCTCCTGGGCTTCATTCTGTGACTCAGGCTCACAAACGTTTTGCCTGCCAAAAAACACAAAAGGCTTTTCTGACAACATGCACCTTGTGGGAAGTGCTGGGGCATTAGAGAGGGCCTGGCCTGAGGCTTGTCTGTAGCTTGGTGTCCTGGTTTTGGCTGGGATAGAGTTAATTTTCTTCCGAGTAGCTGGCATAGTGCTGTTGTTTTGGATTTAGTATGAGAATAATGCTGATAACACGCTGAGGTTTTAGTTGTTGCTAAGTACTGCTTGTGCTAGTCAAGGACTTTTTCAACTTCCCACGCTCTGCCAGGTGCACAAGAAACTGGGAGGGGGCACAGCCAGGACAGCTGACCCAAAGTGGCCAAAGGGCTATTCCATACCATATGGCGTCATGCTCAGTTGGCCAGGGGGCAGTGATCGCTGCTCAGGGACTGGCTGGGTATCAGTCAGCGGGTGGTGAGCAGTTGCATCACTTTTTCATTTCCTTTTTTTTTCTCTCTCTCGTTGGTCTCCTTTTCATTACAATTATTATTATTACTATTATATTCCAATTATTAAACTGTTCTTATCTCAAGTTTTCTTACTTTTGCCCTTCCGATTCTCTCCCCCATCCCACTGGGGGGGAGGGTGAGCGAGCGGCTGTGTGGTGCTTGGTTGCCAACGGGGGCTAAACCAGGACACTTGGTGTTCCCAGGAGGCTGCAACCACCCTTTCAGGTGCACGGGATCAGTACCCCTGTAGTTCTCCCCGAGTGGTACGTGCCATCTCATGGGGAAATTCGCAATCCACAGTGGAGAAATGGACCGAACCTTGTTCATGGTGCTATCTGCTGCCCCTAGTTTGCATCTGTGCCTCTCTGCAGCATCGCTGTAGGACTCTGAGACAGCTGCTCCCACAGCTTAACACCAGGGACTGGTCAGCAGCAAAGCACAACACCCTCATACAATTCAGACAGGGGCAAGCATCACCTCGCACCAGACCCCTATCTCAGCAGGGAAGCTGGGAGGTACTAACAAACCATGTTGGACACGTGTGTCACAGCCCTCACGAATGTCCTGAGGCCATTTCCCTGCTGACTACCAGTTTCTGTGACATCCCAGACACAGTTCAAAGTGCTGCCAGTGGGTGCGAGCCCTGCTACAAACTGACAGGAGCAGATTTTCTCAACCACAATCCACTTGGCCATCTGGGTTAGCTACTTCAGGGAAACAGGGTTACACAGGACGTGGTTAAGAGCAATCACAGGCTCTTGCTGGATTTCATTGCACTGCTCAGCCTCTGCTGTAACGACCCCCCACGCAGCCCCTCAGAGGTTCCCTCTGGCAGATGGCACCCTTGCTTGGCCTCCTGGTGACTGGGAGGCTACTGTGACTGTCAGAAATGCCATTATCACTGAGAATTTTGGTAAGTGTCACCTTCAGGCAAGTGCAACAGAACAGCGATGAGGGTCTCCTGTACTCAGATCCCTTCTGCTTCTCAAAAACTACACATGATGTTCAAACAACAGGGCCTAAAACATGCCCCATGGCCAGAGCACCTGCACTGAACTCTGATATTTATGGGAAGTAGTGAGTAACACCACAGTGAGTAAGGCAGTCGATTAAGCTAACACCCCTGTCTTCAAAATAACTGTGAACTCTAGGCTGGTGCTGTTCCAGACATACGAAGCCAGTCAAGCGTCAGCTGTCCTCAGCAAAATACAAAAACAACTCACTCTTCTGCTCTGACCAGTGCATTGCCATATACCTGCCATGAATTTTCCATACCCAAACTAGTCAAGCAAAATCCATGCCAGCTTCAAAGCCACTTCAGAGCCACCGTTATGACTTGCATTCAATCTGTTTGTCATCATGTTGTCCCCTGTCACATGGCAAGCCACTCATAGACATGGTGGTGCATTCAGGGTACGTCTGGTGAGAGAGGAATACCCTCTGTCAGTAGGAACAAGGAAATACGTGATGTCAAGCCTCTTGTTTGTTCCCCGGATTTCACTCCACTCTGCATCATATTGCTTTTGCTGAGCAGACTCTGGTCCACCTGAGGCCAATACTGGCAGCCTGCAAGGAGGAAAAGAGCCAGAAAGAGCCACATAAATATGTGGCCAAATGCGGACGCAGACACCTATGGCCAGTAAATTGTTTCCATCCAGACTCTGGAGGCCTGAAGACACCCAACACAGCAAATGTGGAAGCTGCTGTCTTGCTCAGTGAAATTCATGCCTATTGGAAAAGGAGGCCTCAGCATAAATCGCAGCAGCCTGCACGGCCTGCATCAGCTCACACCAGGGAATAAGACCAAAGCATCTTGGCGTAAATCTTCCCAAGATACGCTCCATTGCTTTTCGCTTGCCAACAAGGACGAGGGCATAACCGTTTTGTTATCTGTCATTATCTGTTTTCATGTTCTCACAAAAAAATGGGTAATATTCCCCCAGCAGGTAGCACTCTCCAAGGCTGGCCCCCGGGAATAGATGAATGCATTCATTGCGGGGACCTTTGCATTGAAACTAAACCCGGCTGATCTCTGTGGCACTGGGCTGTAAAGACAGGCGAATGAACACAAAAGGGGTCAGTGAAGTTATGCCAAACATACGCTGTGTAATTGATTTCCAGATTTGGTTCACTATCTGTATAACCAAAGAACAAAGGAGGAGAAAGACTTAAAATACGATTCAAGACGCTAATATTTCTCAACAGGATGTTTTTGAAAGTTTTCTGTAAGGCATCATCTGCTCCTTAAGCCTTGACTATTATTCCATTTTCAGAATTTATAGCACAAATAATAACCACATTTTCTTTCTTTTAGAAGTATCCATGCAGGTCCTCAAATAGTTGGCTATCAATCTGAGGAACAAACATCTTAGAGATGGCTCTCCTAGCCAAGGCCTCAGGAGATAAGAAGAAAGTAACACTACGCATTAGCCCTAAGTGTTCCTGAAAGCCACGATACCCCTGCAGACCTGGTTACTTCCCGGCATAGGGTTAGTTTCTTGGTAGCTGGCAAAGTTCGCTCCAGCAACTCACACAGCATTTCCTGCTGTCCCTTTCCCACTTTCTCAAGAAAACCGGGATGGAACAGAATACCTTTTGAGGCCGGAGTCGATTGCCATCCCCAGATGCTTTACATTCAACATGCCATCTGTGTTTTGTTTTCTTGTTAAGAGGGTTTTGTAACAGTTTTTATTATCTACTGTAACTAGAAACAACAGCAGGAAATCGTGTAGTACAAAGCAAGTATAGCGAGTGATTTGGCTTCACAATCACCGGCCATCAATCCTCCACTTGAAACCTCTCCATTGCGAGCCTTTTCCATCCTCGCTTGCATATGTATATGTGAGAGAGAGAGGGTGCAAGTATGGGGCAAAAGCACGCATTTGGCAGAAAGGCAGGAGATGGGTAAAAAGACCCCCCAAAAACTAAGGCATAGCAGGGTTTAATGCTGATGCAAACAGACATCTTTTGCAGACAGCATGCAAACTAGTTAGCTCATTGCTCGATTTTCTGAGGGGGGACACAAACTTTTCTGCATCTTTGGTCAGCCCAAGAGATTATCTGGCTGTCCAATTTGCTCGGTCCTGTGCTTTCAGGAATTTGATTAACAGCTTCATTGATTAATAGTGATTAGTTTAACCAACGGAGTTAACCTCAGAATTAATGTGTGGTCAGTAATTTAAGTGACTTGTAAAAAAAAAAAATCATCCTGATTGCTGTCTTGCAGCCCATTTCCCATTAAATCTTTCTTTTCATTTGTAACCTTCTGCTTTCTGTACAAACCCACCATCTTGCACAAACTCCGTTTCCAGTGTTCGTACTCCTCTGTATACATTAAGTGGAGGAAAAAGGAAGCAACAAGGATTATGATATCCTAGTATAGGGTTATTGTAAAATTGCACTTGCTGCATACCACGGAATAGGAGATTTCATTTTCAAGGGCTCCCTAGGGGGCTGAGATAAACTACAAAAGTCACAACTTGTCATAATTAAACACTCATGCCTATTACACACAAAGGAAATTATGCACATTTATCTAGGTCATTGAAACATTCATATGGCAATACTATACATGAATGTCCATTAATATCCTGTAAGAATTTAGTGAAAGTGTTCTCCCAGAAGCAATGCAAGGCTGTCTTGGATGAAGGTGCTGTAATAGCATGGAGGAGAGAGGAGGGGAGGGATGGGAATAGTTAATATATTTCCAGCAGCAATGCAAAAGTGCTTAGATGGGCATACCCACTCTCTGCTAAGTAAAGTATAAACAGGTTAATTGATTAAGCTTTTCATATCATTATTCTATATGGTTATCAAGCAACAGTAATGGGAATGGTTTAAAAATGGAAAAACAGCAAGTGGTGTGCCATTTGGAAGTCGGCTTGGTTCGTCTAATGAAATTTGGTTTATGGGAAGTTGGTAGCTCTGAAAATATCTCCCACCTCTTCTCTCAGATTTGTATTTTGAATATCTACTTGCTGTGGAAATGGGTGTGGGCTGACAAATAAGAAAATATTTTCCTGTAGACACTGTTATAGTCATCCATATTCCCTTTATTCTTGTCATCTCCTCGATCTTAAACTGTAGCAATCTCGCCTGCCCTCTGGTACTTTCCAAAAGTCAAAAATATTTTTTTTCCCATTAAAAAAGCAGCAAGGATTGTTAGAAACAGCCCTGATGAGTTTGGCACTAGCATCTCTTGGGGAATTAACGGCCAGGTGTCGCTAATGGCTCTCAGCTTTGCGTCAACACTCCAAGTCACTCCTAATCCCCAGGACGGGCTCTGCTCCTTATTGCTTAATTAGAACACAAACAGCTCTATGAAAATAACACTGATGGTCTGACTCAAACCCACAAAAGAAGATAAAATGCAGGAGTTAAGGGTTAAAAAAAAAAAAATCCCAAAAGGACTAACACACAGCCATCTGTGTAAGTAGGTTTTGTTTTACAGCAAACACTGTTAATAGAAATGGCTGAAAATATATTTTTTCAGAATCTGATCTGTAGATGTTTTGCAGCTAAAAGACCTGCATTCAGTTGCTTTTATTCCTAGATTATGTTTTATGCTATTTGGACCACTGCCAAGTATGTGACAACCCGTGTGTGGGAAAGTGGCATGAATTTTAAGAATGAATGAGTAGTCCTCCAAGTGTTTGTGCCAGAAGCACCTCATTCACTAGTGGTGTTTGTTTTTTTCTTATATAAGATGTTTTATTCATTCAATCAGAAAAAAAAAAACCGGTACCATATGACCCATGAAATTTGTGCAACACAAAGAGTCATCAGGTAGAAGAACCCACAATTTTGATATTCCATCAAACTATTGGGTAAAACTCTCAGCCAATAAACATGTTCACAGGAAATCAGTGGTAAGTCATGAACCAGTTTTTAATCCAAAAGGGAGTTTGTGACAGCATTTGAAGTGATTCCACTTTCTTTTGCTTTCAAAATGCTTTTCAAGCTCTGACATGAGCTATAGTTTGGTGTTTGGAGAAGCATCTCATCCCCAGCTCTAGAGGTAGAAAGGTCTGCCTAAAGAAGGGGGGTCCTAGAAAGCCAAATCAAATTAGCCATGCTTCTTCTAGATTCAAACTTTATTGCTGGAATGATCCAAGGGTCATGTTTGTGAATATCTATAATTTTTTTTGTATGGACAAAGCAATCCAAATTAAGCCCAGTGCTCTGTTTAAAATACAGGGCTTGCAATGTATGCCTGACTGTAGGAGAAATTTCCAGACCTGTACTAGTAAGACCCATGTCTGGATGTAGATTCAAACACATGATTTTGCTTAAGACACTTTGTTCCAGCTGCCAAAGAAAAAATTTTTATTCTTTGGCTATTTGTGAATCTGGATATACACCAGATATAGTCCTACAGTAAGTAGGAACCTGACCTTTAGACTTTTACAGAAAACCAGTGCTCAAATGCAGGTCAAATGATTGTTTTACAATGCATTAAAACAACCTTTCTCTCCCTAATTAGCAGCTAACCCTAGACTAAGTCCCATTTCCTTCAAGAGGATGTTAGTGAAAATAAAGTATTATTTTATAGGTTTTCATTGGTGTTTGTCACTTCGAAAAAAAAAAAAAGAGATGTGCAGCCATCAGTATTTTGAATGCATTTGGAAGATGTGCCATAGCTATTAGCAGTGCTATTATCCCTGTCAGCAGCGCTGCTGTGCTTCTGCTAAGCTGCCTCGGAAGGCTCACATACATACAATGCATCCTGTTTCCTCTAAAAAAAAAATCCCTTAAGCTGACTTCTGTTAATCCCCCTGGCCACACAGAGTGGGCTCAGTCAGGCCGGGGAGCAGAGCCAATTTATAATGTGAGCTATAGAACCTCTTGCAAGATAGAAATTCAGCTTCGCACTTGGAAAGTGAAAGAGGGGGAGAGAAAGTGGGAAGGTTTTCACAGCTATCCTGGTAACAAAATCTGTATGAGCTCCATACTGGCAACAATGGTAATAACACACAGCATCTACTGAACAACATTGGTTACTCTGCTTTTTGTGTCTGTGTGTGTAGCAAACTGGAAGTACAAGTTTTATCAGTTCATATGTATTAAAGTCTAACAACTTTGTACATGCAGGTTCAGGACTTTTCAGAGATGTGTTGCTTCATTTCTTTCAGCCAGTTCTAGCTTTAGCCTTTTTTTTTGCCTGAGATATACGTTTTATACATTGTAAAGTACACCACAGGCTTGCACTATAAATTATTTCCCCAGGGTTTCCCTAGGGCAGAAGGGTTGCTTTTAACAAGATACCTATCCAAATGTGGCTGTGTGCATTTGTTAGTTGAATGCTCAATTAATTGGAAACTCTTAATAGCCATGTAGGACCTGAAGCTTTTGTCCAGCTTAGCCTGTTTGGCTACATTTCATATGGTAGCAAATAATTACTCTTTTGCACAAGCGGTACTGTATGAGGGAACTTTCCCCAAGTGAGGGAAAAAAAATCAGCGCCCTCATTTGATGCCCTGTATTGTCACCATTTGCTAAGCACAATGTGTTAGGTGTTGATTTTGCCGTATGTCTCCACGGCAAAATGAAGTTATGAATGTAGCATGGTTGGGCATATCTATGCCCCATTGAATCTACTTAGCCCGGGTAACAAGAGGAGTGAAAGGATGGTGTATGGGAATCAGAACAGCTCAGCAACCCAACTGCCTTCCCAAGACTTGTCAGCGCGGCCTGAAGCCTGTTCCACCGCATCTTTGTTGCTCTTGTACATCTTTATAAGCACACCTTCATCTTGTTATGGAGGCAATCTCCTAAAAAGGGAGAGAAGGCATGATTTGTTTCTTTCCTAAGAGATTATGAAACACCACCTCCTTCTTCTTTGCCTTTCTTTTAAATCAATATATGTATGGATGGGATTCCCTGGAGGAAACGTGACAGAAGCAGGTCTTCAGGAAGGAAGGCATCAAAACAGGTAAGTAGTAAGAGCATGGTAGCTTCCTGCAGGAAAACGGCACCACATCCTAAGGGCCGTGGACAGAAACGCTGTGGGGGTGACACCCAGGCAGCTGAGTTGGGACGTGCCTGCAGGGTGGAGGCCACAGGTGGGCAACATAACTCAGAAATACAACATGTGGCAAAGGGCAGGGCTGTGCAGTGCTTCAGAAGTGAGTATAAGGCAACTCCAGCTGAGAGGAGTCAAGAGAGAGTGGTGAGGGCTGAAACAACGAGCAAAGAGGACAAGCCTCGCCGCAGCACATTTCCCAGGCTGGAAGGTGCAGTGCCCGAGCTGCAAGGCAGCTGGTACTGGGACTGGGATGGCCCTGGGATGAGCCTGCAGCTCCTGAGCATGTATCTGCAGGTTGCCAAAGAAGTGATTCCCATCCCACTGGGTGCCTGTTTTCCAATAGCGTTCCCTGAAAGTTAAAATGCAGTTATAACAAATACCCTTATACGCTTTAATACATCATCAGTTGTTTAAGTTATATCTGCATAAAATGAGTGTTCAAAATACCGAGCGGCTGTGTAACCAAGAGTTGAGCAGACCTAAACACTTCATGAAATACCAACAAAATAGCTGTAAATCTCAAGCTTAAAATGCCCTGCTCCATACGAGCACAATATTTAATCTTACTTTTTCTTCAGGACACACATCATTAACTGCTAATCAACTCAAGCTTCAGAAATCCCTCAGCAGCATTCTCAGTTTTCAAAAATGCAGTCAAGAAACAAAGTACTTTTTATCCCACCCTCAGCAATGGTAACGGGTCCCAGAGGTGTCCAGGTGCAGACGACATCACTGCGCTGCACACCGAACCACGCTGCGCTGGATATACTTTGCCTGCGTTTTATAGGACTTGCACAAAGCCCTCCAGGTTGACAAACATAACTGCTCCGCGGCACATGGCGTTACACACACCTTGGCTGTCAATTAGGCAGGGCCTGGGAAGCTGAGCCAAGAAGCTGGTGGAGCTTGCCCGCTCCCACAAAGTCTGGGCAGGCGGATGCAGGCTCGGTGGGAGCAGCGTGCTGCGCAGCTGCTCCGGCTGGGTGGGAGGCAGAGGAGGGCTCGCTTTGCCCAGCGAGCTGAGCTGTGGCATCAGGCGCAGAGCAGATCCCTATTGCTGGAAGTTTTTATTTCCCTGTTGGAATCTGTCCTGGGAACGGTTGCCCTTTGTGCGCAGGGGCTGAGCTCCCGCACACCCACTGCAGCGCCCTTACTCGTAAGGGAGGGGTTGCTATTTAATTAGCCTGGCGGGATGTGCTGTGCGTTTCCACAGAGTGAGAGAATGCTGCTTTGTTAAAAAGTATGCTTGCAGGTGCTAACAGGAGTAATTGGTGGATTCCCCCCAGCATAACGTTTCTTCTGGGGAATTTCTGCCCCGGATCCTGGAGCAGCTCACATCCCTGAATGAGTGCACTGTACGTGCCCCTGCAGCCTTGATTCTGCAAGCTCTTGCTCCAGATTCTTTTCCCACCTCTCTGATTTGTTGGGGATATTTATACAGCATGATCACAGCCCAGAAAGCAGGCTGCCTTCTTTGAGTTCATGTTGTGTGCCAGAGACCTAGGCCACTTCCTTCCTCTTCATCTTCCTCCTCCTGCCTATTCTCCCCCTCCTTTTCATTCCACAATGGTTACTGCAGGAGGCTGCTGATAAAGGTGCAGGCTCGGGATTCAAAATATGGCAGAGTCTACTCCACCAGGGGCAAGGAGCCCCAAACTGTCTGTGTGGGAGACAGGCGTAGGATTAGATATGCAGGAGGGGCATATACAGGGACACACGTGCTGGAGTGCCCCAGCTCCAGAATCAAGCTTGGAGGAATTGCCTTCCCACAGCCCCCGTGTTAATAAATCCTGCCTAGTGGGCTCAGCTGCCTAGGCAGCACGTGGGTCTGAGCCTGCCAACATGTTCTTCACCATATGGATGCACTAGCTCAGGTCTCCATGACCTCAGACATCTCTGTACCAGGCTAACACTTGGAGTAGATGTGCCTCCCCGCCCTCCGCCCGTCATTCTGCTCTTGGAGAGGTCTCCCATGCCCAGGATCCCACCTGGTATATCCTTTCTCCAAATCCATAATGAGGGTGATACTGCACTGCTAAGGGCACCTGCCCTGCCAGCGGCCTCTGTCCTCCAGGCCAAGCATGATGCAGCATCTTCTGCCCACACTGCTCGAGGTTGGCTCTGTCTGCAGCAAAAAGGCTGAATCCGCTCTACGTGACACACCGGCCTGTTCATCATTATTACTGGCATTGCTGGGGAGGCGGGGAGCCGTCTGAAGTGCACAAATCAACGAGAGGGTTGTGTTGCAGCCCTCCAGAACAGTTGCTTTGTAGCCTGGCTCCGAAGAGTAGTGAAGAGTGGGGATGTGGATGTGGCATGAGGGAAGGTGTAAGGTGCCAGGCCTGCTGGGATAGCACCGGAGGACCGTGCAGCAGGGTCAGACCTGTTACGGTCTGGTCCACACAGCCTGTATGGCACTACCCCGGGGTGTTACCCAAGTTTTGTTCCAGAAAGTTCGGGGCTGGCTCACTCCAAATAAGTGTCGGGCAGCAAACTAGAAGGAACCCCAAGATGTCCTGGGCACCTGGCTGTGGGTTCAAACAAAGGAGCCAGGCTATTGCGCCAGCCATCTCTGTGTCAAGTGCTTCCCTAGTAATAGCTGCTGTGTTGCTCAGTGCGGAGGGGGGAGCAGGTTTTGAGGCAAATTGGACCCAAAAAATTAATGACCTGGATGATTAGTACCAGGTACTTGAACTGAACCCCCATCTGAAGAAGGAGCTAGTGGAGGGCTCTGGAGGGCTGTGCTAGCTCTGCTGAAGAGAGCTGCCTGGTGCGTAGCTTATTTCTGTGTTGGTCCATGCCTCCTAGCTGCAGGCTAGAGGACATTACCATAGCTGGCTTTTATTTTTCCATTCTAGAGGGACCTTTTAATGAGGAGGCTTTGCCTCTCTGATGACCCCTCCTCTGTTCCTGAGTCGGTCTGGTGTAAGAGAAATAAGGATATGGCCCAGAGGGACTAATCATATAAATAAGACTTTAGGATCTGATTCTGAAGTAATAAATGAAAGACTAGCAATTTTGTATTATGAAGCCCCAGCTGCGCGAACTCTCAACTTCAGCCTAGTGCCTCTGCCAGCTTCCAGCTGGCTATCAGAAATCATTTCCACTTCAGTGAGACCAATGTTAAAACGTCCCCTTAATCCTTTTCCAAACCGTGCCCACACATTCGAGCTGTATTTATTTTTACTACAATTCGAGCAGAAAAGGTGGCCTGACGTCACTGTAGGAAAAGCACAGCGTTTGTTTGAACACTTCAGCCTGACGGCCGCCCTCCTTCCCACCCTGTGAGGCTCGGGGCTCTGCCCGGCTCTGCCGCAGCCCCGTCCTGGCAGCCCCGACCCTCTCGGGCATGCTGCACAGGGAGCCCAAAAGCAAGAAGAACAAAAAAATGAAAACAGAATGGGTGGGGGGCGGGGGGAAGCGCCTATTTCACAGGTTTTCACCACCCATTTTGCCAAGGTTTGCGAGATACGGGTATGGCTGGGCCTTCTCACCTTTTGAGTGTGTTGCAGCTCATTCATCAGGGGAAGATGGCGGGCGGCCAGGGGGTGGGTTTCGCTGAGCCGTGTTGGCTCACGTTCACCGGCTGGCCCGCGCCTTCCGGAGAGGGGGAAAGAAATTCCCCGCCACCCGCGTCCTGTGAGCCCTGATCAGCGACATTTCAGCTTTTCAGCTGAGTGTGGCTTGAAGCAAGGAAGATGGCGCAGGCTGGGCGCATGGGCACCCTGCTGTGGCCCCCTACCCCAGGCAAGTGCTGCTGGAAACAGCTTTTTGTAGAAATTTCTGGGTGACAGCAGCTGCAGGACAGCTGCTGCAGAGGCGGCTGTATTTCAATGTGCGGGGGAATTGTATCTATGTAGGGGTGTGGAGAGAGAAGCCTTGGGGAAACCCTTTGGGGCGGGCGGCCCGGCAGCTCCTATGGCCACCGAGGGCAGCTGCCACTGCACCGGGGCCCACAGGCCGGCGTGGGCACGAGGCCTGCCCGCATGGGGCGGGGGATGCTGGCACCACTGTTGCTCCCGTCATTATTAATAATCATTTAATGTGGCCCTCGGTAATCTGGGGGAGGCAGTGCCATTAGCGGGGTGTGGGGAGATGTCGGTGGCTGGGGGCCATGGGGAGGCTGGCCCCACAGGCCCCCCCGCCTGGCCAGCTGCCATGCCAGGGGGCCTGTGGGAGGGCACGGCTGCCATAAGAACCTGCTGCTGGCTTTATTTTTAAACAAAAAAACAATCCCTAATTTCTGATGGGGGGTGTCAGTGCTGCAGGGGGAGGCTGGGGGGCTGCTGCGGCTCCTGCTGCGGGGGGACGACCGCCGGGCTGGGTGGGTGTGAGTCAGACCCACTCCCCCTCCGCAGCAAGGGCCAGGCTGTTTCGGAGGGACAGGGGTCCAGATCAAGCTCGGCTTGGTGAGCACAGGGGCAGGAAGGACACCACTGCCCTGCAGCTGCTGCAGAGGCCCATCGACCCAGCCTGCCTGTGGACCGAGGCTGCCCAGAGAGGGGTATGGCTGCGCATGGGGTGCCTGCTGCTCGCCGGGGCACTCTGGGCACGCAGCTCTCTGCAAGCCTGGCTCATTTCAGTTGCAGGGAATTGAGTCACCCGAAATCATTAGTCACTTTTGAGAAGTTTGGCCACCACGCATGATCACAAATCAGCATTGGCATATCATCAAGTGCCAGTCCTTTCCTTTCCAGTCCTAAAATCTAGGTCACCAACAGTAGGGTTTTTCGGCTTGTTTTACTTTGTCCATATTTTCCTTCTTTTTCTTTCTTTTGTTCTTTTTCTTTTTCATTTCTTTCCCTCCCTTCCTTCCTTCCTTCCTTCCTTCCTTCCTTCCTTCCTTCCTTCCTTCCTTCCTTCCTTCCTTCCTTCCTTCCTTCCTTCCTTCCTTCCTTCCTTCCTTCCTTTGTTCCCTTCTTCCTTTCCTTCTTTCCTCCCTTCCTTCTTTCCTTCTTCCTTCTTTTCCTCCCTTCCTCCCTTCCTTTATTTCTCTTTCCCTCTCTCCTCCTCTCTCCCTCTCTTTATTTCTTTTTCCTTTTTTTTTTGTCAAAATAAACAGGGTTCCTTCCCTTCAGGGGCTGTGCAGAACTGGAGACCTATTTGCAAGCCAGAAGTGTGATACACTGGCAAAGTTGCCTGTGGGAAGAATAAACCATGAACACTCATATCCTTGCTGATCTTCTTGCAATGGCTACAAAAAAATCCTTCAGATAGATATTGCTTTTTAATAAACCAACAACCCCCTCCCAAACCAACTGGAAAATAATTCAGCCTCTCACTTCTGACAAGCTATCACTGCTGTGCACAGAAACCCAAACATTTGATGCCCGTGAACGCGCGGGGATGGCAGCAGAGCGGCAATGGCTGCATGGCCATGCCACCTGCAGGGTTTTTTGTACTGCTGCTCAGGTTGGCCTAACTTTGTAGTAGAGCTGCCAGTAAGCTCTCCCACCAGCTGCAGCACAGCCCAGTCCCAAAGCTGTGCTGCAGCTCGCCTTTGAGCACTGTGACAGCTTCCCCCAAAGTCTATCAAAGGATCAACGGCGTTTTAGGAATGGTATTTTCTCTGCTGAGGGGAGCAATCAGCTATTTCCCAGCACTCAGAACAGGTTCTCCTTCACCACCCTCATTATCTGTAATGACATTAGCTATGAAGGAGTGTCTTGCTAATAACCGGCTTTTGCTTATTACTATGAAATTATTCTTCTGTGCCATATGTCATCTATATTCCTCTTCCAAAAACGTGCTAGGGACTCCATTAGTGGCATCCGCTGTTTATTGGGATCACAGCAAGCAGATAGTGCTTGAAATGTTCCTATTCACATGGACATATCACGTTAGAATTCAGAATAAACTTCAAAACAGACAAAGAAACAACAACAGAGGGGAAAGAACGCTCCCTTTGTGCTTTAATATTCACTTATTTATTGACAAATGCAAATTCATCCATGGTGAGCTGCCCCAAGGAGGCACAGCCACCAAACCAAGGGCACTAACATTAAACAGGAATTTCCCCTGTGCTTATTTGCCTGTGACTAAGCCCTGCTAAAATGTTTGAAGACCCAGAACCAAAAGCAAAGACATAACCGTTGTGGTGCTGTAAGACTCAGTATCTACTGGTCAATAAGGAGCACAAAGACATTGAAGTGATTCAATGTGGGGAAGTTTAAAGGGTCAATATTTGAAAATTGTGGCTTGAAGAGAAAGCTTCAGCTCTGATGCTCAACAACCAGCGAGGGAATGGTGAAACCCAGGAACGTTCTTCCTCCTGTGGAGCAGGGTGGGAGCCAGGCTGATTTACACCACAGCCCCCCCCTTAAAAACAAAGAAACAGATTAATTCCACCGGAACAGACAGTATATGGACAGAGTTGTTGTCTGTCCTATTTTTCACTGGCAGATCTCCAGGAGGAAATTACTGCGGGGATCTTTGATGCTATCTGGCATCTATACACGCTCATGCATATGGAGAAAGCAAAAGGAGTGCAACCATTAAAACGGGAACCAAAGCAGGATGAGTCCTGAAAAACCAGGTAGGAGACTGGAAGGAGGATTTGGGTGGCAGACTAAAGTAGCATATGCACTCATTTTT
Organism: Pelecanus crispus; assembly: GCF_030463565.1. Lineage (NCBI taxonomy): Eukaryota > Metazoa > Chordata > Aves > Pelecaniformes > Pelecanidae > Pelecanus > Pelecanus crispus. Next base: position 140,053,563 of record NC_134643.1, read on the forward strand.
AAGACATATGCTCACAAGCAGACAGACATACACACACGTTTATGAAAAAGGCACACCAAAAGTACTTTAACTATAAGCTAATGAGGGTTAGGAGGATATGCCACTCACACACACACCCCAAGTGAGAGTTCCTGTACTCTGAGCCCTGATGAGCTGGACACAGACTTCCTGAATGTGCGTCATGCTCAGCGCGTACATCCCCACACTTGGCACACACATTTAGGCCCCACACTTCCTTTGCAAACTTTTGCCCACCCAGAGGCAAGTATTGTCTTCTGACAGACAAGTGAAGGAGCCGGCCAGTCTTTGGGCTTCTCCCAACTCTTTCTGCACAGCTCACACAGTTCATAGGCAAGGTCTGCCTTAAGCCCTGGTAGAGCTCCACTGCCCAGCCTGCAGTTGGCTGGCCACTGAGTAAGCTTTGGCTACAGCAGAGCAACCTGACAGCTGGTTAACTGCTAACAGAGCCAGAGCAGCCATTTCGGTAGCTAAGTAGGCATAGAGAAGTTTGGCTTATGTCTCATTTCTTCCAAATGACTCATCCACCACCTCCCTATTCCCTTATTCTCACAGACTACAGGGCTGATGATGAATGGCCAAAACCCTTCCAAGGAGTCCACCATCCTGAAAGAAAATCATGTTGCTGCGCAGCATGAACATAGTCAGAATGGGGATCAGAAGACGGGCTCTGGTTTTTTACTCATTATCAAGAGTACGGTGGGGGATTTGCAAGTACATTTTGTGCCTGGGATGGTAAGCTGTGTGGGAGCCTGCAGTACAGACCAGAATAGCAGATTACATCTTGTGAATGGGTTCTGGGTGCTCATCAGTGTCTAAAGATGAGATATTGTGTTATTTGTTCACACTTTCTATCATCCTGCACACACACATAGGAGTACCTGTATCTAGTTTAATCTAAAAACTAGGTATCTAATATAACCTAAGGGTCTTGGTTCCCTTCCTAGACAGTGAACAGAAACAGACACCTCCAGAAGGTGACTCAGATCCCCTCAAATAGGTATGCACCAAGGAGCTGCTTTCTCTCCTTCCAGTAACAATACAGGTTATTAAATATAAATAACCAGCCCAAATGCTCAGCTTTCAGATGGCTGAAGTGGTCAGGTGAGGTGAATTCCACTCACAAGATATAATATTTGTGTTAATTTTCTTGCTTTGTATAAAAATGTGTATCTATTATAGTGGGGGCATGTAAAAGCACCCCCACACACAGAGGAGAGGAATGGCCTTATTGTGCAAAGCGAAGGCATCTCAAGCCTCCTTCCTCCACAGTAGTGCTGGCCAAGGCACCCATCAGGCATCGAGGGGCTGTGACCACCCTGTACTGTGGTGCAGACTTGGCCATGGAGGCTGGGGTGTTTTCCTGGTCTGCCTGAAATTAGCTCAGGGCCTGCCACAGAGACTGTAGTGTTCTTATTTTGAAATATTTTCTTTCTTCTTACATCTTGGTTTTGCGATAAATCAAATTATTTGGCTGTTATCTCAATCCTTCAACATTAAACAATTCATTTTAGTGTTAGGCTTTTATGATCAATGGAAAGCTCTTAATCAGAGCTGCCAGCAGTGCTGCTTTTATTTAAGGCTCGTGATGATTAATGAAAATGTATATGATCTCAGTTGTGCTAATTTTTGCTAGCTATGCCAAGTACTCCCAAAAGCCTGGGAGGATGACCGGCTCTAGTCCACTTTATGCATCACTGTGGACATGCTGACTGAGCCCCACGGGCAGGGATGTATTCCCAGCTCCACACCCAGCCACCGCATGAGTGCAAACACCAGCCGAGGACCACGGGCTGTAGGGCTCTAAGTGAACCCAGGATCTGGTCCTGAGGGAACCACATTACTGAGGGTAAGTCAATAAACAAAAAAAGGAAGCCCGGCTGGCAATCAAAGCCGGGGATGAGTTTGCACATCTGGTGAACAGAGTGGGAGTAAAAAGGAGTAAAACACTTTTTTAATTGGATTTATTCATATATCCCCATGGAAGCCAGTGAGAGACTAGAAACGTGGGACGTCATGTGAGAAAAAGCGCTTCATTCTGTGAGCCCTTTTCTGCCAGCTTGTGTGGCAAGCAACACTACTAGTATTAACAAGTAGAGGGTTGACTCACTGTAACCCAAAATAGCAATGACCAAGAAGCTCAGAATAACTTAATATTTCTTCATTGGATTCTTTCAAGTGAAAATTCGAATTTAAATTTCATCTGTTTCTTACTGTCTTTGGGAGTGTCGTGGTTTAGCCCCAGCCAGCAACTAAGCACCACGCAGCCGCTCACTCACTCCCCCTACCCTGATGGGATGGGGGAGAGAATCGGAGGAGTAAGAGTGAGAAACACCCCTGGGGTGAGATAAGAACAGTTTAATAATTGAAATAAAGTAAAATAGTAATGATAATAATAACAATATAATAATGATAATAACAATAATAATATACAAAGCAAGTGATGCACAATGCAATTGCTCACCACCCGCCGACCGATACCCAGACAGTTCCCGAGCAGCGATCGCTGCTTCGCGGCCAACGCCCCCCCCCCAGTTTATATACTGAGCATGACGTCGTATGGTATGGAATAGCCCTTTGGCCAGTTTGGATCAACTATTCTGGCTGTGCCCCCTCCCAGTTTCTTGTGTACCTGGCAGAGCATGGGAAGCTGAAAAGTCCTTGGCTAGCATAAGCAGTACTCAGCAACAACTAAAAACATCAGCGTGTTATCAACATTCTTCCCCTACTAAATCCAAAGCACAGCACTATTCCAGCTACTAGGAAGAAAATTAACTCTATCCCAGCCAAAACCAGGACAGGGAGTATGTTGGTGAGGACACAACCAAGGACAGAGCAAAGACGACCTTATCACTGCGTGAAGACAATGGTGAGCAGGGCTGGTCCTGTGAAGGAGCAACCCAAGATGGGTCAGACCACAAATTCATATACATATACTGCAGCTGAACTCAGCTCCTGATGCTGTCTGATCAATTTTGTCAAAATCTACTCTGGAAAGATGAAAAAATAACCCTGTGTCCTAAGAAGCCAGTGAACTTTGGGGGGAAAAATCACATTTGCAGCTATTGTGTTTGTGGGTGCCTTCAGGTCTCTTGAGGCATTATCAGGTCATCAAGTAAAATCTGATCACTTTGGCATGCCAGCACATGGTGTTTTGTACTGCTGCTGCTATATATCCAAGGACGCAGACACTGCCATCCATTGGTATGAGTCTATCACCTCTGTGGAATTCCAGGCTTATTAAAAAAATTTGAATTTAAAAGACAAAGTCACAAGACCCATGAATGGAACAAAATTCTAGTTTCCACTTAGACATAATAATAATAATAATAATAATAATAATAATAAACAACTAAAAGTCACACAAGAAATCGAGCAAAATCAGAGGCAAAAAGTTTTAGAAGTGAATGGCTGGGTAGTTACAAGTCATAAGCAGATGTTTCATTCAATGAAACTACTACATAGGTTGGCCTGAAAAACTGGCAGGTCTTGGAGGAAAAAGGGTTCTGAAGAGAGTAACACCAGGTCTGCAAAGAGAGACAGAAGATGGGGCTGTATAATACACAACGCTGACAGCAATTTGGGTATTTTTGTTTGTGCCAAAGAAAATTCATTTATTTAGCTTACTCTGTCCACTGACTTCACAGAATAAAGAGAAGAAATTTCACTAGTAAGTCCTAGGGAAGATTTCTTCCAACAGGAAAAGTGATGACCAAGCATGCAAGTGGAAGCATAAGTGGTATTCATGAAGACCCATCCCTACTGTAAAAGAGAAATAGTCTAATGTGCATAAAGGATGCCTTGCAATAAAGTTGTTAAAGCAAAGAGACAGGAAAATTATTCTCTTTTTTACAACAGCTGGGGCACTGACTCATTGTGTGGCCGTAGGCAAGTGCTGGGACTTCCTTGCATCTCAGTCACTCAGCAGTTCAACTGGATGAAAGCAGAATGGATGTCAGTATGCTCCAATATTCAATATGCTGCAGATGCTGCTGCTGAGGGAAGCATTCCTGGCTAAATAAGCTCACAATGCAAACCCAAAAGAAACCAGGGATAGCTGGGGGCACGAGTGTGAACAGCAGCGTTTGTGTCATCTCTTGAAGCCTTTGTGCTGTCGTAGATCTTAATGGTCATACAAGCTTGTAGCTCAAAGTGCAATGGATTGGATTAGATGATCTAAAATTGCTTCTGTCCTGTTTTTCAGGTATTCTTTATAACAAATCCCATCTCTCTCTCTCTCTCTCTCTGTAAAACAATATGAAACTCTGATTAGTTTACTGTACATATAGCCCCAGAATGTTTTGATGTATACATAGCCAAACCTGCAAACATGCTGCTGCCTAGAACAGTTCTGAAGTGGTTAATCAAGAGATTAACCTTATTTTTTTATATATATGCATACATAAAACCTTATTAATTATTCCTATCACAAAATAATTCAGCAAGCTGGAATCATTAAAATAGCAAGTGTGACATATTTTAGACTCAATTCCTCTTCACAGAAAAATACCTGTTAAAGTAATAAATATTCTCTGCACTAAACTGAGGTGCACAGTAGACAGAAATATAGGTTAAGATCTTGTACAGCAATGTTGGCTTTGGGACCCAGTTCAGCACAGCATTTAATTTTATGCAGGTACTTCGATCCTAATGCAGCAGAGCACTAATGCACATATTTAATTGCCACAATGAATAAAGACCTAAATAAGAATGGGATTACACATTTTTAGCATTCTTAGTAGTTCTTCATGTTCAGCAGATGCTTCATGCTTAATGTTTTACTGAGCTGGATCTAGGCTAAATTTATTAACAGAGAGATTTTAAATTTCTTCAGGAAATTTCAAGCACCTTCCTGAGAAAGGTCAGAGTTTATTAGCTTTTGAAAACACTGGAGATCCTCTGGCCTATGGCTGGACAGCAAACTGTTCTACTGATTTTTGATGATGCTTTTTGAGGCCAGCCTGCATTGTAGCACGTGGAATCACTGCCGTCTGATCGCCTCCTCAGTGACTTATCAGAGCAAATTAAATGTCCAGGGAGTGCGTACCAACATCACAAACTTGCAACTTCTTCTTCCAGGACCATCTTCCATGAATGACCTCATTGAGTGAACAGGCACTGGAGGAGAGACCACCCACTTACAAGACTGGCTTTCAGCAGCCTGAGAAGTACCCATTGGTAAGGCAGGGAGGAATAATTAGCATTGCTATTGTGCTGTACATGTTCAGGAGAAAAAAAGTAAGCAATGCTGGTGCAGAAATCAATAAAGCACACATGTCACAGTTACCGTATGCAGTTCTGGCCAGTCTTTTCCAAAAGGGCTACAGAGGAATTAGAGAAGGTAGAGAGAAGGATGAAGGGAGTGATCAGAAGCATGGGATCTCTTACACATGAAGAAGGAATAAAGAGACAAAGACTTTTCTGTTCCCCTACAGCGGTAACAGAGATGATGGAGGCAATTTATGCCCGAGGGCTATATAATCACAGATGGCATGGGGAAGGTGGGCAGGGAGCACAGTTTGTTCTCTTACCACAAGAGTTAGAAGGCACCCAATGAAATAAACAGGCAGCAGATTTGAAAACCAACACAGAGAAGAAGCTGGTTTCATACTGTGCATAATTACAGCTGTGCAACTCATTGCCATAAATGGCTCAAAGCAACTGAAAAAGGGATTAGAAAAGTTCCCAGGGGGAGTCTATCGGTAGTCTATTAAACTGAATCACAAACACAACCTCCAGCTTGGGAAGTCTTGCAATAGCTGGCTGGTGGAGACTGGAAAGGTATGCCAAGACAAGGGTGACCCTGCACTAGCCTTTTTGTGCATACTCTTCCCAGGTGTCTGCTTCTGGCCACTGTGGAAGATTAGCTCTTGAACTAGATAAACCTTTGGTCTGATACAGTATTTCAGGGAGGGGGTGGGAGTTATGTTCTTATGCACCTCTTGGGTGAAAAGGGTTCCCACCTCCACTCCCCCATTGTGGGACCCTGGGTATGCTGCCCCAAGAAATGGCAAGAGGTGGCATGAATCCCCACAATCTCCTCCTCTTTAATAAAGCTACTCCTAAACAAAGCACTGGTTCCTCAGGAAACAATGTCTCCCCACAGGAAAAAACCACTATTGTATGCTCTGTGGCTTCATTGTCTTGTCTTAAGATGGAGGAAAAAGGCAAGGCGTGCCAATGCATTGCCGGTTTGATGGAAAAACTGAGTTTACACAGACCAAGAGCAACTAAATTAGCATGTTCTAGTCACTAACTATGGTGACTTGGAGGAGGAAGCTGGTGGCACTGACAAACGGTCCAACTGTCAGCCCATAGGGGACACAACAGGTTTTCTGCATACCTTTCCGCACAGTCAGGTCTCAGAAGGACATTATCATTGTGAATGCTTTCTACTCTCCTCATTTTTCTCAGAAAGGCCTCCATCTGTCAGTGTTTTTTTTCCTAGCCTCTGAAACACAGGATTTTTGTATGTATTGAGGAGCATTTTATTAAAACTGCAGCAGCAATAGCAATCCAACTATTTGGGCTGGTGCAACTGAGAAACACAAATTTGAAAAAGGAAAGCATATTGTGAAATCAGGAGCTAAACTCTTGCCCAGGTAACAACATGCTAATTTTGGAGGGGAGAGATGTGGCTTCAAGTTGTCAGTCAAGGGAGGTTTGGAGGAGTGGGGGTGTGATGGTGGTAATGACTTACTGGTGCACTGATTTATTTGCAAAGTGCACTAACAGCTGATCTCAAGTCCCCATTCCTGCTTGGTTTCCTACTCCTGCAAATGCTTCATTACCCCCTTCCCTCATTGAAGAGATGGGTATTTTGTGCTCTGCTGAACTGCTAAAGGACAGGACACGAGTCATCACGACTGAGCAGATTTTGCCTCTTCTTCCCATTGCTCAGCTTTGCTCCAAAGGAGTGTTATGCCAAGAGCTGTTGACATTAAATCTGAACACATTTTGCTGACTGTTGCAGAGTGCATGGGTGGCTGAAGCAGGCTCATAACTGCAGATTTCAAGAACAAGCTTAAGAGAAACCCTCCTTTGATCAAGAAAGGTGACTGGATAGTCTGCATCCAATTCAAGCACATCGCAGGTGATTTACTCAGGCACTACCAAGGGGCCATGTTTTCAAGTGCATGGCATCTACAGTCAGGATGAGACTCTACTCAAGGAGTTTAGCTGCCACAGAGGCACCCAAATAAGTAACGCTCATGCTTTCAGCAGCGCAGGCTTTCACAGGAACTGAGCAGGAGGGGAGCCAGCTCCCCTGGCATTTTGCCCCCCGAAAGCCCAAGCCAGGGCCAGAGAAAATTATCCCCTTTGTTCAAGGGCCTGGGATCAGGTCTGATGGATATGCCTAGAAGGACCAGACATTTTGAATCTCTAGCCATGTCTGTGCAAGCTGTGCCAGTCAGAAACTTCTGTCCTTGTCTAAACTGTGATTGCTGGCAGTGCAGAGTGAAAGAGGTGTCTCCAACACATCCATTGCTGGCCCTGCTACTGTCATGCTTCCTACCTCCACTGCTGGTGTCACCATCTTTTCACCGAGGCCAATGCATGTGTAGTCCTCCCAGTGCTGCCATGAGAAAAAGCCATTTAAACCCTCTGAAGCCTGAGTGAATAGCACAGGAGCTCACTGAAAAGCTAGCAGTTCTTTGGCAATTACATTAACAGGGCTTGGTAGAAGAAGAAAGATGACAAAACATATTCTGATTAACTCCTCTGTCCCTGTCTGTGAGGGCAACAACAAAACCTTTCCATGCTGTGGGACTTGTGCTCCTCAGGCTGTGACATTCCCAGATAGTGCCACTTGCAATAGGGAAGAAGGGCCTTAACTTTTCTGGTGGGCCTGGGGGGAAAGCCGTGTTTCAGAAAGTGTTACAGCAGGCATCCCAGCTTGAGGAACGCATGGTAAGGCTCTCAAGCTCACAACACTGTATTTAACAGCCTGCATTCTTTCCTGGCTTCGCCTTTCATTTTAACAGGAGATATCTTCTATCCAAATGACATTGCTGAAGAGAGGCATAACAGATGAGAGAATGCTGTAGTGGTCTTGTCCTCCTGGGCTAAAATAAAGTGCAAAAGGCTCAGAAACCAACAAACAAATGGGGAAGAGGAACCTCTGTCTCCCATTTCAAATAAGCGAACACCAGCAGTGCCATGAAAAAACAGCAATTTGAGTTTCAGCAGGAGAGAAAGAGGAAACGCTTCCTACTCACAGATCTGAGGGTGATATGGAAATAGGTCAGAGCTTATTGGTACCCCTCCATGGACACACGGCATGTACATTATTGAGCAGAAAGGCTCTGCAGGGCTGGGGGCGGGGGGGGCTGGCATGATCATGGGGGTCTGGAAGAGCTTGCCGTGAACTAGCCAGCAGGAATGGGGAGGGAGCACGCAGCAGCTCCTGGCTCTAAATCTGTTTTCGGGGGATGGAGAATCTGTCTGCCTGAGTCAGGCACAAGCAGTGCAGCTCCCAAGAGGAGCAAACAGAGAGCAAAGCTTGCTGGAGGCAGGATTTTGAAGCAGCCAGGCTATGATTTAACAGTGCTTTCTGCTCAACTGGGCGAACCCACCTCTGTCACAGCCCTGGATGGCACCATTTATAAGCATGGCATGAGAAGGGGAAGGTCACTGAAATGGCTGCTGTGCTGCATAGCAGTGTTGGTATCCGAGGTGCCAGGACCGCGCTGGGATTTCATCTGTCCCTGTGTGTGACGTCTCCAGTCACATCCCTCCCCTGCTGACTTGCCATGTGGCCATGGGCAAGCCCCATGGCTTCCTGGGGCCCCCAAGAGCTTCCCAGCTGAGCTGAGCATGCCCCCTTCCACCAGCAGATGTTGTGATTTAGTGGGTTGTTACGATAAAGGTCTTCAGGCAGAAAGCCTTGTCTGCTGCAGTTGTGCTTTGGGTCCCAAAGGCAAGGGATTTAAATCCCAGAAGAGAAGGTAGCTGCCTTCTGCAGGACTGCTTTTATGGCTGACTATAGCAGTCACTGGACCTGTAAGGCATTGGCTTAGCATGAAGTGCAGAGACCCACTCCAGTCGAACACAGGTTTGTACAGTTGCAGTATTTCTCACCACAGAAGGTCAGGGAGGCCTTAAAGTTGGCAAATATTTTTTCTCTTCAAAGCACACATTCACTTAACAACAGCCAGCACACTTTAAAAGGATGTATTGGGTTTGCAAGGCAAGGTTTTGGGAGCAGGGGGGCTACAGGGGCACCTTCTGTGAGAAGCTGCTAGAAGCTTCCCCTATGTCTGATAGAGCCAATGCCAGCTGGCTCCAAGACAGATCCACCACTGGCCAAAGCCGAGCCCATCAGAGATAGTAGTAGTGCCTCTGGGATAACGTATTTAAGAAGGGAAAAAAAAACCCCAAAGCCACTGGGACACAAACTGCAGCTGGAGAGAGGAGTGAGAACATGTGAGAGGAACGACCCTGCAGACACCAGGTCAGTGCAGAAGGAGGGGCAGGAGGTGCTCCAGGCGCCGGAGCAGAGATTCCCCTGCAGCCCCTGGTGCAGCCCCTGGTGAGGCAGCTGTGCCCCTGCACCCATTGAGGCCCCCGGGGGAGCAGAGATCCACCTGCACCCGGGGAGGGCCCCACGCCGGAGCAGGGGGATGTGCCCGAAGGAGGCTGTGACCCCGTGGGAAGCCCACGCTGGAGCAGGCTCCTGGCAGGACCTGTGGCCCCGTGGGGAGAGGAGCCCAGGCTGGAGCAGGTTTGCTGGCAGGGCTTGTGACCCCGCGGGGGACCCACGCTGGAGCAGTCTGCTCCTGAAGGGCTGCACCCCGTGGGAGGGACCCACGCTGGAGCAGTTCGGGAAGAACTGCAGCCTGTGGGAAGGACCCACATTGGAGACGTTCGTGGAGGACTGTCTCCCGTGGGAGGGACCCCACGCTGGAGCAGGCGAAGAGTGTGAGGAGCCCTCCCCTGAGGAGGAAGGAGCGGCAGAGACAACATGTGATGAACTGACCCCAACCCCCATTCCCCGTCCCCCTGCACCACTCAGGGAGAGGAGGGAGAGAATGTGGGAATGAAGCTGAGCCCGGGAAGAAGGGAGGGGTGGGGGGAAGGTGTTTTAAAATTTGTTTTTATTTCTCATTACCCTACTCTGTTTTGATTGGTAATAAATTAAACTGATTTTCCCCAAGTCGAGTCTGTTTTGCCCATGATGGTAACTGCTGAGTGATCTCTCCCTGTCCTTATCTCCACCCACAAGCTTTTTGTTCTAATTTCCCTCCCCTGTCCAGCTGAGAAGGGGAGTGATAGAGCTGCTTTGGTGGGCACTTGGCATCCAGCCAGGGTCAGCCCACCCCAAAGGAATACACAGAGGGAATATACACCTTCATGTTGTTTGTTCTGTGTGTAAATCCCACTCCCTTGTATGGCCTGGATAGATTGGAAGCGCTTTCAGACAGGACCAACATACACCCTATACATTGTAGTACCTAATGTGCTCGCTCTCTGTGTGTAATGTTATGACAAGCACAGGAGCATCCCAGCCTTACTTTGAACTCTTCATTCTTCTGTACAGCTACAAGTGACTGCAGAATTCACACAGCCACAAGAGATGCGGGAGGGGACATCCCCTATGTGACCACACCAGCGCAGGGAGCTTTTGCTTTTTTGGGTTTCATAAGGTCCAAGAAAAGCATAAAAAGCAAAGCCATGTGTAAATATGCCCAGATAAAAGCTGCCTTTTTTTTCCCCAAAGGCAGTGGAAGTGGGAGGCAGGCGGTGGTTTGTCCAAACTTCTTTCCTCCCACGTTTATAGACACCTTGATGCTAAGAGCTCTTCAGTGGCTGATGCAACACCTAATCTGACTCCATGTGGTTTCTCTTCACCATCTGTACATTCCCTCCCAGATCATGGCCAGAAGGGCTGGACTTTCCTTTGCCAGTGAATATGGGCTCCTGGGCAAAGCAAATTCTCAGCTGGAAGGGTCATTTTAACCAGCTGTTCCTCTGCCCTTCAGAGTGGGCACAGTGGCATCCCTGTCAGTCCCTTACTGTGCATCCTTCCCTGGCTCAGATGCATGCATCCAGGTCCTTGTCCTTACATTGCCTCAAACCCACTTCCCTCGAGGATGGTAAATGCTCCTCTTCTCTTGTAACAATGTTAAAAGCGAGAGCTCCACGTCCAAGATGTCTTTTAAGAACTGCCAAATGGCCGGCTAAAGCTGACTAGCCCTGCCCACTGGTGTCTTATCCTGATAATGCAAGAAGCTTTAATTTTGGCTGCTGTCACCTGGCACGCCATCATTCATCCTCGCACCGCCCTGTTGCTTGATAGTGACCAGGGTGGCTGCTCTGGTACGGTCAGACTGTGCTCTAAAATGGGTAACTCCCCACTTTGGGGAGGGCGGATCTCGATCACCCTCATTTTCTCCGTCCACTAAAATCACTAGCTGGATTTCAAGAAGAGCACGTGCCTGATGTTTTTTGTGCCGGCGTCTCACCTGGCAGTGCTGTTCAAAGGAGCCAGATGAGGGGATGCCTGAGCTGAGAGTAAGGGGGCTGCAGCGATGCAGGCGGCGGGCAGGCCCAGCAGGGATGCCCGGGCAGATGCTGCTCCGGCTCCGCTGTGCCCCATCCAGGCTTCAGGCATCTCTCCTTTTTATGAGCTGCACACTTTGCTTTGTTTTATTTTTTTCCTCTTGTCAGCACACACAGCTTAGGCAAAACACTTGAACACTTTGTCTTTACTTCCTCAGAAGCAGCCAGCCTGGCACCCAGTCAGAATCCCAAAATAATCCAGTAAGGACTTAAGTAAACTGCCTGCAGGTGTTACCCAGCTGCTTCATTGTGAAGAAGCCTTGAACTCTGCACCAGCCCCTTCAAGCCAGGGAGGGATGGGGCAAGACTTGTTTTTTTGCCTGCCCTTACAGCCTGCTGCTCTGCTCCTGCTCTGGGGCTGGGACAGGGCTGCCTAGCCCCCCTCCTCCTCCCACTGCCTTTTTTCCACTTGCACTCTGAGATCATCTCTAGCATTACTGTCTCTAAGATATTTTGCCATCTCCCCCCACCGCAGACAATGGAAGAGGAAAATGAAGCAATTCACAGCGATTGCCTCCAGAAGCCGCCCGAAGCAGAGGAAGGGGGCACGGGCACGGGGGCACGGGCACAGGGGCCCGCAACAGAAACCTTGGAAGTCCTGTCCCCATCCAAACCAAGGGGCCTGAAAAGAACGGGGTTTTCATTCCCTGAGCAAAAGCCAGACGACCAGACTCGACGTAGCTGACAGGAGACAGGACTGTGCTGCCTTTAACGTACTTGGGGATACAGCTATCGGGTGCTGTGGACCTACGCTTTCTTTAAGCTACCTGGTCTCGGAAGGGCAGGGCGGTGTGCTGGCACCGGCTCAGGCTCCGTGCAGCTGCACCAGCCTGGCCTCTTCCCGGGCTTCAGCTCACACAACCCGGCACCATCCCGCCAGCGCTGGCAGCACAAATTAAATCCAGGTTAAAGGAGAGCTGCGAGCTGCTGCAAACCTGCGTTCAGCTACAGCCGAGCTGTAAACCTGCTCCTGCTGATCTTCATGGCAGGGAGTCGGGCCAAGGGAATAGTTCTGAGAGGTCAATCTCCAAATCCAGTGTTTGAAAAGAACTTTTCTATGTGAAATTTTACACACGCCTGTTCGTGTGTGCCTGCATGGTATTGAAATAACGCTAACCAGTTGTATTTCTACATGGAAATAACTGATATACCTGTTTTCTGTGCCTGTGCACATAGACATGGGCAGTCACACGCATGCTGGGGGAGGGGCATTAGATTAAGCTGACTGCAATAAACGTTAAGAAGCAGATTCGATAATGACCCCAAATATGGACCCAAGTGTTCCTTCTGCTACTAATTGATCTAATGGATTTCATACTTGTAACCAGGCAGTGGTTTGTATTGTAAGTTTCTTTTTTGTTCGCTGCTTTAGAAAAAACAAGAACTACTAGAACATAACACATACCATATTTGCAGATGTAATTGCCATGAAACGCGCCCCCCCCCCCCCCCCCCCCCCCAATTGCCAATAGTGCATTACTAATAGTTTGGAGCAGTTGCACTGTAATTTATGATGGCAAACTCTGGGGCAGAAATCCTCAGTCACTATGCACACAAATACAATGATATATATGCGTATTAATCTATTTTAACAGCAACACGATATTCTAGGTCCTCAATCAAATGCGCAGTGCTGTCAGAAGGGAAAGCATGATTTGCTTTTATTCAGGTGGGAGATAAAAGATTTGGGGGGAAAACTGAGATGAGAGGTCAGCGTCCGAGGTGGGAGTAGATCTGTCGTCTCACTCTACGCAGCCAGCTGCCGTGCGTGGTCCTCTCCCTCTTTGGCGGAGCATCCTTGCCTTCCTCGGTAACGCTTCACCACATCTCTGTCCATCCACGCTCTCCCCCCTGCACATTGCTGTCCCTCTTACTCCTCATTTCCTTCTCCCTTTGGTCCCACCCAAGTTTCAATGACTCTCTGCCACCCTTCCCACTTGAGGGAGAAATTTGAGTGAATCCCTCACTCGTCTTTTTTTTTTTTTTGAGATTGCCCGGCCCAGTGGGGAAGCTAATAACACAGCTGCCTGTGCCACAGTTGTTCTGGCCACTTCAAGGAGAAGAAAAAAAAAAAAAAAAAAAAAAAAAAAAAAAGAATTGGATGCTCTACAGCTCTCAAACTGGCACCTTTCAGGAGTGCTAAATGGTTTTAATAAGTAAATAAAATGCAGGCTATTTATCAGAGAAATCAGAATGGCACCTTTGCAGCTGTTCCTGTCTCTTGAGGAAAAAGATATAATTAGGTAGATTTTTTTTTTTTTAATTAAAAAAGCACTTAATTTGGAACCACTCCAGTCTGCTGTGTAAGTGTGTGTCTAGGCAAACTTCAAAATACATTTTCTGTACCAGATAGAAGAAAATCTCAGAAGGAGCCTCCCTGGTTTATTGGGCGGGTGTGTACTGGGACAGGTCTAAAAACACTTTAGTGTAGCTGACGGACCATGACCTTTTAGTATCAGTTAAATCCAGATTTATTTTTTTAAGAGGTATGCTATTGAAAGGCACTGGCAGCCAAGTTAGAGAAGTCTGCCATAGTATTTTCACAGGATCATTCCAAGGTATTCTGTTGCTCATGCCAAGCAATAAAACCTTTCTTTTTGTGCGCATTTCTGGACACCGCTGTGCTCTCAGCACAGGCAAATTATCTCCGAAAGATACTATTTCACGGAGAAAACTATGTTTTAAGAAAGAAAGTTTCACTTTTCCATATTGAGTTAATGAAACAAAAAAAGAGGATGGATTTACATGTGTTGTACATATAAAATGAGAGAACAGGCGTGTACTTGAATATTGTTTTAATTATTTTTCACTTGGAGTTCTCCATATGTTTGCACTGCAGTCAGTGAACAATAGAAGAGCTCTCCTGTGGTTAATTTTACACCTGTAAAGTCCTCTGGATACAAACCAAGATTGCGTGGCCAAGTGGATAAAGTATCTGGCTTATCTTGCCAATGAATTCATATGCTCCAGGGGGTCAGAGAAGATGGGGAGAATACGAGGAATTCTATTATTTTCAGTCTTTAGCAGATTTTCGTTACTTTTACCCTTTCTGCCTCCAATACCTGAAGAAAGACCCCCCCCCCCCCCAGCTTCAGGTCTTCGATGCAAACACTGGGGAAAAAATCCCTGCAGTGTCTCTGCTCCATGCAGGCCACGGGGGAGGAACCCAGGGCTCCCTCCGTGGGTTCCCCCATGCTCCACGCTCCGTGGGCAGGAGCGAGCGGGTGTGCAGGAGCAGTGCCCTAGCCGAGCCTGCTCCCAGCACAGCCTGGCCGAGGCAGCGGCCTCCCCGGCTACACAGCGACAGAGAAAGCTGCACCTCGGGGACACTACAGATTTTTGTTCAGCCCTGCCTGTCCTTTTCATACTGCTTCTAAAATGGGTAGATGTGGCACTTTGGGACATGATTTAGTGGGCATGGTGGCGTTGGGTTGATGGTTGGACTGATGATCTTAGAGATCCTTTCCAATCTTAATGATTCCTGGTTTTTACTTCCATTAAAAATAATCCAGCCACCAAGCCAGGAAACATGAAATTGCTACTCTGCCCTTAACTGGTTTAGCGGTGGATTTGGTAATGTTAGGTTAATGGTTGGACTGGATGACCTTAAAGGTCTTTGCCAACCTAAATGATTCTATGATTCTGTAATGACCTGCCAATTATCACGGCTACAGAAGCAATTGAGACACTCTAGCCTTTTTTCCCTACCAGCGCGCTGGCCGGAGACTCCTGTATTTCCAGGCCAAGCCTTGCAACAGGCTTCAGAGTGACCCTGGGCAAGGCACAGCGCCGGTGCTTCAGCTTCCCGGCTCCGCAGCCGGGCCAGCAACGCTGCCCGGTGGCCGCTGCTTACCTGCGAGTGCTGCCTGGCGAGAACTGGCTCTCCTGCGTGTCCCTCACCTTCTACAGCAGGCTCAGACCTCCGCCGCAGTCACCACACATTACCGTAATCGAAATTAGTAGAAATAATTAGCGCTTCACAATCATGCAGATTTAATATGCCCAGGAGTCTGACCCTAATATATCAATAGCATAGTTTACAGTACATCATTGGTATTCTTTGGGAGCCGTGACCTATATTCTGATCTAAAGGATCTTCAAGGTTCCTTTGCAAATAAATGTTAATTAAAGCACTTTTCTTCGAAAGCCTTTCTTTAAAATGACCTACAATTCCAGTATTTGTTTTATGGCGTGCACAGATAGGAGGATTCACAGTCTCACAGGAAATGTCATATGAATGTAGGAAGGAAAGAGAAAAAAAACCTGTAAGGAGATTAATTCCCTTCTACAGCACATCAGAATACAGAGTTTGGTGATAGGCTACAAAAAGGCTGAAGTAAGGAGGGTACCTATTACAGATGGTTGAAACACTGTGTTTATAACTGGAGAAGAGGTTTGGATCAATTTTTCTTTTTAGCGAAAAGGATGCCTAGGACATACAAAAATGAAATGTAGTCTAACATTTGCATTGCTTTCAAGATAGAGGCTTGGAGGTATTTTATTTTCCCTTTCATCAAATTTTCTCTCTTAAAGAAAAGTCTCTTACATATATCTTTCTACACAGTTCTTTACAGCATATTTTCAGTTACATTCACAATGCACTTCAGAACACGAGATCACATACAAAATGCAATGCCTTCTGCAGACATAAAAAACATTCCTCTTTTTGCACAGAACAATTCTTTTTTGTGCAGTTCTTCCAGTTAGAAGGCCTACTAAAGCTCAGCTAAAAATATATGATCTCAGAGTAATATCCTAAGACATTCCGATCACCAACAAATGTTCTTGGTTTTATTAAAACCAAAACAAAAACCAAACCCACAGAGTCCCCAGGGAGTCAGACTCTGCTATTGTTCTTCCATTTCTGATGCAAGTCAGGAGATACCAGACAATACAAATTACTGAGTCACCACTCGCTAAGCTGTATTTGCTTAAACAACAGCTCTCCCAGCTGACCTTTCCAAGTTAGCAGAGAGCATATAAAGACAAAAAAAGCACTCAGTGTTCAAAAACCCAAGTGATTTTGCGCAGCCAGGTACGCAGTGAAGCTGGGAAAGCGGGAAATCAGAGGCATGTCCCAATGGGGAACCGCTTGAGTTGGAGCTGATTTGGATGGGTTTGTTCTGCAAGAAAGTGGGGACAGGGAAGGGTGGCTCATGGCTACAGGGTGTAGGCAGAAAAGGGGGAGGCAGACCGAGAAGGCACTAGGTAAATGAAGGAAATATCTACATTCGAGCATATAGGACACTTAACTCAGTCCTAAAATAAGGATAAGCAGGGCTTCACTAGTAAACAGGCACACAGGACTCAGAAATTGATTCAGGACAAGGCGTACAGCAGCAGTCTACTTCTTTCAGCACTTTTTCTTTAAGTATCTTAGAATTTGCCAAACAGAAGATAGATTACACTTTATAACATAAGCCTCCTGAGGGGATGCTGCTAAAAGGCTGTCAGCAGAAAGAAAAAAAAGTGTTCAAAGTGTGCGTGTAGGATTAGGGACTCCACATTTCAACTCATCTGCAGCTGGAGATGAGATGCATTTGCATTTGTTCCCCTGGCTGAAGACCTAATATTCATTACAAAAGCTATTTCAAAATAGTTCTAGCTTAAAAATTTATTCTCACGTAACTCACATAAAATAAAAAATTTTACATAGCTACACTTCAAGCAGTCTTGCCTACCTCCAGGAAGATCTGCAGAGAGATTACTTTCAGTTTCATTTGGGTTTGAGTCAGGCCTTCAAATAAGGGCCAGAATTTACTTAATTACTGTAGTGCTGATGGGCCCTCTACTCAGAAACCCTTTTGCCCAAAGCATTGTATATAGGAACAAAAATAAAATTTGGCCCAGAAAGCTTACTTGTCATGGTTTCAGCATCCCTCTGCTCTGTGAATAAGTGGTTTTTGTTAATGATGACTGTCATTTTCCTGACGTTTAACTGAATGGATTCACTTTGGAGAAATTAAGACGGACACAGGAAACCTCTCCAAAATCCAAAGTACTGCAGATTATGTTTCTGCATTTTACAAAGCAGTTAGAATTCACTGGTTGCTATTGTGACCATATTCTCAGATCCCTGTGGCAGAGGGGAAGCTGGGGCTTTGGCTCACATTCCCTCAGCAGAGATTTGTGGTAGCCTAAGGCACTGTCGCTCCTCTTGGTCTTTCTTTCTGCCTTCGCAGAAGTCAGCAGAAGAGCATTTGGGCAGGCATCGCAGCCACTGCTGTTCAGAGTCCAGGGTACTCGTGCGAGCTCACGTTCCTGTGCGGTGCAAGCTCCACTGCCAAATTACGAACTGGAGTGAGTATACTTACACAGCCAGTAACATCCAGGAGGAGGATGGAATAGCTAAATTGGCAAAGCTTGTCTGAGTGCTCACAACACCCATTTCCTACATTTGTTCCTTGTGATCATTAGACAAGTTGTTATACTTTTTTTTTTATTTGAATGAAGCTCTTATTTGCTAACCTACATCCTGATCCTTCAACTATATTTCCATATGTTAATCTTCCCTACCTTGAGGAGTCATAAATAGGATGGAAGTTACACACTCAGATGCTGTTTGCAGAATTGGGCCACAGGCTCAAGTATCAGTGTAATAAATTCAAAGCCAAGCACAAGCTTGACTAGATTTGCTTCCAGACTAAGCAAGACTAGGTTTTGCCCACAGTTTCTGAGAAGAGGCTTTCTTAGGACAAGTGCCTGTTTAAAATGAAATTGAGAAAAGCCACAGAAATACAAAAGGTTTCAATGCTTGCAGTGGGGGCTTTTTTCCTTTTATAAAAAATATACTGTCTTTGTTGTCCTGTCATAGGAAAGGTACCTTTTATTGTTGCTACAGTTAAAAAGAAATTACATTAAAAAAATAAGATCTCCATGTAAGTATCTCACTGGCTACATGGAGGAAAGTAAAGACTTTTACAGATATTTGCTTTTGTTTATCTCTGCTTCCAGTGAACACTGAAAGTGTAGCTCTGTAGAACTACATCCTTAAATAAAAAAAAAAGGGGGACAAAATGTGCTCAGCTAGCACCTCCATGAGATCACACAGCAGAAAAATAATACTCACTTATAATCCAAATACATGGAAGGATGGAAAGAATGTTTTAGGGAAAATGATCTTACTGGAATTTAAGAGGAGTTCTGCAATGTGTGGAAAACAAATATGTTTTAATAGGTTGCTGCTTTAAATGTCTGAATTTATTTCCAAGAAGGTCATGACCATAAAGTAGAAAACTAACTCTTCCTTCATAGCAGTGGCAAAAGGGGAACAGAAAATAGCGACACTGAAATGTTATCTTTGATCTTGTAGAGGAAGTGGCAGAAAGTTGTTGGTGTTTTTTTGTTGTTGTTGTTTTGTCGTGTCTGGGGTCGGGGGTGGGGGGGTGAGTGTGGGTTTTTTTTTTCCCTTAAGGTTTCTTTAAACAAAACACAACCCCACCCTCTGTATTTTTCTCACTTTTCTCAGTTTGGAGTCAATAAATTCTCTGTAAAAACGTTTAAACAAAACCAATCATGTCACTAATGCATTACTATTAATTTCTCAGAGTTTCCACCTTTCTCTGACAATTGGGGAAAAAACATGCCTACATACTTCATTTTCATGTCCCAAGCACCTGACTGCTCTGTTCTCTCCTTTCCTATAGCCATTAAAACAAGTGTAGTAGTATGCAACAGTCAAGAACTTAAAAATACAATTTTTATCTCTCCCCCCCCCCACCAGTGTCAACTTAAATAGCTTTCCCTTTCCTTCTGAAATTTCCTGCCTGTGTAACTGGTAAGGGAAAGGAATTACCTTGTGGATCAGAAAACTAAGCCAATCCCTTTCAGCATTTTTGTTGCCAAGTCTGAGTGAAGATTGATGCTGTAGGCAATAAGAACCAAAGTAGGATGCAATACAGAAACTGTTCTTAAAATCCAGCTTACCAGACCCATTGCTTGCAGACCACTAAACATTCTCTAGCGGTAATGCAGACCTCAGAAAGAAAACTGGCGCTTAATGAAACAGGCCTGCCTTTCTCATCAGCTTTCATGGTTCACACAAGAGAGGCAAAACATGGACTGGGTAGAAGCAGCGAACAAGGTAAATAATGTAATGTTGTATGGAAGTGGGTGTTTCACACAGCCGAGCAGATAGGAAGCTCAGTTGGCTACAAGGGGCCTGGCTCCAGATGATGTTATTCTGGGTCCTTTCACCAGACCCTCAAACAGCCTTCAGTGTCAAAACCTTAGATGGCAACTTGAATAAGATAACGCTCTGGAGTCCTACAGACACTCACGCTTTGCCTATATGCAGTTTAAAAGGTGTGACATTGGCAGGCATTAACTGGCCTGTAAGAAGGATGTACATCAAACAAGCCGTGTTTGCGGCAACCTGAGCTTTAACTCCTTTGGCTTGAACTAACTAGAAGCATACTGAAAGGCACTAGCCAGCAAATATTGGACATCTTATTCTGTATTAGTCCAGACAATACCTAAACAAAGCAATTTAGGGCATTCAATAGAAAAGACATGCACAGCACCCTATTAGCAGGAGAGCTTTTCATCTTTGGTTAGCAACCTCTGCCCCCAAACAGAAGATCTTGCAGAATTTCACATCTGGTTAAGTCCCTTGTTTTCTCAAGTCTTTTTGGCATTTACCCAGTACACTTTCACTGCCACATCACTCTGAAGTCTTCCCAAAGCTAGAACGCCCGTTTGTTTCAGTAACTTTCACCTGTCCAAGCACTTTGAGATATCTGAAAATCCCCTCAATTTGGGCTGGTTTGTTACTCTCTGTCACATAACTGCAACCTTTCCTATCTCAAACTAGGCACCCAATGATGTTTTTAAACGTCTTCTGGCCTACAATATGGTTAGACCGCCTTTGAAAACCTGACACTAGAAGCAGAAAGATGGCATTCTGGACAACCCGTGGTCCCTTCACAGTTTTGGGAATTTCCCAAGCCTCATGCACTTGCCAGCCTGCCAATGGCTCTGGACTTCTGTTCCTTGATGGGGCTTACAAAGCAGATGCCACCCTTGGAAAGTTCACGCTAGCAGATTAAATGCCAAAGGATCTGCTAAGGCTGTGAGAAAAGAGGATGCTGAACCTGGTGTTCCATCACCCCCGCATTTTATTACTCACACAAAACTGTATGCAAACAGTTGCCCCATGTGTTAAACATTTATAGATGATGTTAAAAGTAACTAAAACAAAAATAGCACCTCACTGAACAAACAAATCCAAACTCAAATTAGGTCGTTTTTAAAGGGACTTAGCTTAAAAGGATAAAGCTCAGCTAAATGTGAAATTTCAATTGTTCAGTGAGAGCACCAAAATCAAATTCTCAGAACTGCATCATTCTGTCAGACTATTTACTATTTCTTTCAGTCAGGGAGGTTTTCAGTTTCCCAGAAAAACTTTCGGCCCTCGGTAGGTGGTGCTATAGCCCTTCCATCTACCCAGGAGTAAAAAAGCAGTCCTCTCTCCAGTGCAGGAGCGAATTTCAGAGTAGTATTATCAGTGTCACCTCACCACTTAAGGAGAGGGGTGAAAAAAAAAATCTGCGCTGAACTTGTAAGTTAAATACTTACATTGGCTCTTATTTCGGATGGCATTTAAAGTCAGCAGTTCCCATCTCACTTCATGAGCAGGTATCGTCATGCCATATACTGAACAACAGAAATCAGTGACTGCACAAGAGAACTACAAAATTATCACATTGCCAGATCCATAACAAAAATTAGAAATAAAGAACTGGCACAAATATTTAGCCTTTTCTGCATCTTATTCTAAGATCCTATGAGCACCTCCATCAAGCTATCTGAACAAACACGTGAAGAAAATACAAAATAATGCTATTGATTTGTTCTAAGGGATGAGTTCTGGCTATTAAAGCTGAACATCTCTGTGAGATGGGTTACTTACATACCATGCTGTGAAACCTGCAAAATTTTCAATCAGAGCCCCAAGGGGCACCAAAAGGCCTTAGCTGCCCTGAGCAGCCTGCCCCCGGTCCCTCTTGACCACCCCTGCGCGTGGGCCCAGGACCTCCCTGCAAGAACAGCCCCGACCTCGTCCCAGTGCAGGTTGGCCATGCCCAGCCCTGTCCCCTGCTGCCTCCCTCACCGGGCAGGGGGACCAGGGCGTTCGGCTCATAGCCACGTCCCCACTCCTGCTTGGCCCCGTCTCCTGAATGAGCCTCAAGCCCACGCTGCAGCAGCACCTCTGCTGCTGCTGACCGGGCTCCAGGCCTGACTTGTTACCCTGCCTCCTCCGGGGCGGTCGGTGGTCCCTGCCGGTCACCCCCCAGCCCAGATCAGAGCACCCTGCCGGAAAGGGCACGGTGCTGCCCGTGCTCTGGGTGCCCTCGGCCCCGGCTCGCTCTCCCTCACCGGGGGAGCACTGCTCAAGCTGCTCCCTGATGTTAAGTGCAATGAACAACTACATTCATTTGTTAGACAAGACCATGCAGTGATCCATCTCACAGATGCATGGAAGTCATCCACGCTACAACAGACGGGTCAGGAAGAACAGAAGTATTTCCCGGAGACTTATGTCCCACCTCCTACAGAAACCCCCCTTTGAGGGCCTGCCAGGCTCAGGGAGACCAATGAATGTTTGCTCTGTTCATTTCACTCACTCACATATCAACCCATCTTCTCCAGCAGTGTGGGAGCAAGCGCCGAGACATCTGCTGGAAAAGTTGCTAGCAGTATATCTAATTTGAAGCAACACTGCCCAAGAGCAGAGGAGGATCTGATACAGAGAGCTTATCAGTCACCCAATAGCTACACTTCAAGAATCTAAATTTTAAAAAACAACAACAACAAAAAATCCAACCAACCAACCAAAAACCCCACCAGCCAAACCTCCACCCTCTTCATATTGTAGAAGGAAGGGAAATGCGCTCCCTTGCAAGTTTTTCCAACTACTATGGAAGTGCTATGTTGGAAACAATCATTAAGGCGGTGTTCTTGCAGGAAGATTTATTTATAGGAACAAAGATCTGACCACTGATGCAGCAAGACCCAGGGCTGCAGGTCTGACGTGCACAAAACCTCTGTTGAAATCCACAACGGCTGCAAGTGAGAACTGAGGTTGGGATGGAATTTTGCCATTGTGTCTATTTCCCCATCACTGCCAATGTCTAGGGCCACTCCTAAGATGAAAATTAATACTAAAGTAATTTAATACTTGTGTAATATATATGAAGGTATTTTCTTTTTGCATATCAGTTATACACATAGTTATTAATATATTGTATGAAAATACCATATGCACCACCATTTGCAAGGCTACAATAGATGCATGAAGAAAGCATAACATTTCACGTTATCAGGAAATCTGCGCCAGATCCTGGACGTGAACAGTACTAGATTAGAGGGCTGTCAAGTCTGATGCCAGAAGTACCAGATGAACTACGAAATATCATCTCAAGTCCAGAGATGTCACTCATGCATGAATAAAGTGGCCCAGCTCTACTGTATGGAGGAAGGACTCGGGTAGCATTAGGGACAGGTATCAGGACTACAAAGATGGAGGACAGGTGGTGAATTCTCAGTGTTTCAATGAACAGACTACCTTCCAGCCCTGTCTTACTCCTTGAATAAGGATTAACACAGAAACTGATTCCACTGCACAAATAAGGCCTAGTCTACTAAAAATGCACCAGTTTAAAGGAGTTTCTTAAAAAATTTTACTCAACTCCTACCCTTTTGTGGACATCTCCATTTCAGACAGCTCACACAAAGCTGTAACTAACAAGTAAAATCTGAAAGAGTTTGCTTTGGTTTACTGAATCAGTTAAGGCAGTCTAAATTTGGAAATCATCTCACCTCAATCAGAGGATCACCTCACAGCCCTGGTTCTTGAAAGGAGATAAGAAGAATCTTTTCAGATGAAACTGTACCTGAACTGTAGATCCATGGTGCAAGAAATATTTAAGACACACGTATGTAGTCAAGGAGCTATATGCTAGTTTTATTTGTAAAATACTTCATTCCTAACAGCAAAATACTGTAATTTTATTTTATAAAAGTTAGCAAAAATTGATACATTTGAAACTGAAACAAGAAAACTATTTCTACTTTTATTCAATTCGCTTTTCAATATGGAAGCTATAGGTATGCACCACACTAACAGATTTCAGTGCCAGACAGGTCATTCAATAAATATGTCATTCTACCATTAAAATCTGTGAAGGACAGTGGAAAAGTTTCATAAAACTACTGAAAAAATATAAGCATTTTTGGCTTTTTCTGAGGTTTGGAACTAATAACATCTACACATGACAAAGTTCTTGGCATTTACAAGAACGATTGTATAGAACAGTAACGGCAGAATTTGTTAGTCATAAACCAGAACAACCAAATTTGTACTACAACATTTTCAGTAAAAAAAAAAAAAAACAAACCCCAAACAAAAACCCCCACCAAATCAAAACCAAGAAATTCAGCCTATTTCTTAAATTCTACAGAAGACTTCTGCAAAGAGGTGGCAGAGGAAACTTAAATTACTACTTTCATATCTGATAAGGCCATTGCATACCCTAACTTGCAATAAAAAAGCTGATCCTATACTGTATATAATAAACACTGCCTATTTGTTATGAGTAGAAGTTAAAGTGAGAACAAGTAACGTCACTATTTTATCCTATTGCTAACAAAAAAGCAAATCATGAAACCTTTGCCTTGGAGAGGACAAACTTAGTTAAATCTTGTTCTGCTATGTACAGAGGCATAACTTTGGAAGCCACATTTGCATCAACTTGCAGAGGTGAAACTGGTTCCCTGGCTCAGCCTTCTGAGAAGCTTTCTATGAAGTTGGACATCTGAGACTACACTCAGACATAATGCAAGTGGCAAGCAAGTTCACACACCAGTTAGCCAATAGGTAGACAGTGAGAGGACTGTGTGACTGATGCTGGAAAAAGAAGTAACAGAAAGACATATACCAAATACTTCCTCTTTTGACAACTAACAAAACAAAACAAAAAAAAACAAGACCAAAAAACACAACCAAAAAACCCCAAAGAACCCACCCAACAAAAAAAAGCCATTAACTTCGGTACAGTTACTGCTTTTGAATTTCAACTTACAAGTGAAGCTGAGGGGGATGTGAAATTGAATATATGAAGTCATTTTTATTTATTTTTATGAGTTCAACATCCAAGTAATTTTCAAAATTACTTTGTTTGGGCTTGCTTTTTTTTTTTTAATATATAATTCAGTGTACTAATAAAACTTAGTGTTGTGGGGACAGAAAGGAAAGGCAAGGGCATGAATATTTATTATTGACAATAACTTCTTCCTCCAAGTGATAGAGGAGCCAATGAGGAGAGGTGCTTTGCTGGACCTCATATTCACCGACAACAACGGGCTTGTTGAGAATGTGAAGGTCAAAAGCAGTATTAGCTGCAGTGACCATAAGATGGTGGAGTTCAGGATCCTGACGGAAGGGAGCAGGGTAAAAAGCAGGCTCACAATCCTGGACTTCAGGAGAGCAGACTTTGGTCTCAAAGATCTGCTAGGAAGAGCCCTATGGGATTAGGGCCCTGGAAAGAAGATGGGCCCAAGAAAGTTGGTTAAAATTCAAGGATTGCCTCCTCCAAGTTCCAGAGAGACCCATCTCAATGAACAAAAAGTAAAGGCAAAAATGCCAGGAGGCCTGTGTGGATGAACAAGATTCTGGACAAACTCAAACACAAAAAGGAAGCATACGGAAGGTGGAAGAAAAAAACAAGTAACCTGGGAGGAATGCAGCGACATTGCCTGAGCATCCAGGGATGAAGTTGGGAAACTTAAAGGCCAGCTGGAATTCAATGTGGCCAGGGATAGAATCATAGAATCGATTAGGTTGGAAAAGACCTTTAAGATCATCAAGTCCAACCATTAGCCTAACACTACCAAGTCCACACTAAACCAATCAAGGGTAGACTAGACTAAACCATGTCCTAAAGTGCCACATCTACCTATTTTTTGAACACTGCCAGGGATGGTGACTCCACCACCTCTCTGGGCAGCCTGTTCCAATGCTTGACTACCCTTTCCCTGAAGAAATTTTTCCTAATATCCAACCTAAACCTCCCCTGGCACAGCTTGAGCCCATTTCCTCTCGTCCTATTGCTAACTACTTGGGAGAAGAGACCAACACCCACCTCACTACAACCTCCTTTCAGGTAGTTGTAGAGAGCGATAAGGTCTCCCCTCAGCCTCCTCTTCTCCAGGCTAAACAATCCCAGTTCCCTCAGCCGCTCCTCATAAGGCCTGTGCTCCAGGATGACAAAGACAACAAGAAGGGCTTCTTTAAGTACATAGGTGACAAAAGGAAGGCAAGGGAAAATGTGGGCCCACTGCTGAATGAGACGGGGGACCTGGTGACACAGGGCACGGAAAAGGCTGAGGCACTTTTTGACTGCTGTGTCTCAGCCTCCACGAGCAGGGCCAGCCTTCAGGAATCCCAGGTCCCAGAGACAAGGGGGGAAAGGCTGGAACAAGGAAGACACACTGGGTTGAAGAGAATCTGGTCAGGGAATACTTAAGCAAACTAGACACACTTAAGTCCAAGGTGCGCCCACAAGCGCCGAGGGAGCTGGCTGATGTCATTGCAAGGCCACTCTTGGTAACCTTTCCTCGATCGTGGTGAATGGGTGGAGTGCCCGAAGACTGGATGAAAGCGGATGTCACTCCTATCTCGAAGAAGGGCAAGGAGGAGGACCCAGGGAACTACAGGCCAGTCAGCCTCACCTCCAGCCCTGGGAAGGTGATGGAGCAGCTCATGCCGGAAACCATTTCCAGGCAGATGAAGGATAAGAAAATCATCAGGAGTAATCACAGCATGGCTTCACCAAGGGGAGGTCATGCTTGTCCAACTTGATAAACTTCTATGATAAAACAAGTAGCCTGGTAGATGAAGAGAAGCAGTGGATATTGTCTACCTGGACTTGAGGAAGGCCTTCAACACCGTCTTCCATAAGATCCTCACAGATAAGCTGTTGATGTATGGGCTGGATGAGCAGACACTGAGGTGGGTTGGAAACTGGCTGAATGGTTGTGCCCAGAGACTGGTGATCAGCAGCACAAAGTCTAGATGAAGGTCAGTGACTAGCAGAGTACCCCAGGGGTCAATACGGGGTCTGATCCTGTTTAACATCTTCATTAATGTTCTGGATCACGGGGCAGAGCATACTCTGGGATCTCCTAGTGGACACTAAGCTGAACATGAGCCAGCAATGAGCCCTTGCCGCAAAGGTGGCTAATGGTACCGTGGGCTGCATTAGGAAGATGTTGCCAGCAGGCCGAGGGAGGTGATCCTTCCCCTCCTCTCAGCACTGGTGAGGCCACACCTGGAGGGCTGGGTCCAGCTCTGGGCTTCCCAGCACAAAAGAGGCACAGACATACTGGAGAGAGTCCAGCAAAGGGCCATTAAGATGATGAAGGGACTGGAGCATCTCTTCTGTGAGGAAAGGCTGAGACAGCTGGGACTGTTCAGTCTGGAGAAGAGAAGGCTCAAAGAGGATTTCATCAATATCTATAAATACCTGAGGGGAGGTTGCAAAGAGGACAGAGCCAGGCTTTTCTCAGTGGTGCCCAGTGACAGGACCAGAGGCAATGGGCACAAACCAAAACACAGGAGCTTCCCTCTGAACATCAGGAAACAGGTGGTTGGTTTTTTTTTTTTTTACTGCAACAGTGACTGAGCCCTTGCACAGGTTGCCCAGGAAGGTTGTGGAGTCTTCATCCTTGGAAATATTCAAAAGCCATCAGGACATGATGGTGGACAACTGGTTCTAGGTGGCCCTGCTTGAGCAGGGGGAGTGGATCAGATGACCTCCAGAGGTGCCTTCCAACCTCAACCATTCTGTGACTCTGAACAATGACTGCACATCTTTCAAGATTTTAAGTTAACAAAGGCAGCATGATAAGTCTGTAGAACAGCAGGCTACCCAGACAGCAAAGCAAATATGCCTAGCCTTGTAGACCTGAGTATTAAAAGCTACGGTTACAAGCTTGAGAAGGTGTACCACTGATGCTGGTCATCTCTGACTGCATACCAGGAACACAGCATGTATCCTCAGTTTTAACTGAAGGACCAATGACTTGAAGCTGATGGAAATTATTATTTCTCAAATCTGAATCAGGACCAAAATCCTCTAGATGAAAGTTGCAGCAGATTTGCGTCTTGTGGACATCCACACCAGTGGACGTGACATACACCACTGAACAGCAGACCAAACCCCTGAAGAAGTATTTTCTTTAAATTTCATCAAGAAAAACAGAATCAGCCATTGGACTGTTTGTTCTGGATGCTTTTTTTGTGCTTTTGTACAGCTAAATCAGAGCAAAGAAAATATTACCAACTGTATTTACATTGTTGTCTGCCTCTTTCCTTATCCTACAACAAAGACTGCTGTAGGAGGCAAAAAAAAAAGTGAGACACATATAACAAGTTAGCTAGATGCAGTAATTTTTTTTCCTTTCTGCATTAGATATTTTTGCTTAAAATATCCAATTGTCAAAGCAAATTTCATTCCTCACACAAAATGAGATAATTTAGCTGACTATGAGTCTTTCTTGAAGGATGACCATTCTTTCCTCTCCAGATTTCTATCTGCTTCTGCTGACTTGATGCGTAGTGCATGTTTCCTAATCAGTTTAATCTTTCAGAGTCAATGAATCATAAGAAGGTGCTTTTATGGGAGAGCACATTGCAAATGCAACAGGGAACAGTGGAAGTAATTTCTGAGGAGCACAAATGCTACTTATACAAGGCGTTAGGGTTCCCAAGTCTTCTACTAACTTTGGTCTTATAAACAATACTATTTAGTGCTGCTGACAACTTGGTATAATAGGGCAACTCAATGTAATAGGCTTGTATGTGGGATTTACAAAACCCTGCTAAATTAAGATTTGAGAGAGATGTTAGAGAGCTTCAGTCCGTGAGATTGATAGTGTCACTTTCAAATGGCTTTACTGAAGTGGGACTCTGTGGAGGACTCTTTGCTCTCAATCGTGGCACTGCCAAGGCTTTCCGGCGGATTCCAACTGTAGCCTTTTTATGGTCATGTCTGAGACTGCGGATCGTGCTGTTTATGGCAGCCACGCATGCCTTCCAATCATATCCAGTTTCCTTTAGATCAAAAGATGGATAATTCTCTTGAAGAAAGTCTAAAAATAAACAAGTATATAATAGTGAGTTATCAATTATTTATGCAAGCTACATACTCTTTCTGGATGTTATTAAGCCAAAACAAGTGCATGCTACCAAAACAGGACAGCTAGACATATTACAAGGCTTGAAGAGCAAAGCTAGAGGGCAGATATTTTTTCCCGTTCTTTGTTTAATTTGAAAATGAGTAACAAAAGGTCTAAGCATAAAACCAAAACATGCCAAGAAAGCATGTAACCAGGTACGCTGGCTTGATCCCTTGAAGTGCTGAATAACTTCAGCTTCTAATGTGGTCAACCAGAGCAAAGAAATCTCAGGCTCCATTTCAGAGTGACCAGCATTTGGCAGGACCAAGCCCTCCTTCAGAGGATCTCCTACAACTATATTCACTAAAATGAAACACACCAATTCAACATAACACAGCTGTAGAGGAACAACAGTGACAGAAAAACTGCAAGAGCTTATTCCTTACCACACTGCAACAAGATCAGTAAATAAATACTTGAGTTCGGTAGCAATGGGATAAATAACATAAGACTACAGCACCTTTCTCCCCTTCAACAAGTAAAATGAGTAGTTTTAAAAACAGATTTTAGGGTTGTTTTTTTTAATTCCTGAGGAGTGATTGTCCTTCTGAGCTTAGCTGAGTTATATGTTTTCTCTAAGCAAGCCCCTAGAAGATTTAAAGAGGCACCAAAAAGGAATTCGCAGCTGTAATTTCAAATCAAAAGCAATATTATTGCTACTTCTCTGATTAACATCTACATTTACCTCAGGAGAATGAAAGGTATAGCTCATTGATATTATGTCAGTTTTGTTCTTCCATTGCTCTCACATATACTAGCAAGTAAAAATCTAATACAGTATCATTGCTTACAGTTCATGTTCTAACTTGTAGTTCCAAACCTGGAAACCTATTTTGCCAGAAAAGCATGGGTCTGAAGGAAGAAAATAACAGAGAGAAAAGCTTGTGCTCTCACAGTTTACTCTGCTCTGGGGTGGGGTGGGGGGTGATGGTCGGGCATGCAGTGGGGGAAGTGACAGCGCAGGTTTTCATTCCCAGGATGCTCCTGTAATAAACTATGCTGACAAAGGATACACAAGCTGTTGGCTGAAGCAGCAGCCAGGCTCTCTTCCCTTCCATCCCCGACAGCAAATTGAAGAAAATACTTTGCCTCAGAACTACAGCACAGAACAGGAATTCCTACTACTAGACCTACAGAGCCTTTGTACATGGCCCACAAAACAGCTTTCAAATTATGCCTTTTCTTTCATAGAAATTGACCAATTGTTGGGACTACAGCAAGGCTATGCGGGGCCTCTTCCTGCTCTGCAGGGTTACATTCAGGGAGCTGATGCTGCCATCCAATCAGGCCATGTTATAATGCTAAAGAAAACAGGGCCAGGGACTGCCCTCTGGCCCCAGAGCCAAGTGACACAGCCTGGCTACAACCACAACACAGAGGACTTTGTCTCTCATCTGCTCTGGAGCCTACGTGGTGTTCCTGCAGCCCCAAGACGCACTTAATACATCTTTTGAATGCTTCTTAAGCTCAGAATGTCATGAAACAGAATACATGTAATATGGGAGTATGTGGAGACACTTAAAGTGGCAAAGCTTCCCAGGCTAGTGGTGAAGGAATATTTACAGTGTGGGAAAGCCCACTCTTATGTATAGTCTTGCCATACTGGGAAAGGTTTCTGGCATGCTCTGTCCCTCAAGCCATGCCCAGATGTCACGCCAGAGAGTGCCAGTCCCAGCTCCATTTTATTTAGCACTATTGCTGTATCCTCAGAGGCAATCTTGCCACACCTGCAGAGCTGTTAGGCTGCACTGTCCAGATCTTAATAACTCTTTCAACCTCCCTATACTGTAGCCACGGAGGAGAAGCAGTTTCAAGACTTGTTAGGAGATGCACGCTGCAGAAAAGTGTGATGAACCACAGAATACTTTGAATCAGAAGGGACCCATAAGGATCATCGAGTCCAACTCCCTGCTTCTTGCAGGACTACCTAAAACTAAATCATATGACTAAGAGTGTCATCCAGACAAGGCTAACTAGTCAAATATGCAACCTTACTGACCCAGTGAGCACTATCCCACAGTGATATCATAAGGACACAGGAGGAAGTAAAACCCTACATCAAGCCAGTGGTGTTGGGAAATGTTAAAGGCACTCCACTATTACACTGCCTGCAGCCTCGGATCCAGCCCAGTAAATAACATCCCACAACCAAAACTTAAGAATTCCTGGCAAAATATTTTCTCTTCAGATTTCTCATATAAAAAGCCAACTTTTACAATGAAAATAAAACAAGAACACAGAAAATCAAAGAAAAGGTAGAAAGATTTCTATATTGCATGACCAAACCTTTTCAGATATATTGAACTCTCTTTAAGATACTGTAATAGCCACGGAGCAAATGGCCACTAAAACCTGATGATCTTTCCCCCAACACCACTGTTTGTACTGGCCACGCTTAAGTCTTACCAGATAATGCCAACTTTTCTTCTGTGGGATAACCCATACACCTTTTCTACCTACAACCTGCTTTACATTCCTCCTCACTTGCTACATAACTGTTATACTAATTCTACCGTCACAGTTCTGCTTGCTTTATCCAGCCTTGCAGGAGGGACCGAATGAGACTAACAGAAGAGTCCCTCTCAGGAAGGAGCATGGATCAGTGTTCCAGAAGTCTCAATGCTGAAGCGAGAACAATCAGAAAGCAAAACACCTGCTACAACTCCAAACATAACATACACTCCCTCTGCTTCTGGAATAGCATTTGCAAACAGAGTAAATAATACCAATTTCCCAAAGACATCTGGATTCACGTAAGCTTGAGGAAACTGCAAAACCGTCCATATTCATGGCGTGGAATAGGCTGTTGCATGTTATTTGAAAAGACACACTTCAGTAAAGATTCATTATTCAAATAGCTCAAACTGGTCTGGTTCAAAATGCTGCCTGTTCACTTGGCAGCAGTCCTTATCCCACTTGTAGCTTCTAAACAGCTAAATCATTTGCTGAGACCTTTTCTCTCAACAGTGCCTCTCAGGTGAATATGGACAGCTGATCTCTGAGCCCTTAGAAGGACAAGGCATTTGAATCTGTTCCTTTCCAATCACTCAGGCCATCAGGGACTTTGGGAGGTCTCTACTCCGACCTTCTGCCCAAATCAGGAACAACTCTGAGGTCAGACCAGGGCTTGCTCAGGGCTTTGTCCACTGAGGTGTGGAAAAGGAGTCTGCTCATATCCAGTCTGAACCTCTCATTTCCATCTATGCCTGTGGCCTCTCATCTTCCCACATTCAATGCTGCAAACAGCTTGACTCTAGGAGGAGTTTACTGAGAAAACAGATAGTGGCAGGCTGCTACTAGGACCCCTCGGAGCCTTTTCTTTTCCAGACTAAATAAGCCCAGTTTCCTCACTGGGCAAGTGCTCTTGTTCCCTGTCCCTTTTGGTGGCCCTCCAGCTTGACTGACATCTCTTTCTTGTACTAGGGAACCCAAAGCTGGATGCAGTAATCCAAATGCAAACTCACGAGTGCTAAACAGAGATAATCCTTTCCCTTGATCTGCTGGCTGTGCACCTGTTAATACAGTCCCAATTTGCTGTCAAATGTCAACCTGATGAGTGTTCTCTGTTGTCTCCAAGTCATAGATAAAGATGTTAAATGGGCCAGGTATCAGGACAGACCCCTACAGTATCCCATGCGTCAGTCACCCAAGCAGAGCATGACTCGCTACCCTCTGAGCACAAACATCCATCTAGTCCTTTCACGTTGTCCACCCATCCAGACTGTAACATCCCAATGTGAACACCAAAATATCGTCAGAGACAGTGTTGAAAGCCTTGCTAAAAAAATAATCAAGCTAAATGACAGCCACTGCTCATCCACAAATCCAGTCATTTTATCACAAGGCAATCAGATGGGTCAAATGTGACTTACACTAGGTAAAAAACATGCTATTCCCAACCACCACCACCCAGAAGCCTGAGAGACCTTCATGGTGAAGACTGACGCAAAGGAGGCACTGAGCACCTCAACCTAATCTGACTCCGCTGTCAAAGTTACCTGCCCCATTCAACAACAGGCCCACACTGTCCTTGCTCAATCTTTTATCACTAATGTTGTGGTAGAAGCTCTTCTTGCTGCCCTTGACATGCCTTGTGAGTCTCAACTCTCGCTGAGCTTTGGCTTTCCTGACACTATTCCAACACTCCCAGGCAAAGTTGCTAAATTCTGCTTCATAAGCTGTCCTTGCTTCCAATCTCTACATACTGCTTTTTTGCACTGGAGCTCAGTTACGGATTCCCTGCTTAGCCAAACTTGTCTCCCCATAACTCTACCAGTTCTCCTAAGTGTCAGGATGGACTCTCTTGTGCTTGCAGAACGCTGCCCTTAAAGACCTGCCAAATTCCCTGAGCTTCTCCCCTCTTCAGAGCTGTCTCTCATAAGCTCCCACCTATGAGTTTTCCAAATAAGCCAAAGTCTGCTCTCCTAAGCTACAGGGTCTGTTCTCTCAGACCTTTTTAATTCTACTTGGGATTTTGAGGTACATTATTTCACAGTCTCTACAGGCAATACTACCACAGATTATCACACCCGAACCCTTTTCATGAAGGGTGCCGTAATGTGCTGTGCGTTACCTCTGGTTGGCCTACCTAGCCCCTGTATCAAGAAATTATCCCAAACACCCTCCAGAATCCTCTGGGACTGCTTCCATCTCCCACTGTGTTGCCCCTTCAAGCAGATGCCATGGAGACCGAGTTTCCTCATATGAACCAGGTTTGTGATCTGGAGACTTCCTTGAGTGGCTTAAATATAACTTCGTCTACTTTCTCTCAAATTGTTCCACTGCTTGCACTAATACCTGTCAGAACAGTTTTACAGACTTATTTCTGAAGCTCCATGGTTGGTTCATAGGATACAAAATTAATCACTCTTGTTAATTTCTTCATATTATCAGCTGAACAGAGATTTTCTTACTTACCTCTGAGAGCATTAATTTTGTTGCAGTCCAGTGGGCTCATGCCACGTTCAAGATTACCATATACGTTGCTTTTTACCAGCACATCTTCAGTGAACATATGACGAATTAGGTAGCGAGCTGACAACTCTGGCCGAGACTTCCCCTTAGCTACATAAATGACTGAGAAAGGCAACTGAACGTTGCGCCATGGACTTCCAAGAAGTTCTAGAAAGAATGTCAGAGACACAGAGAGAGAGAAAAATATTTTACTTATTCAATACTGACCACACTTCAAAATGGCTGTATCACACTAAAACTAGGGACACAAAAAGTTCTCCCTGAAACTACTGTACTTGTTTGGAAAGACCAGAGCAAGGCCATAATGCTACAGCTAATACTAAAATGCAACATATTGCAGACAAATGTCCAAGTAGACAAAAAACCCTGCCTATTTTACAACAATGTAACAGCACTTCTGCTATGCTTTCAGCAATGCTAACAATGTAACCTGCATTATTAATGATTGCTTTCTACATTGTTTTCATCTCATGTGAAAAGATGATGCTATTCCAACTACGTAAGTAAATAAAAGCTCTGCTATTTCAACAGTGCTTAGATCCTGTTAACTACTTCAACCTGACTCCACTGCAAACATTAAAAAAACCCTGCAAAATGTATAATAAATCATGAGATCTGTGGGATCAGACTAACAAATCTTGGGTGCAGGAGCATATCTGGTAAAGCCCCAAAGTGATTCTAATCAAAAAAATTATTTCCAAGGGCAACTAATCTCAGCACATTTTCCTTGAAGCTCTCTAGAGGCATCACATGCTATACATGGAATTTTTTCCAATGCATTTGTATATTGTGCATTTTTATTTAAAAAAAAATAAAAGCAAGTATAAAGGCTGCTTTAAGATTTCTGTTGTCCTAAATTGTCAGTTTTACAGAAAGGTGTGCTTTTCTTCTGAAATTGCAATACCATTCAATAGATGCTCTGAGCAAGCTTACTCCATTAGGGTAGAATATCTACCAAATTAAGTAAACAGAGCAACTGTGAAATAATTCTTGAAAAATAATTATTCAGAGAAACTGATCAGAATACCCTATAGCTGAACTTTCCAATCTCACAGTGGATATGCATTATGGGACACTGGTAGATGCAAACACATGTTCTGTTAGCCAGATAATGTTCTTGTTTGCTCCCAGTTAGAATTACTATATGTACACATCAAGAGACTGCGTTAAGAGGAAGAGTCACATAGTTCAGCGAATCCCTTTACTATGCAAATTCACCTACAGCAGCATCTTCTGCCTCTCACAAATCCAGAAGACAAAAATTTTAGTTTACCCATAGGTTCCAAAGACTGCGGTTTCTTGACTGAAGGTGTGTGGAAAGCTTCTGGAAACTTATCCGATCCTGACTTATGCAATGTGTCAGTTGTGGAGCTGGTCGTTTTCTGAGAGTTTTGAGAACTGCCTTCACTATCTTCATTATAATTTAAATCTACACAATGAGATGTATCTGGAGTGTCAGCCACTTTTTCTTTCCCTTCAGCTGTCTCCTGAAACATTAAATGAGGTTAGCACATGCACTGGGAGAAGCCTACCAGTTTCCTAGTTAGCGTTCCAGTTCACTTCCCATTTAGTACAAATTAGATTCCAGATATTGACAATATAGTTACTCCTGACTTTCAATCATGAAAACCACAGGTGAAAGAGATAATAAATATTCACAAATTTGCACACAGCTTTTTAGAAGCAGAGGTAAATGGAGTTACAGATGTTTTGGGAGTGATGTTTCAGTGAATATGAAGTTGAAATGCATGGCTGGATATATGTGAAGGAAAGCTTGTGAAAACAGTGCTAGGAGCTACATGTTTAAGCTTGCTATCAAATTTGACAATACTTCTGGGCAACATTTACAGTGCTTTCCTTTCAGTATCCTATGCTTATACGTCTCTTAACTGAATGCTGGACATGGGAGCAGGAAGAGGCAGAGCAAGAGGGAGCAGGAAGAGGCAGAGCAAGAGGAAGGGATACGCTTCCAGTATTCCCCATATGGAACTAGTGCTACAGTCAGCAGGCCTGCGCTGAGCAATGCAAAGACAGAACCCAAGGAATTTCCAATTAGAGCACTCGTATGATGAGGAGTTCAAACAATTAATCTGAGAAAGAAGCACAAACTTAGTACTTAATAAATTATCACCGTGAGACAACTTACTGGTTTTATTTTTGTTTCAGAGCGTAAACAACGGATCATAGCATTGACATTTGTGATACAGGTTTTCCAGTCTTTTCCATGCTCGCTCAAATCATAGTTCGGAAAGTTAGCTGCAAGAAATTCTGCATATAAAACAAATTTTTTTAAGCTTTGTGACAGAGTGGTATCTAAAAGTATTCTAATTTAGAGAGAGAGAAAGCTAAGAAATGCTTCACGTTCACTGTTCTCCATTTAGAATCGTTTAGGTTGGAAAAGACCTTTAAGATCATCCACTCCAACCATTAACCTAACGTTACCAAGTCCACCACTAAATCAATTAAGGGTAGAGTAGCAATTTCATGTTTTGAAGCTAAGCAGCACTATGAATTTAAGATGTGCAGTAATACTTTGAGATGTTGTAAGTAATGCTTTTATTATTAAGCATTTTCTGATAGAATTATGGGAAAGGTGTGATTTATCATACTAACTTTAGGAAAAAAAAAAACCCAAAACAAAAAAGAAAAAACACACAACCAAAAAAAACCCCACAAAAACCAGACAGGGTAATGCCAATGCTGCAATTACTTCACATGGTTTAAATAATCTCCCACCCTTTAAACAGGAAGATGTATAGGTTCACACAAAAGTGCCATGGGATCTGTGAAAATGGCTTGACATTTAAAAAAAAAAAAAAACAAAAACAAAAAACCCAAAAACTGCCCTTCCCATCTTCACCATTTCTCAAACAAACAAGAGAAGTGAACTTAAGAGAAGAGTATTTACGAATCACCAGTTAACGTTTGTCCCAAATATACCATGGCCATAAAAAAAAAACCCAAACCAAACAAAAAGTGAACCAACCAAACAAAAAAACCCCACAAAACCCGTGCCATACACAAACACAAAGGAAGTTGTAATGAAAAAAATCTAGAAACAGTCAGCATGACTGACGAAGTACACAAAACTAGGAGAATCAGAATTGGCGTATCCACAATGAAGAAAAACAAACACTGAGAATTACAAAGCAGGAATTTCAAACCCCAAAGACACAGCAGAGAAGAGCACATCCACTACCGCATTTATCAGTTCTCCGGTTGCTAGACACTGATTAGCAGAAACATACAGAAAAGGACTCCCTGTAAGTTAAAAACTTTGTTAAGTATTAAAGAAGTAAATCTGTGCATTTTGAAAGGTAGCGTACCTCTTATTGCAGCAATTTTGTTTGGATCCAATGTTCTGCGCCCTCGTGCACTCACTCCCATAATGCTGCACAATAATGTTTCCTTGGGGAACAAGACACGAACTAAGTAGCGCGCTGCATACTTTGGTTTAGTCTTTTGCCGAGCTTTCATCAAATAGTTTCCAAGAACTTTTACATTTCTCACTGGGTCACCAACAAACTCTTTTGTAAAACAAAAACATTTAAAGAAAAATAAGAAAATTAAAACCCCAAGCAACTTGTTAAGAAAAGAACACTTTTTCAAACTCTTTCTCTAGACCTCTACAGTACTCTTGGTACATGTTCTCTACTGCAGCTAATTCTACTATGTATTACTTATCTTTGTTCTTACAAAAGCAGGTTTAAATTGGTACGGTAACAGAAACATCTTTTTGATTCATGTTCACCACCAATGTAACTAACTGAAATAATAACACCCAAGAAAATACATTAGACACATGAAAGTTCAAAAAGTTCAGACCTGCCTATTATTACACACGTGCAGATACCATGCATGTTTTCAAGACAATGACTCATGAAGAACGGCATATCCATACACAGTACTGCTAAATCATACACTGTTTACAAAGTCACAGATAGATATCCGAGTATTTCACCTACTATTCATGCAGCTCTTCAGCTGTATGAACTTATTTTTTAGACCAAAAGCAACCAAAAACTCATAGCTCAGCCTTCCACATAACTCAGGGCATTTATACTTCAGAAAGAAATGCATTCGTTTTAAAAACATGGTGCTATTTTATATATGCTTGTTTATTATAACACACTGACCTATGGAAGTCTTCATTTTCTGTGGAATTAGGTATTTTGAAAGAAACCAAACACTGGTGGATTTGAGGACAAAGGATTTTTTACTGATAAAATCCTCCACAAGAAGAAAGCAGGTATTTCCTTCACACAAATCAGGTAAGTTGCTTTCTTAAATGCAAAACATGTATACAGGCATATGCCTCACTTAGCTTTACTGGCAATCTCTTTTGTCTTTTTAAACATATGCATAGCATGCATATGTGACTTATGACATATACACAGGTTAAAAATAGGTTACATCAAGAGTATCAAGAGAGAAAAGAACCCAAAGCACGCACTGTAAATCAAAGGCTTGTGGTGGTCTATACAGCTGTATATACACTGCAGAGGTTTTTAAGTGATACCTGGCATATTAAACATTTCTATGACCTTTGTTTCAAGAGCTTTAAACAGTATTCCATTACAGAAATGCTTGTAAGGCAGCCAGTTCTGCTCCTTTACTTTTGCTAAATAACAATAAAGAGATTTCTTTAGGTTTTTTTTTTTATTTTTATACTAGCAGCAGGTTTTTTTTAGCCTTCATTTCTTAGTATTTATTAGAAAGGAACTCACCAAAGCTAGGATTGATGGAAACTGAAGATGATGGTAGTTCTTTACTAATGTTCACACTCCCAGATGCATTTGGGTAGTTCACCACCACAGCATTATTTCCCAAACTGGTCTCAGATGGTGCTGGCATCGATGACGATGCTACTGGTGAAGATGCAGCGTTGGCAGTACTTTCCACAATGCTGGCTACAAGATTTGATTGTGGAGAAAGGTCAGGCATCCTGTTAGGTGCTGTGTATGATGAATGCAATGAATGTGTAGAAACTATAGTGGGGAGTGGTGGGCTCTGCCTGCGAACAGGCTGCTGCAATTCAGGCTGAAGATTATGTTGAACATGTTTTATTGTGGAATTGACTTGAACATGGCCATTTTGTAAAGCAACCCTTATGACTGGGCTATGCCTTCCCTGGCCTGGTGAAGAGAGATGAAGACTTGATTCCCTTTCCATGGATTTTTGTACTCTTATTTTTCCTTGGGGCAAATGACTGGAACTTCTGTATGTAAATCCAACTGGTTTCTGCAAATGTGATTCAGAAAACAATTAAAAGGTTAAATTAGACATATCTGCTAATTTTTTAGTTTGCAAACCAGGAAGACTAGATTTTGGTAATTATGCTATTGGCAACAGACTCTTCATTGAAGCAGTCATTGTCATGAAGCCAGTGCTATTACTTTTTAGCTTTCCTTCTACTTTCTTTTATTCTCACTTGTAGTTCCAACACTAAGAGTTTATCTGGTCAGTTCAACATTTCTCAATTTTCTTCCACCTGGGGTCCTGGCACAATTGCTTTCTAAAAAGCCAGAGAAATATATAATGAGAAAGGCAGCTTTGTAAAAGCTCTTAAGAAAAAGCTCTATAAAAAAAGAATAGGCAAAATAAAGTTTAAAATTTGTCTGCTGAATTTTCAAGGGATGTCTCCACTGCCATGTTAGCTTCCTTCTAAACAAGAAAAAAAAAATTCACTTTCTCTGCTGACTGCCTCTTCATTCTTTACTTGCCAGCTGAAAACATTAGACATTCAGATCTCGTCTACAATGGAAGATTCCAAAGAGACTAAGACAGACAAACTGAGAGATGGGCTATGCTTTCCACCACTTGGAATACTTTTATTAGGAAACATATGCACCCTAAAGCACGCATTCTAGTTCAAAATACAACTCACTGAGCAGGAGCTACCAAATGTAGCTGACACGTGGGTTTGGGTTTGGTTTTTTTGTTTGTTTTTCTTTTTGTGGTTTGTTTTTTTTTTGTTTTTTGTTTACAGAAATCTGATTATATTCCACCCTTGTAACCTTTAAAAATCTATGACCTGAAGAAAGGCTTACGTGCCTGAAAGTCTGTCCATTTCTCCAGCTACTGGAGTTAATCTAATTGAAAAAAAAGAAAGAAAGAAAAAAAAAAAAAAGTACCTTTACCACCAACCCTTCCTTGTTTATATCCTTAGCCCATCAGATACAACAGTGGCACAGCTATAAAAAAAAATCTACAGCATTCCTGATGGTTTTAAAGATAAAGTGCTAGCAGAACCTAAGAAAATGGTTGGCAGGTTGCATTTGCTGGCTTCCCCCTTACACCTTATACTGGTAAAAACCTTCTTCAAAAACAAAACAGTACAGATCACTTCTAATCTGAACATTAAAGCAGCTGCCATCCCACATGATCAGACAGGAAGGTAAGAGCGCAGAGGTCACAGGGTCCAAGCGTAGCTGACAAGACCAGTTTGTTCCCTGAATCTTATGTTTTTGGATGTGTGGACAGTACAAGCCTGGAGCTGTCAACAAAAAAGCATTCCCAAATAAAACCTAGTATCCTATTGATAAATGAGATGCATGAGAATGTAATCGCTTTCACCCACTCTTAAAGTAAATGGCCTCACCGATGTCTTGACATCTCCTGACAGCAGGATCCTGACAACCACATTAAAAGCTTTGCAGTATTGTTGACAAAGAAAGGTCATTATGGATTTTATAACCTTCGTCAAAACTCATCTGTTATGTTTTCCTTTTAAAGAGCATTGTTCCAAGTACTAATACTCTGTCCCCTTAAGTTGACAGTGGTTGACCATATAGGAAAAAAATAGATAGTGTGTACTCAGTATCAAACCTCCTTAAAAATTTGAAAAAAAGGCATTTTATTAAAAAAAAAAATATATATATATAATTCTGTCACGTAATGGATATGACAAGGACACTGCTGAGATCTAAAAATCAGTTAGTCAATTGAACAAGCCTCTGTGAGTGATGCATAAACTCTCTACTAACTGCAGAAACCAATGAGATAGCACAACACATCTCATTAAGCAGCAACACCAACATACCCGAGTTTAAGACATAACATACACAATTCATTTCTGTTCATTCCCATACAAATAGAATTCTACAGCATCTACCATAGCATCCTGAATTTGATGGGGGCCACTGGCTGTTCTGTGACCACTGGTCAATAACAGCAGAGGAGACTGAAGCTGGCATAGAGTAAGAAATCTAGAATAATTTAATTGAAATGGATTTTAAGCTACTACTTTGCTACTGATTTTAATCTTAGTGCAACGACAGGGTTTTCTTTTCAATAAGCATCAGAGTAAGTGAGAGAATTAAAGGAAAAATAAATGTCTTAGGTCTTCAATACTTACAGGTTTGAACAACAGTGGCTTTACACGAGCATGCTGCATTTCTGAGACTTTCCGATGAAGCAGGTCAAATTTTTTATCCAATTTCTGAATGGCATCATACATGGCCTGACAACAAACATAAGAGTGAAAACAGTATTGTTTCACAGGAACTCAATTTAAATCTGAAGAAATCAAGAAAGTTCAATTAAGGGCAAAATTCCCTCCCTAAAACTGGGTAAAATCTGTAGATAATATATACATTCTGTAAGCATATTAAAGATCAACTTAGTTAAAAAATGCAAATAACAATGGTAAACATCACAGTAAAAAGAATTCTCAGAGAAGCTTACTCTTGCAACTTTAACATGGCTGGCACTTAAAGGTTGTTCTTCCTGCTTCCAGCAGATGTTTTATTTTTACCTATTTGGTACGTTTTGTTTTACATTGAAAAGCTATTGACAAGCTCTAAGGTAAGTTAGGTATTACGATAAGCTATTTTAAGTAATAAGTTTCCAAGTACACAGGTAAAAGTCTTATAGGCAGTCACTGAAACATTGATTTCTATATCACCAATGGGAAATATATTTTAAAAAATACTGTCTGTAAAGTCAAGTCCCAGCTGGAATCACCTGTGGCCAGGGATGACAAAGACAACAAGAAGGGCTTCTTTAAGTACATAGGTGACAAAAGGAAGGCAAGGGAAAATGTGGGCCCACTGCTGAATGAGACGGGGGACCTGGTGACACAGGGCACGGAAAAGGCTGAGGCACTTTTTGACTGCTGTGTCTCAGCCTCCACGAGCAGGGCCAGCCTTCAGGAATCCCAGGTCCCAGAGACCAGGGGGGAAAGGCTGGAACAAGGAAGACACACTGGGTTGAAGAGAATCTGGTCAGGGAATACTTAAGCAAACTAGACACACTTAAGTCCAAGGTGCGCCCACAAGCGCCGAGGGAGCTGGCTGATGTCATTGCAAGGCCACTCTTGGTAACCTTTCCTCGATCGTGGTGAATGGGTGGAGTGCCCGAAGACTGGATGAAAGCGGATGTCACTCCTATCTCGAAGAAGGGCAAGGAGGAGGACCCAGGGAACTACAGGCCAGTCAGCCTCACCTCCAGCCCTGGGAAGGTGATGGAGCAGCTCATGCCGGAAACCATTTCCAGGCAGATGAAGGATAAGAAAATCATCAGGAGTAATCACAGCATGGCTTCACCAAGGGGAGGTCATGCTTGTCCAACTTGATAAACTTCTATGATAAAACAAGTAGCCTGGTAGATGAAGAGAAGCAGTGGATATTGTCTACCTGGACTTGAGGAAGGCCTTCAACACCGTCTTCCATAAGATCCTCACAGATAAGCTGTTGATGTATGGGCTGGATGAGCAGACACTGAGGTGGGTTGGAAACTGGCTGAATGGTTGTGCCCAGAGACTGGTGATCAGCAGCACAAAGTCTAGATGAAGGTCAGTGACTAGCAGAGTACCCCAGGGGTCAATACGGGGTCTGATCCTCTGATCCTGTTTAACGTCTTCATTAATGATCTGCACAATGGGCAGATCGTACCCTCAACAAGTTTGCAGATGACACCAGAGCAGCAGGAGCAGCCCATATACCAGAGGGTCATGCTGCCATCCAGAGGGATGTCAACAGGTGGGAGAAATGGACTGACAGGAACCTCATGAAGTTCAACAGGGAGAACTGCAAAGTCCTGCACCTGGGGAGGAACCACCCCAGGCACCAGTATGTGCTGGGGCCAGCTAGCTGGAAAGCAGCTTGGCAGAAAAGGACCTGGGATCTCCTGGTGGTTGCTAAGTTGAATGTGAGCCAGCAATGTGCCCTTGCTGCAAAGGTGGCTAATGGTACCGTGGGCTGCATTAGGGAAAGTACTGCCAGCAGGCCGAGGGAGGTGATCCTTCCCCTCCCCTCAGCACTGGTGAGGCCACACCTGGAAGGCTGGGTCCAGCTCTGGGCTTCCCAATACAAGAGAGGCACAGACACACTGGAGAGAGTCCAGCAAAGGGCCACAAATGTGATGAAGGGACTGGAGCATCTCTTCTGTGAGGAAAGGCTGAGAGAGCTGGGACTGTTCAGTCTGGACAAGAGAAAGCTCAGGGGTGATTCTCATCAATGCATACAAATACCTGAAGGGAGGTGGCAAAGAGGACGGAGCCAGGCCCTTTGTAGAGGTGCCCAGGGGCAGGACCAGAGGCAATGGGCACAAACTGAAACACAGCCGGTTCCCTCTGAACATCAGGAAACAGTTTTTCACTGTGAGGATGACTGAGCACTGGCACAGGTTGCCCAGTGAGATTGTGGAGACTCCCTTCTTGGAGATATTCAAAAGCCATCAGGACATGGTCCTGGGCAACTAGCTCTAGGTGGCCCTGCTTGAGTATGGGAGTTGGAGAAGATGACCTCCAGAGGACACTTCCAACCTCAACCATCCTGTGATTCTGTGAAAATGAGATGTAAATGATGTATGGAGAAATCAACTGAGCCATGCTTTTCAAAACAAACGTGGCATTGAAATCGATTGCACCCATATTTTTAATAATCACAGAATGAAAGATAAAGAATTTGAAAAAAACTACTTATTTTATTGAAAGTGTCTGATCTTCAGTCAATCCCCGAGGTCAAGTTTTCTTTCAGATGTTAAAAATCATGTTGCCTTACTAAAGCAATCAGGTACAAACTTTTTAAATGTAGTATTGTAAAGGCCCACATTTTCAGACATAAAAGCCAGATAAATCAAAGCATTCAAAGTCCATAAGTTATTACTATACATTACTGTGCGATACAGAGAATTCCTTCTTCAGTGTTTCCAGGATTTAGCAACTCAAACGTGATGCTTACACAGCAATTTAGACACACACTTTCTGCCATAAGAGTATAAAGGAATTGGATAACAGAATATTAACCTAGTATTGAAAGAACACTGGCAAAATACTTATCAGGCACATGTCATCAACTATTACTGCAAAAAGCACATGAGGATATTAGACCAGATGAGTTAGAAGGAGGAAACATCTTCAACTAAGGCAGTTTCTTTTGTTGATCTACAGCATAACTAGACAGAGAAATTTTGAAAAAATACATATGGCTATAAAAAAAATTGCTAGATGGATTTGTAGTAGATAGAATTTCAAATTATTTTCAATTTTATTA
The DNA here is from genome assembly GCF_030463565.1 of Pelecanus crispus. Taxonomy (NCBI): domain Eukaryota; kingdom Metazoa; phylum Chordata; class Aves; order Pelecaniformes; family Pelecanidae; genus Pelecanus; species Pelecanus crispus. Next base: position 140,097,851 of record NC_134643.1, read on the forward strand.
AAATCAACAGTTAGGTTTCAATACGATAGCTATCTTTCAAAAAACAAAACAAAAAAAAACACCCCAAAAAACTTAGAATAATCTATAAGCCTTCCGCAAATTTAGAAATATCTCAAGGAAGCACTAAAAGACCTTAAATCAGTGTGGACAGTACAGGCATTAAAAGGGTTCACGTAGCCCTAGGGCAGATATACTGGGAAGAGGGGATAACAGTAGGGTGAAGGAGATGGAAAGGGGCTAGTAGGCAGCAAAAGAGGCTACAGCTTCTCATTAGCGCTACTTGCTACAGCACACATTTCCAGACTAGCAGCAAGAATGTTAGTCACACAATCTTAGTCAATTTTCTTCCACAGCATTGCTGAATATACACTTAAGGAGACTTACAAGACATTAATACTTGGCTACAAGCCACTCACAAATTATCCTCCCTAAAGCATGGCCTGAATGTCTTTCACTCTATAGAGTACTGTGACTCCAGAGTCACTTAAGTGCTCACCTGAATAAATACTGGAAGCTTTTAATTTTCAGTGCAGTGATTTTCAATCTTGCCAGCTACTGCTTCAGAAGTCAAAAGCAAAGAACTCACCAAAACAACACTACCAGGACTTTGGCACACTTTTGGCAAGCATCGTGCGTGTACTTTCAAAAGCTGGGTATGTATGACAGTCAGATCTTTCCTATAACTGTGAAGCCCCTCCCAATGAATCACTAGACTTTAGATTTCATATTAAAGCTTAATATTTGAAAAGTATTCTTGCCAGCTACGGTGTGAAAAGTTCAGAGAATATGAAGTAGAAGATTATTTTTTCATTGAAAATGCTGAAGTGGGCAACTAAAAAATGAATAACCAGAAAGGAAGTCATAGGTTATCACATATAGAATGTAAATCTTCCTGAAATATAGTTGTTTAAAAGCCATTTCAGAGATAAAGGAAAAAAAAAAAAAATACCTGGCAATAACTGAGGACCTCCATAAGAGTTTTCTGCTGATCTCCAGTGTAGGAAGCTTCAGTGTAGGAAGCTTCAGATACAATACTCCCCTTTTTCATTAAAATAATAAAAGAAGAGTGTAAGCTAATAATATATACATAGTCTTAGAATATCACATTAAGCCAATAAATCCCAACTTCAAACCTCATGTGTTATTTTAGTCTACCCCAAAACATGCATCCCCGAAGAAGCTTTTCAAAGTTGGTCAAACAAAAGAAAATTAACTTACACATTCATAGTCTGGTTCATACTCATAAATGACACTGTCACTATCTTCATATTCTCCTTCCCTGGTACTCATCTGGGAAATAACATAACAAACTTTTAATGTTTTGATTAATGAAAGAATTCAAAATATAAACTACAGAGAAAACCTGCTAGGAATCCAACTTGGACACTTTCAGTTGTAGCTATATTCCCTCCCCTGGCTACAAAAGGGCCCAAGAAAGCAAGGCTTAACACAGTCATCTCATTTATGTGCCTGTGGTCACGTCACATGAATACTCACCTTACTTTTGTTTTTAAGAGTATCTTACTCGGGTTTAACATAAACCTCTTGCAAATTTATATAATAATATGTATTTTTATTTGGTTATTCTAAGGCTAGAACTTTCTCTTCTAACTATATATGTACTATATAGCTAGGCTTATGTAATTATGAGACTCCATGTAGATTTTTACACTAATTTAAATAAATGAATTTGAAAAAAAATGTGTATTTATTTCAACGGGTATAACACTGCACACAGAAGCTATAAAAATGTCGACGTAATTTTCCTACTGCTTGAAGACTGCTTTTAGACGGGAATCAACAGTGCCACCACCTGGACAATTCTGACATTTTTCTTTTACTGGATGGGAGCAGTTCCTGTCCACCATGTATCACGGATTTCACGAGACTGTTGTTGTTTTGTGCAGGTTTTTTCGTTTGTTTGTAGCTTGTTTTTTGTTTAAAATCCCCTTAAGTCATATTTAATCAGGTCTTATTTTAAAAAAGGAAGGTTGGGGCTGTGGGGGGTGTTGTTTTGGTTGTTTTACAACAGGAAGAATTAAACAGAATTGAACTGCTTTTATAGCATTAAAGACACCTCAACTGTTGGAATTTAAGAATTAAATATGGTGACATGAAGTAAGCTTCAGACTGCCTCAAGTTAAAAATATACGTAGGCTGTCTTTGGACAGAATTGTTCATGGAGGCAAATCCTTATTAAACATTAAGTTTCAACTCTTATTATCCAAAATTGCACAGAGATTTTACTGAAAAAGTAAGAGCATCTACATGGGAAATCAGTAGAAGTTACTCTTCACTGCCCACTAGATGTTGTTATACACACGTACAGTAACCAGCACAACAAGGTTTTACCAGAAGCTTCCATGCACTACATGGATATCCTACCCACACTTCTTCACTGGAATGCCATCAAATGAGCATACAAAAGCGAAGGAAAAATGACGTTCCCAATAACATTGAAACTGACCTCAAAACAAAGGGCTACTATTTGGCAAAACATACCACATGCTGCCCCACTAGAGTAGGGGCAAGTCGTTTTCTTTTATTATGCGAAAACACAAAATCCATTTGTTCAGGGCTGTGACCATTTCCTCTCTGCATACTTGCAGAATGGCTCATTTGTGATGCCACTCGTTCAGCTAGCATTGATAAGCCTTCACCTCCTGGAAAAATGGAGAGAAAGCAAAGCATATCAGCAGGTTTCCCATTGCACTAAGCATTTCACTACAACACACACGCACAGTCACCCTTTTTACTTTCAAACTGCTTGGTTATTTGAAATTTGTTTACTAGCATAATATTAAACACTTATTAATCCAATTTATTTAGATGTGAAATTATAAATTCGATTTAATAGTCTTTCTTCCAAATTCTCTCCAGCCTCCATTTAATTTGCCTTGCTTTTCACTGTTGACTCTCTGTTCTCATTTCCATGTCCAATTGTACAAAGTCACAGAATTCAAAACCCCAACAAAACCAGTTAACTGAAATTCATGCAATAAATCCACAATGTAAAACACGTTTCCATTTGTTTAGTCCTCAGCTGTCCCTTCCCTACACTCATGGGGTCCCCCCCAGTTTTGTCACTGAAGTACTGTGCAATAAAAAAAGATATGCTCCAGGTATCTCCTCTGTTGAGCCAGTGTAGGTCAGGGGACTACCAAACCCAAACTATCCACAAGTGGTACACTCCACCTCTTCACATGTGGGCCTGACACGCAGTTAAAAAGCCATTACTACAGTTTATTACTGCTCTGTCCTAATTCTTTTGAAGCCCACACGATTGCCAGACCTACCTTTTGAACAATATTAAAGGATTTTCACAGTTAAGAGAAAAAGCTTCTCTCTACTGCCAAATCTGCCTGTCCATCATTTACAGGTTTCTACCTCAAACTTTCAGGAAAGGGCTATGGCAGCTCTTTTTAAAAGAAATTAAAACACTCTTAAGAGAAGAATAATTTTTAAAAAAGTAACTATTTCCCCTTGAGTTTTATCTATTTTAGCTATAGATGGGCCAAGCACTATATAGATAACAAGATACAGATACAGATAAGAGAAGATGTTAAATGGCAAGTAAAGCTTAAGAAGCTAAACAAGACCTTGGAAGGTTTCAAAGAAGTAAGGAGAAAAAAACTTAGCTGGCAGGCAACACCAAGTCTCCACCATACTATCTGCTGTGAAGGAGCTTCTTGGCACTTAGGCCAAGCTGAAAAGCTCTGGTGGGGAAGTTTTGTGGATACCTACAGGAAGTTCCTCCTAAGTAAAAAAGGGCTGCATGAGAAAAGTTACAAGGGTACGTCTTACTACTTTTGCACAATAATGGAACTAATTTCATGGCCCAACTGGAAAGTAGAACTAATATCTCAGAAATGAAGGAAGAGAAAACAAATTCAATGGGACAGGGACAAGCTAAGAGAAATACTGAAAAGCAAAGACAACTGCTTTTCTTTTATGCACTAGAAGAGGAAGGGCCAGGGACAGAACAGAAAAGTAGCAATATATTCAGTATCATAAGCTAGAAAAAGAATTTCTTTGCATTAAGAGCCCAGACAAATGCTGTAGCAGAGCTGACGGATGCTACCTAGGCAAGATCTGTGGTAGATTTAGATTTGTGTAGTTCACATCATTTTGAAATCATAATCAATAACTGAGTAATAAAAATACATATGCAATTAACTTAGTATTTGTCCTCTTAGGTGAAGATTACAACCTACCTACCCTCCTCATCCAGCTCCAGAGTTTGCTTCCTTTCCCAGATCATCTCATACCTCTGTCACCGCCCCACAGACCAAGCTAGCGCTCTTCTCCTAGCCCTAAGCACCCCCAGAACTTAAGAGCCTGGGAGATGCCAGCACTCTCTGGGACCAACACCAATACAGGCAAGAGGACATGTTGAAAGCAGAAAGGGTGCAGGGCATCAGGATTAACACACTGGCACAATGTAGTCCCTCAAGCTTCAGATACTTTCTGCAGCCAGACCAGAATGCCACTTCACCTGGAGAAATACTAGGTCCCTGGTTTAATTACATTTTAAACATATTATGCTTATGTTGAACTAATAGTCTTTCTGATTAGCTTCCCAAATTTAGATTTAGGCACAAATACAATGATGTAAAAAAAAAAAAAAAAAAAAAAAAGAAAAAAAAAAAGAAAAAAAAGTGCCAGCAAAACTGATACCGAGTTTGTGGGCATAAATGTACAAGTAGAAGTGTTCTGCAGCAGGCGGGGAGAAAAAGACCTAGATCTGTATCTTAGTGATGTTGCACTTGCTCTGCCAGCTAAGTAACCATAGGCAAGAAGATACAAGACAAAAGTAAAAGAAACTAGTTTGGACAGACAGAATCAGATATGAAGAAAAGGCACTGCTCTACAAGATACTAGCCTAAGATGGTGGTTGAATAAAAAACAGAGAGAATTTCAGTTCAAAGAGTTAAGTTCAACAGTTATATTCAAGATAAACTTATGTCACATTTTGGTAATACATCTCTCTCTACTCAATTTTAACTAGACAATACCTAATGCTAACAATCTACAACAACAGAGCAGTAAGCCCAAAGATGAGAAAACCATCTTTCACCTTTTAAAAAACAATCATACCCACCCATCACGATTCCTTTGTTGATAAAGAAACAATTACTCATGTCCTGAAACCAAGGTCAGCAACTGTCTATGACAGTTTCTTGGGCAGGAATTTTTATTTTCAGTGGGTTTGTTTTGTTTTTTAAAGACAGAGACAAAACCCGAAGTAAACCATCCTCCTCTCCCAAATATGTTTTTAGACATAAATGTACAAAATATTACAGCATACTCTACTGTCAAGTAGAAGACCAAAAAGATTAAAGGTTCTCAGAAGCACCTAACAACACTAGGAAACAGATGTAACTTGACCCTGCTGAAGACAAATACTGATGAGATTCTCTATAAAGTCAACTGGCTGAATAAAAAAAAAAAAAAAAAAAATCCCAAACTCATAAGTGCCATCACTTAGTTACAGTCATTTTCCTTGCTAACTTGGTAATACTGCTACCGGACTTACTAAATGCTCGTAACAACTATGATTAATTTTTGTCTGGGCCAATTGGGATTTCTGAGAGACTCTGATCTCGCACGTTGTATTGGGTTTGCGTGGCAAGGTTTTGGTAGTGGGGCAGCTACAGGGACGCCTTCTGTGAGAAGCTGCTAGAAGCTTCCCCTATGTCTGACAGAGCCAATGCCAGCTGGCTCCAAGACGGACCCACTGCTGGCCAAGGCCAAGCCAATCAGCAACAGTGGTAGCACCTCTGGGATAACATATTTAAGAAGGGGGGAAAAAAACTCCTGCACAACTGCAGCCGGAGAGAGGAGTGAGAATATGTGAGAGGAACGACCCTGCAGACACCAGCTCAGTGCAGAAGGAGGGCAAGGAGGTGCTCCAGGCGCCAGAGCAGAGATTCCCCCGCAGCCCCCGGTGCAGCCCCTGGTGAAGCAGCTGTGCCCCTGCACCCATGGAGGCCCGCGGGGGAGCAGAGATCCACCTGCACCCGGGGAGGGCCCCACGCCGGAGCAGGGGGATGTGCCCGAAGGAGGCTGTGACCCCGTGGGAAGCCCACGCTGGAGCAGGCTCCTGGCAGGACCTGTGGACCCGTGGGGAGAGGAGCCCAGGCTGGAGCAGGTTTGCTGGCAGGGCTTGTGACCCCGCGGGGGACCCACGCTGGAGCAGTCTGCTCCTGAAGGGCTGCACCCCGTGGGAGGGACCCACGCTGGAGCAGTTCGGGAAGAACTGCAGCCCGTGGGAAGGACCCACGCTGGAGAAGTCCATGGAGGACTGTCTCCCGTGGGAGGGACCCCACGCTGGAGCAGGGGAAGAGTGTGAGGAGTCTTCCCCTTGAGGAGGAAGGAGCGGCAGAGACGATGTGTGATGAACTGACCCCAACCCCCATTCCCCATCCCCCTGAGCTGCTCGGGGGGAGGAGAGAGAGAATGTGGGAATGAAGCTGAGCCTGGGAAGAAGGGGCGGGGGGGGGGGGGGGGGGGGGGGGAGGTGGTTTTTTTAAGCTTTGGTTTTATTTCTCATTCCCCTACTCTGATTTGATTGGTAATAAATTAAACTCATTTCCCCAAGTGAAGTCTTTTTTGCCTGTGACAGTAATTGGAGAGTGATCTCCCTGTCCTTATCCTGACCCACAAGCCTTTCGTTATATGTTCTCTCCCCTGTTCAGCTGAGGAGGGGAGTGATGGAGCGGCTTTGGTGGGCACCTGGCATCCAGCCAGGGTCAACCCACCACACGTTAAAATAAATACTATGAATTAAAGACAATCACCAAAGGCTACTTACAGCTAATAATTTTATCACCTTAAATAACCATCTTACTATCATTGCACATCAGTTTCCCCAGTGCTCCACTAAATCACACTGCACAGTTTATCTAAAAACCTCATTTTTTGGGTTAGGTTTTTCCATGACATTTACTTTCCGAATTGCTTGCTAATTCATTCCGAGGTATACTTACTTTATAAGTAAGTAAATACCTGCTGTTTTAAAACGTAGTATTTCAGTGGGTTCACTATTAATAAAGACCTCTAAAGTAATAACTAAAATGTTCCTCTTTTTAAATGCATTGCCAAGCAATTTCTATGAAGTAGCTTTCCAATAAAACATGTTTTAAAGATGGGGGTAATACAGAAAGCATTCAAGACGGCAGCACTGAACATACACCATTAAAACTAACCATTAACTATTAGATCACAATAAAAATGAACAGTAATTACCATAGGCACATTGAGCCACATGGTGAACAGCACTGTTTACTTCAGAGTTTTGTTCCATTGACACGCAGCTTTGTGTGGACAGTCCATTTTCTCCATGGTCAATAATCACTGCTTCAACATCATCCTCAACATTCACAGATACATAATCTATTAGCATATGCAGAAAGAGAAACACGTAAGACTAGACACCATTCTGCATATCAGATGACAACTGTAGGGCTTGTATCATGTCTAGCATTATCTGAATTGTACTACAGGCTAGTTTAAAACCAGTTTCACTTTAGCATCTAAATGCAAAGTCAATTTTAAATGCGGGCATTGAGGTGTTAACACATACTAGAAGGGAAGCAGCTTACTATTGCTTAGTTGGCAGGATTCCTGAAACTATTCAGTACCCAATTCTTCCTACAATGTCCAGCTTCAACAGGAACAGTTATAAGCCAGTAACAAGCACTTCCAAGAACTCCACCATTTAGATTCAAGCATAAGACAAGACATATTAATCTGGTTTTGAAATCTTACTTTCGTAAATAAGAAATGCTTAATACACTTGAAACAAATCAGTCTCAAATCCTAACTGTATATTTGATATTAACATCAAATCAAACACTGGCTCCCAATGAGATGCTGTGCAGCAACACTGAATGGCAAACGTCCAGTACCAATTTTTTTTTTTTCCAATTAAACATACTACATCAAGAAAAAATGTCCTGTTTTCAGAATAACTGCTTTATAGCTATTATAGCCAGATTTAGCGTTTTGGGGAGGGTACAAGAGGGAGTGGAATTTATTCTTGATGAAACAAATTAATGGAAGGACTCATACCATGAGCCACTAAAGTTAGGAAATAAAACTTAAATTCAGCTAGCACACATGCATAATGACATACTAACTATATGAACACATGCTGTATTTTCCACAGGTTCTCTACCCTGTTCAGTGCACAGGACAGACTAAGCTCCAGAAATGAATCAGGGCTGTATGAGTGTAACAGTGGTCTGGTTCTTTAGTCTTATACAAACAATTCACTCCAAATACTGCTCTCTTCCCTCTCTTCCAATTTCTTAAGAGACCAAAACGTGGGAAAGAAGCTGAATTCCACAGGTCATAAAATCTTCCCTCTGGCCAGTACTCCCATCTAATCCAGAAGAAACAATACAGCAGGGTTTGGATTAGGAAAGACTTCACCAAATTGAGGGTCTGTTCAGAAACACGCACCGATTACCACGCAGTCAAAAGTTGTGTTTTATAGTAGTAAATGAGGCCAAAAAGCTAGTTGGGGCATAGTTGCCCTGCAAAAAGGAGTTTAGCTGAGTGGATATGAGGTGGGATATGCCACTGAGGCTCAGACAACAGCTCTTGGCCAGTTTTAATGAGCTGTATAGAAGTAAACAACAGGACTACTCATGAACTTAATTTAGGCACAGCTTTTAGCAAAACACTTCAGTGATGTTCATTGCAGGCTAACATGAGTTATTTGTATATGCTGAGTTATTTAACTGCCTCACAGGCACAAATTTTTTTGACAGTCATTTAGTATTCTACCTACTTTGGGAGAGAGTTAACCGAGAGGCTGGAAAAGTGCATCTGCAATGAAGCAGGTGGGAACAGAATCCTCCCTGCCAACTTCCCCAACGAGTATACCAGGTTACTGTATGGCCTGACAAATGCCCTACTTACAGCTGGGCCTCCACTGCCCTGCAATCATCTTTCTATCCCTAACTAGAGGAAGGGACACAAGTTGTACATTACCTATGCAAATCTGCAACGCACAGAGTTTACCCATATACTGATAGTCTTTACAAATCTCTTGCCTCACTTTGGCCCACGGAAAATAAGGCAGGCAAATCAAGCCTACCTGACCAGCAACTATGTCACTCAAACCTACAGCAGACAGAGCAATGGGTATAGAAGAGAGAAAATCCTGTGGAACCAGCACGTAGCAAAGACAAAGCAGCTCCATCTGGACTACAGGAAGGCCAGTATGATCAGAAGTCAGGAGACTTGCTACAACTGGTTGATACTGAAAGCAAAGCTCGGTCTTCCATACCCTCCATCACCCTCCCTTAAATAAGTTTCCAAATCATTGCAGCGGACTCTGGGCAGAAAGCGTTTCCAAAATCTGTAGCTACAGCAACTCACAGCTGGAAGATAAACATAAACCAAACAGGAAAATACAAAAAGGGAAAACACCTCACTTCCAAAAAATATCTAGTTAATTACAACACATTTCTACAATGATGTAGAAGCAATGCAGCAACAAGCACTTGTCTCTCAAAACTTTTAACTTCTAAAATGGTGGCCAGGACCCTCCTCACCCCCAGGGCTTTTAACTTCCATCACCCATTGCTGAACATGGCTGCTCTCATACAGGGAAAGGAAATTATTCCCTCTTCAGAATGGCACTCTTAACATGGACAGTCAGGAAATTTTGAGATTAGAATACATGACCCATTTCCATGAAGGTTTATCAACATGACTGGTCACTGCAACAATAACGAAAGCTGCTCCAAGAAATGTAGACCCACCCACTTTATTCCATGCACTTCTTCCTTTTCCTAACGTATTCTAGTTTCCTTGCCTCTAAAGTCAGCGGACAAATTTAAATGTCTGTGCTGTAGATTGGGTACATTCATCACCAAGAGAATGTCTGCTCAAAAATATTTTGTTTAGAAGACCTGTCAACAAATATTAGCTAGTTTAAAAAAAAAGGGGGGGGGAGGAGTTGGAGAAGTAGTTCTCATCTTATAGTCCTATACATACCTTATTCAGGCAAAGGAAAACAACTCTTAATGTCACTACTGTGGTCATTCTTACATGTGAAGACAACCCCGTTCACTTAGCCACAATCTTCACACATTCAAAAACTTGTGACAAAAGAATTCCAGCTATTTACTCATAATCTTAGAGAAACTGCAACTTAGTCCTGTAAGCAATTCTAAATATTTCTGATGCTTTTTAAAAGTGCTAGCAATATGGAGTAATACCATATATGTAGCACCAAACAGTATGAAATACATATCTGTCTCTTTCAAGTAGAAACCACAAACTGCCAGATTCTGTGATTAATTTGTGCTCCTGAAAAAAAAATAAATAAAAATGAAACCATCAAGATATCCTTTACTTGTGACTTGTATGAAGATGCAACTGCATTTCTCATGACAAGTTAGTAACTTCATTGCATTAACTAACTCTACTGACACAAAATATCATGACATAGATATTTAGATGTTTCCAGTAAGTCTTGAAAGGAAATTATAAATTTAATAAGTGTGACTACGAAAATATTTTCAGTTTATAGATTTCAAATAAGGCTTTTACTGTGAGGTGAATTACACATTATAGTAAGACTTACTAGATAGGCTGGTTTATCCAGTCATTGGAACAAGTTATCAGTTTAAGAAAACTCTGAATTTCTGTTTGAAAACTGAAGCAACAATCATCTAAAATTAGAAAACACCACCAAACTAATTTCCTTCTCAGACTCAATGCATGCTCTGGGTTATATGGTATACACTATGACTTATTATTTTCAGTAAGGCAGTAGGATATGCTATAACATAAGGTAGAGGTTCATAAAAAATGCATTGTACAGAAAGACAGTTGTAGACAGAACAGTGCTGTGAAATGATCAAATTAGAAAGCCCAGATCGGAGGTGCTCTTTTTAACTTAAAAGCTGTTTATGTTCACCATTTAGAATTCTTTCACCAGGAGCTCTTCTTTGCTTCTGCGCAAAATCATCAGGTAGCAGGTATTTGTAGAAAGTTAAAGGCACTTAAACTTGAGCCCAGCTTTCATAATGATTTACATGCAAAAATGTCCAACTGTGCGTCTAACCCTGCATCAAAAGTTACTTTAGTATATTAAGTTACAGCTTTTTATGCAGCAAAGTAAAACCAAGCATCATAAAGAATTTATTTCCAATAACCAATAGAGAAATATATTTAAAAGTAATTATGACTTGAAAACTTTCTCTCTTCTTTGGAAACTGTCATTTGATCAACATACTCCAGCAACCAAACTACTGCTCCGTCACCTATCCCCAAATAGCATAGTAGCATAGGTTTTGGTGAAAAGAGCTGAAAAAAGAAGAAAAATGTGAAACACAAGAATGAAAGACAAATAGAACCAAACTGCAACATGAAGAAAAACTTGGGGGAGCGGGGCTGGGACACAGACAGACGACCAAAATAATTTAGAGATGGAAAGATGTTGATATTAAGCATCAAGAAATACTAAAAACAAGCAAACAAACAAACAAAACCCAAAACCAAACATGAACTCTTTCAAAGCCAGAGTTAAAAAGACAAACATAAAAGCCCAAAAAACTCTGTAGCAACTACAAATTACCTACCAAAACCAATCAAGCAAAGCAACCCTACCCAAACAAATAAAAGATATATCAAGGAACTTACCTGAGTTTAAACTAAGTCACAAAAGGAGAGCCAGCTAACATTAACTTGGACCACAACAAGATCCTGCTCTATTTCTGGCCTGACACTTATGCTAGCACACACAAAAAAACAGGGACTAACACAAGGGAGAGCACAGGGACACCAGTGTCATGATGCCTTTCAGGGGTAATATCACCCCACCCCAGAATGTCATTGCAGACGTAACTGAGGGTTTTAAGGACATTTCTGCATACTATGATAATCAAAACTACAAGCATGGAAATACAACCAGATACGATGCATCAGCTGAAGTCTGAAGACAAGCTGACTTCATTCCCCAAGTATGTTACTAATTAAATATACCACATAAGCCAGCGGGATAAGGAAGGACTTGTACTGAGCTGGACATTACCTGATGAATGCTCTCACTTATTGTGGAAACAGAAACATAGGCAACCATGTGGTATGCAATGGTAAAGGGAGGTGAATGAGAGAGCTAAAAGCGCCGAGTAGTACTAAATCCTATTCCAACCTCTACTACAGAGTTCTCGGGGGCTGCTAGTGAAATCACTAAAACCAAATCAAACTTCTCACAGAAATCCATTGTTTTTTCTTAATTTTCTATGAATTCAGTTAGACACATCTCTGGATTTCTGCAAACATGATCTCAATACTCCCAGGTGCAGCCAGCCAGCCATGGAAGCTATGTGTAAGACAAAATAGGTTTTATAAAGATGCTTAAATACTGCACTCAGAAAAATTGGGTACCATCCACCTCAAGTTGTATCCTTGAATTCAGCATACTTCTGATAATTTTGTCCTTAATCTAGATAGGTTGTCACACATCAGAGACACCAGAATGCTCTACCAGAGATAAAATGCTTATCAACAGTCTCCGAACACTGAAACAATAGTTACTTTAGAATACTGTAGTCAGAATTTGCATGACTGAAATTTGCAACAGATTAAGACAATGGAATTGTATATTGAGCAAATACAAACCGATTACTATGGTGAGAAGCAAAATAATGAAAGCAGACTTCCCATGGCTTTAGGTCTCATATTTGGATTACTGAGATGCTACAAAGATCAAAACTCAAGGTAAAACAAGTCACACAAAGGGGCCTCTGATGTTTAGTAAGATTTGAGCTCATACTGCACCTTTTGACTGAGGAATATTATTAATGGCACATCTTTTCTATTGCCAAGGAATTTAGAACAGTCTTAATATTTGTTAAGATTACCAAGTTATAGACAAAGCTGATCAGGAGACCAAAAAATTGAGGACAAAGAAGGAACAGACACCCAACGCATTACCCTGTACGTTTGCTTAATCAGGGGTATGTCAGGATTGCTATGCCCCCACCCTCCCACATCTCAATCCTACTCCTTTACTTCATGCTGACACTTGTGCAATTGCAGAGTGAATTGGCCAAAGCCTAACCACACCAAAAAAAAAAATTTTTTTCAGCCAGAAAAGCTCCCTGAACCATTAAGTCACACAAGGAAGTCGGGCATCGGAGCAAGAGGCAGCTGGAACCTCTTGAAGAGGGTAGAGGTCTGTGACAGCAGCTAAATGAGCTTAAAGTGATGTGAGACTGTATAAACATTACTCCTTGGAAGGGCAAGGTGAAGCACGCCACTGGCAGAAATGTACCTGTTTTGATCGTAAGCAAAGCCCGTATAACCCTAAGGCACAGAAGTTGGCACCATGCGTTTGTCTTCGAATGGAAGGATCATTCGGTCAGGCATCTCACTTTAGGAGCCATTACTCACTGCCGGAACTCAGCACCCAGGGCCTGCCAGGGCCGAGACGCCGCCGTTCTACGGCAAAGTCTCCCCAACATTTTGCCACTACGCTCGCCCACCATTTGAAGACGAAGCAAAGCGAAAGCTTCCTGCACCACAAACCACGCCACGGCGGCTGTCACCCTCCGGCCCTACACCGTGAGGTAACCGAGCTGCGGCAGGGCCACGTTACTTCTTCCGAGCAGTTAAGTTCCCTGACAGACAGCGTCCCGCTTCCAGCTCCACCGCCGCGCACCCACGCACGGTCGCACCTCGGGCCTCTCGCACGGCTGCCCCTCTGCCCTCCCCTCGGCTGCGGAAGGGCTGACGCTGCCGGGGCGCCTCGGGAATACGCGGCCCGGGGGAAAACCCCGAGGGCGGCGGACGGGCCGGGAGCGGGCCAGGGCGCGCGCACGCGCGCGCACGCCCGGCCCCGAGCGGGAAGCGCAGCGCCCCCGCCCGCGCGCGGAAACCGTTAGTGCCGCCGACCCCGCCACCCCCACCCCGCGCAGCGCCTTCCAACCGCCCGCGCGCCCTCCGCGCCTCGAGCCCCCACCGCCGCTGACGCGGCGGCGACGGGCAGTAGCGAAAGCCAATGGCGGCGGCTCGCCGCGCCGGAACCGGCGAATAGCGGCGGAGGAGGTGGGCGTGGCTTGGGCCGGCTCGGCTGAGGGCGTTGGGGCGGTTGCGAAGGCTGAGGGAGCGTTCTCCGCGCCCCGGCGCCTCTCCGCGCCCCGTCTCCCCTCCCTCGGGGGAGCGGCGGGCCGGGAGCGGCCGGCAGCCTTACCCTCGGCGGACATGGCTTTGCTGGGGCGGCAGAGCGCGGGGTCCTTCTCGGGCGGGCAGGGCGGCGGAGCGAGCCGCGGCTCCGGCACAGGCAGGTGTGGCCGGAATGCGGCGTTGGAAACGGAAGCGGCTTCTCCGACGTGAGCAACAAACTGTTTTGAACCAGTGCGGCTGCGCGCTGGGCACGGCGGCGCGCCTGGCAAACGGGAGCCGCGGGGGCGGTGCCGGTGCCGCCCTCTCCTTCAGCTGCCTGCCCGCAGCCCGGGCCGCCGCCTCGACCCCGGCGGCGTGATGACGGCGCAGGCTCTTGCGTTGCGGAAAGCAGGCCGGCTTTATCCGTCCTCGCCTTGCTTTCGCGCTGTTGCCATGCTCCCTGCTAGCCGCGGCCTGGCCAAGGGCAGTGGGTTCGGTTTCATGCAGGCTCCTCCGTCCCCAGGAGGATGGAGGGCTGCCAAGCTGCTCTGCGGGAGCCTCTGCTGGAGGGCAAAGTCGTGGGTAACTTCATGTCCGGCCTCTGCGGTTCTCAAACTGCTGAACCTCTTGTGTGTGCCATCCACTGCTCCAGGTTTCAGCATACAATAATGTCTGGTTATCTTACTGCACCATCAGATTCGGTTTTGGTTCTTCACAAACCACTTCTTGTAATGGGAGAAATCCAGTTACAGAGGGGTATTAGCAGCTGCAAAAGGTTGTCCTCACAGAACTGTACAAAGTCAGGTATCGGGGCTCCAGCAGAGTCCTGGCCAGCTCTGCATGTTTGAGGGGGCAGAGGGCTGAGGCGGTCTGTGCCAGCAAGTGCGGTGGGGCTGCGGCCTCGGGGACTCCGTATGTGCCAGCAACTGGGGAGACTGGGATCTGGGGCCAACTACTGGCAGACTTGAGTCAGTACTTCCTTTATCACTTTCTGATCTTTAGCAGGTTTTAAAAGTCTTTTTTTCTCTTTCACATAGACAGCAAGATGGAAGACCAGCATCTACAAGCCCCACCTTGAACCGAGTCAGTGCAGTACATCCAGTTTCTTCACCAAAACACACCAGAATTTTTGATGCATTCCAGTACTGGGCTGAAAGAGCATTGAGTAAGCTAAGAGTTTCACTTTGCTATAAAGCTTGAGGTGATGGGAGAGTGCCTGAGAAATAGGGAGCCCAGCCAACAAGGCTGTATTCAAAATCAGCTTTTATCTTCCCTTTATTTTTTTCTGCAGAAACAGGAACTTTTTTATAATAGGGCAACATTTTGTGTGGATGTAAGGAAGCAGTCCCTGAAAAGAATGATTTGGGAACAGGTAGGTCTTGGGAGGTCACAGGGGCTGAATGGGGTACCAAGACACAGACCAGAAGTGAAGTACCAGAGTGAGGGACAGGGGATGCTGCTGACTGTGGAAAGGAAGTACTCAGGGCAAGGTTAAAGGAATGTTGGCTCTGGAAGGAAACAGATTGAAAAAGTTTTTTAGATATCTGATTTCTGTGGTCTTGTGGGGCAATGGTATTTGGAGGAGCTAAGAGAAGAAAGATATTTAAGGTAGGGCTAAGAGGAGTACAGTCATTAGGAAGTGAAGCTAAATTAAAAGGAATGATCTGATACGCTAGAGGCTGTAACATCTCTGTTCTGAGTTACAGCATGCTGTTTCAGAAGGTTTTGTCTTGAAGATAGAAAGTGGCAGGCATTCCTCTATATTTCTAAAAATACTGTTTCAGTAGCTTACTAATCATGTAGAAGGCAGGATGGATTTCAAAAGAAAACTGAAGGAAGTGGAGGTAGGCAGGAGGTTGTTACAGGTAAAGGAGTCAGCTAACAGTTAATGCATTTGAATGCAGAATCATAGTTTCAGAAGGAGTGAGAAAACCCGATCTACAAAGAATTTATTTTTCTTGGATCAGTTTCCACTAGAATTTCCTGAAATTAATTTGTTGGCCATCTTTCCTGGTACTGGTTATTAGATCCAATAAAATAAATTCGTTTATTTGTTTATTTTGTAGATGCATGTTTTTTTGAGTGATATTAAAAAAAAAGAAAAAAGCGCAGCCTAACATTAAAACTATGGCAAACCCATTATTAGAGGGCAGGGCTTCTTTTATTTGTTCAGGTGCTGTTAGCAAAAAGGCTTATTTTTCTGCCTCGTTAGTACCTAACTGCTAGGTATGGAGAATGTTGCTGTAATACGGATGAACAGTCTGAATTAACCTATGAGTTGATCAAGAAATGATGTTTCCTTGGTCTTTGTTATTCTTTTGTGACTGAGGGAGCAGTTCCTGCCTCTCCTCTCACCCCAGCTGAAGATGCCAGTGAACTAAAAAGGGAGATGTAGGGGCAGTTGTTTCCTGACAGGAACAGTTTATGGTTTGCAGCCTTTTTGTGAAATGGCAATAGTAAGAAGTGTTCATGTCAGAGCTTGATAACCTTCTGTTAAAAAAATAGAATTGGCGGTGACTGAGACCTATTTAGAGTGAAAGTGCATGAGGGCTACCACTCCTATCCATGATGCTGTCACTACCATCGTTGTTTTGCACAGCGTTTTACCTTCTAAGAAAAGAGTAAGCTTCACTGAGAATGCTGACATCTGTTGTAGGATAAACTTCTCTTAACGTTCAGAGTGGTTTTCTGATTTTCCAGCTCTGGGGAAGTTTAAATAACAATGCAAGTGAATATAATGGGAAAGACTGTATTCAGCTGCTTACCTGTTCTGTTGTTCTGATATTGAGCCTATATTGGAGGATATGGATTCCTTACAAATACCTTTCCTTAGCTTTCTCTTTGGGGAGTACAGATGGTATGATGTGAAACCTCTTCTGTTCATACCGAAGTAATTAAAGACAGACATCTTTAGATGCAGAGCTGGACAACTTGCATTCAAAAACTTAGGAAAACCCATTGGAAGGATTCTTATGACCAATAATGTTGGGTGCTAGAAAACTTTCAGGAGAACACTAACGTACCAGTAGTTAAAAATACAAATGAAACAAGCTGGGTAATTAAAAACCTGTCAGCCTGACTTTAATCCCAGGAAGCTATCAGAACGGTTAATACACACTTCTGTCACCAAGTAGAGAATTAAAGGAGGGAAATAAAATGAATGCAACCGTAAATAGCTTTATGGAAAACAAAGTCTGTCAAGTAAGGGCCCATAGAAGTGTGTGTAGAAATCAGTACTGGGACTGCAGCCAGAACTCAGCTGCCCTCTTCCCAGGAAAGACACCCCAGGGCCTGACGAGTTGAAGGGATGTTAAAAGTCATCCCATGCTGTCCTGTCCTCCCGCATCCCATCAAAGGCACCGAAACACCTCGCCTTCTCCTGCCTGGTGGCTGCCCTGTCCTGGAGGTGCCGTCGCCTTCTCAGGCATCCCCACACTCGCCATTAACGTTCCCCGAGCACCCCGTGCCCCATGCATCCCGCCCCCGGGGCTGCAGGGGCCCGAGGAGCCATCGCCCTCCCTCTGCACGGCTTCTGCACCACGGGCTCTTCCAAACGCCCCGTCTTAGAGGTGTGATAACGCCAGTGTCCCTCGCTGAGAAGACGCACAGCCGGAATTGAAAACCGCAATGTTACAACATCAGCCCTGCCCGCTGCCGCGCTTCGCTAGGACAGCCCCGTGGCTAGCAGCAACCCGCGGGGACAGCAGGGGCTCAGCCCCGGTGCTGCCCTCCCCGGGGGGGCAGCCCGGCAGCTGCCTGTGGCGCGTGCCTGCTGTCCTGCTACCCGGTGCGCCATGCTGTACCAGGCAGGGTGAAGGGCCAGGTGCTGGGAGAAGGTGGGTGGTTGCAGTCTGGTCGGACCCTTTACTGGGGAGGATCCCGTGCTTCCCAGACAGTATCCGTGTTACGCAGAGCAGCAGACATGACTAGCAGTGGTCCTGAGAGCAGGCACTGACAGTCGGCACTTGCAATGAATTCCTATGCTAGTCCCCCCTCTGAAACGGGATTTCTGTTGTGGATCAATGCCTCTCTTTTTAAGTAAGTCCAGTAAAAGCTCCAGCAAGACATGCCTCACACTTGCTGGCTCAAGGAGGTTCCCACCGGGTTGCATGTGTGGCCTGAATTGCCAAGTCTCTGACAACACTATAGGAAGAGCGTATAGGAAGAGTGCGTAGGCAGATTTGTTGGGTAGGGGTTGAATTCCGCTCTGAGGAGAAGGTGCCAAAATTTTCAATGTGGCATCCAAATTTTAACACCCATGTGCTTTATTATCCTCCAAAAAAAACCCCAAAACCTGTAACTCTTCCCACGCATGGTTATATACGTTCCTTATATATATCTGCACAGCATGGTGGGATGCTTTGCTGAGAAGCAGGATGGTACAACCTGAGAAAAGCTTGTATACACAGTGATACTACTTATAGTACCTACTACTTATAGATACTACTATAGTATCTGGTTTATATTACCTCCGAATGGGCCTGACGGTGGTATGCCATGTACACATAGCCAAAGGTACACACTGAAGCCTGGATTTTACAGGCTTACAAAAGTCACTATCTTCACATATGTTGTAAATAGTTACAATGATTTCACTTTGTATATATAAAAAATCAATGGGTATATTTTATGTAGTCTGATGTTTCATCTTCTCTTCCACCAAGCATGAAAAAAATACACAGGCGTACAGCGGGCAGATGAAAACCAACTTGTGCCAGCCTCTATGGGCTAAGCTCTTCCTACAGACCTTGTTTATCTATTTCTGGATTGGGAAAGGCACACAATCCAACAGGAAATGACCTACATAATCCTTAACTGCTTGACCATCTGGTTAAAACAAACGTTATTCAAACTGATTCCCAGTTGGAGCCTACTCTAGGACCACACCCATCGGGGCAATCCTCATATCCTTGCAAAGCATGATTGCAGATTGCTCCACAGCATTCCCCAAAGCAGATTTTTTTCCACTCCCTCTAATGCAGCAGACCTGCACATTTCAGCTTTTTTTTAATGCTAATTTTTTAAATACCAAGTACAGTGTTGCAAAGCTACTGTCAAAATGACAGCTGAAACCAAAGTTTCATGGTGCACATCTTCCCCTCCCCTTTTCCTGCAGGTATGCAATTTTTGAAGCCACATGCAGGGCCTATCATATAAACCACTTAGCTCCCATGTCCTAACTTTTCAACCTCCTGATAACCAAACAAATTTAAAATAAAGTAGCATTTGCACTTTTGTGTTCATAATTTATGTCCTGCCTTTTGCCTACGGTTTGCTTTATCTGGTAAGGTTCAGTCACCGGATTCTCTATATCTGATAAAGTTCAGTCACTGGATTCTCTATGCCTTGAGTCTGAAGTGTTGCAATTTGTTTTGTTTTCCAGCTGAAGATAAAGTAGTGGTCCTCCCACTATTATTCATCCCAGCTTCCTTTCTCTTACATGTAAAAGACCTGGGGCAAATTCAGCAGTCTTTATATTCTGGCAAAATTGTACTTGTGGGGAAAATTCCGCTTAAAGTCAATGACCATTTAGATACAGATTTCTCCTTCCTCAGTTTATAAAAAAAATTAAGGTGAAGAGAAAACACGATTAAATGGCTTGAAATGTGTAATGAGCTGAGAGTTACCTTTGGAAATAGCATACTTGTAGTCTGTAGATTAGACTTCACATTTCATTACAAGAAAGTAAAGAGAAGGTGTGATTTAATTGCAGTCACGTTTATTTGCAGTTTCTATACACACTTTCTAGGTAATCAAACTTTTCCAACACATTTTTTGAGAGGGGTTCACAATGAAACTGTCACCGGTTTTACTAAAAATAAATACAAGACTTAAAGTGTTGCACAGCTCTAAAATATACAAAGGCTTGGATTTAATGTAAACTTTGAAAACATTTTACAAAAGAAACCATCTCTGCAACAATTTAAAAAGTTCGTATTTACAAATATTACAAAAATACAAAATGGATGCAAGTCCATAAACCATTGTCTTTTCTGCCAGCATGAACTGGTGCTAGTACCAAAATAGTTACACTGTAACCTTCTTAATTTTTTTTTTTTAAATTCTTTAAGTCATAACCTACAGTATTTCTCTATCTGCCACCATTGCAGCAAATGCACTCAATCACTGACCTTTGGCAAAAGCAAACATATGCTTTATTTGCTACAACTATTCCATGTCCTCTATGCTGCCACAACAAACAAAAAAAAAAAAGAAAAAAAAAAGAAAAAAAAAGGAAAAAAAAAGAAAAAAAAGGAAAAAAAAAAAAGAAAAAAAAAAAGGGTAAAAATGTTATTTTTCAGAACACACAGCTGTATTACTTCAGAAATTGTTTCCATAACATCAGTGCAAACAACGGAACAGTAGGTTGGAATGACGGTTCAGCGGTCACCTGACGCATTTACCGTACCCTATCTCGAGGGGTGAGTGATGTTCCCTTCGCCCTAAAGCTCGTCCTCTGGTGCCTTAATGGCACGCCTGCACCACCACAGGGGCCCCCACCATTCGTTTTGCTCCGACTCCCATGTTTGTTATGAACTCTTTTCTTCACAGTGGATTTAGAATCTCTCTTTATTTGGGTTTCAATCTGCTAAATATAAACTAGGAAATGAAACAAAACAAGTAAGACTATATTTTAATGGAATTGTTCTGCAGCCGTTTCATACGTGAAGTATCGTCTCACTATTCCAGTCAAAAAATTTTTTTTAGTGTATATATATTTATTTATGGTATCTATGAAATTATTGATTGGTAATAAACAGTGATATCATCAAAGTAAATTCAGCTGTATTCTCTTTACAGTTTTGAATGACTGTTTAACTCAGGGCTATTAAACATGTTGTAAAAGTGCTCCTGGTAACATTTTTAAGGAAAACAACTGAAGATGACAAACTAAGGATTTTCTGTCCAATATCTAAACTTCCTTTACTCATGTTCTCCAGAAAGTGGTTTGTTATATGCTAAACATTTCCTCTTAAGACATTCTCATTCATTCACTTCATTTGTGTTCAGACTTATTTTGTGATTATTTCATGAGTAGCCTTTTGTTTCCAAAACCTTGCTCCCATTACCTTTTTGAAAACTATTTTAGACTTTTAGATTATTTAGACTTCCCAAATTTGCAGCCCTTCACCTGATGGACCACCCCCCTTCCCAACACACGTACCACATGCACAGCGACTCTACCTTGCACACCGAACGCAACCAGGCTACACAGGAGGACGGTAGGAAACCCTGAATAATGTATTTCTTGTGGTAAGTTGTAGACAAAATCAGACGTGAACCTTATAGGGAATAACATTCGGGATTTGTTAAACCATTCTGACTTGCTCAGACTCTTTAAAATCGTAACAGTTTTAGGTAGAACCTTCCTCTTTAAAACATGCTCTGCCCGCTTTTAAAAACTCTCAGCTTTATGCATTACATGAGTAAAAGCAAAAGAACTAGTAAAAACCCATTTCACACATCCTGCTTCCCTATCCTTTACTTATGCTTAAAGCCACCTTTTAGTTGATTTCTTTAGTACCAAAGTACGCTCCTTCTGCCATCCTACTCGACCTGTCCTACTGCACACCACATTCCTCCTCGCACTATTTTCTCTGCGCTAACCTTTCCTCTACTCCAAACCATATCCTACGGCAACCAACACCAACTGCATCAATTTTGGACAAAGAGAGCCTTCTTCTCCAAGTAGCACGGACGGGGCTGCATCGATGGAAACTGTGGTGGCCCAAAGGAGAATCAGGCCTGTTGGTTTTATTCTGTTTAAAAATTAAAAGTATAAAGCGACT
Source organism: Pelecanus crispus (assembly GCF_030463565.1). Taxonomy (NCBI): domain Eukaryota; kingdom Metazoa; phylum Chordata; class Aves; order Pelecaniformes; family Pelecanidae; genus Pelecanus; species Pelecanus crispus. Next base: position 140,119,771 of record NC_134643.1, read on the forward strand.
CACGGGTTAAGTTTTAAAAGTACACGTTCTTGCAGTTTTAAGACGAGAAAATTCAAGTAACTTCAAGTAATTCAGCTTTTATTTCCCTGCCTTCATTTGTATCAAAGCAGCTGCTTTGATTTGTCTCCTTTCCCACCCCACCCCAGTCCCCCACCCTGTTCGGTGTTTCTGGTAAACCCAGACAAGATCCCAACTGTACGTGGCTGGCACAATGAACCAGAGCTTTCCCCTTCCCAGCCCAGCAATGAATATAAATAATGCATACACATACCTATTTCCCAGCTACGTTTTCACAGTGTCATTTTTGTAAATATTTAGGTAGCATGAATCTCATCAGCACAAAGAGAAAGCTTCACTGAAAATTCATTGCGGATATTTAGTGATAAATCGAAAGCGCTTCTTGCATGCTTATAATTTATTTGTTTCCTTTACGAACCAGAAACTAATTGCGTTTAAAGAGTATAGTTACCAGGTTATGACCGTGTTATGTATCCCAATAGCCTAATAGGAATATGAAAGTTAAGTACTATTTCTTCTCGCATCTCTCCTGTCTGAAGCGATCCCTGCTAGAATAAAGGCCCAGGGGAGGCTGTGGGATGGGACCCTTTGGGGCTTTGCATCAGACACAACTTTCTTCTGTCGGAAGCACGCTCGCCTTCCCCACCGATCCTCACGGTAACCCTCCCAGCTGCGCTTTCCAGTTAGCTTCTTCGGAGCTGCCTTAGACAAATGGTTACTTTAATCCCATCGCAGTCAGCCTTTCCATTTCTTAGCTAAGGCGGAGAATTCCTCCTTCCTACTGCTCAATGTTGTCCTTCAGGCTTGTCACACTGAAAGTGGTTATCGGTGGCCATGTGAATTTTTTATGTTTGATATGAAAATGGTATTCACAGAATACAGTTATTACATTTGACTTCTTTTGTCTCCTATAAACAAAGTTGTTATGCAGTAAATCGTTTGCCATGTCCACTTTTTGATAATTCTATTTACAAATTTTTATCAAAAATATGGTATTTACATATGTTTTGTTAATTTCTTCTAAATTTTGTTTCAGCTCATTTTAGTGTAGAAAAATACCAACCCTCAAGAGCATTTTCTTTTTTTTTTTTCTCCCTAGGGAAGCACTGCAGTGAGGGATTTGTTTCTAGATGGGCAGCTTCTGGAAAAAAAAAAATGCCAAAGTCACTTTTAACTCTATGGAAAGTGTATAGCCTTGAAATCTACAGTGACAACGGAATGAGAGTGGGATAAACCAAATGAAGCCAAAAGAAAACAGAACAGACATAGCGTATCTTCCTCCTTTTAGAAAATGTAACGTAATAAATAGCTACAGATGTAGTCCTCTGTTTCCCCAGCGTCTTACAAACACAAACACATTTAAGCATCAATATTGCCCTGCAATTTTTTTCTTTTTTTTCTTTTTTTTTTTTTTTTTTTGACTGCTACAGCATTGGCCTCTTATATTCACATCCTTACAGAGCCCAAGCGGTGTCAGCAGCCTGGCCCTGGTGCCCATGCAGCCTACGCTGAGCTCTGAGAAGACCGATCATCATGGGGGCTGCCATCCGAATTCTCTGTCTCTCCTTCAGAAATGGCCTGCATCGGCGTGTTGTACAGCCTGCAGCGCACGCTGTACCGGCTGCTGCTGGCTGCCGGAGGCGCCCGGGAACGCCCCACTCTTGAAGATGCCGACATGGGAAAGCTCTTGGAGGAGAATCCTTCTGCATTGACCCTGGGGGAGCAGGGGGAGAGCGGGGACAACGCATCGGGGCTCAGCGCGGGGGGAGACTCCTCTAGGCTTTGAGGAGCATCTGCCATCAGCTCTCCGGGAGACTTGGGCAAAATAGGACTTTTCAGAATTTCCGTGGCAGACATCCTGTAGCTGGAATCGGATCGGCTGCCCTTTTTAAGGAGCAGTAGCTTAAACTCCTCATTGGATGTGTTGGACTTTTTGGCATTCCTGTATATGAGCCCGGGGGACCTCTGACTGCTTATGGGAGTGCCCATGCTGCTGGCCGGTGGCATGTTGCTGGTGGGCAGTGTGCTGCTGGTGGGGGGCTGGCTGCTAGTCCCAGATGAAGCTCTCAATCTGTTTCTTACAGAAAGGTCTCCAGAATCCTTTCTCCCAAGAACTTTCCTTTTTGATCTGTAAAAACACAAAGGAACACTCCTTCATACATTATCTTTGTAGAATAACACTCAATGCTGGTCTGGAGTTTCACAGATTGACTATGCTTTCATATTAGCTAGAGTTCTCCTAATCCCTCTATCAAGTATCGGAGGCTAGCAGCGACTGACGGCACTTTAAGCGGTGATAGGTCTTGTGCAGTGAATGAGGCACTAAGCCACAGAGTCCCTCTCAACCTCACCCAGCTCTTCCCAAACAATACATGCACAACCAGCTCTTTAGAAAGACAACAATGCGCACAGAGTCTTAGGTAACAATAATACTCAGCATAACCTGTCCAGTATCAGAAATCTGTCATTTCAGTTGCAATCACAGATTTCAGCTGAACACAAAATACTCTAAAATTGAAGACATGCCCCCTCATCAGTCTCACTACAATGACTCACTCACCGGAACAGAGCTGGTGGGCAGAAAGCAGGAACCACTGTGGGTAGTTTTCTTTGGAGACACGTATGTTTGTTAGAGAGAACAGCCTGATGTTGTTATCTGTAAAGCATCCTACACATGCCATGAAGATACCCAGAGTACACACCAGAGCATAATCAAGCATCTTCTAAAAGCTGCCTTTTAGAAAACTAAACTCAATAAACTAAAGATGGTAGTTTCAGGACAAGACTTAACCATCGAATAACCATCCTGCAGCTATTGTTAGTGGGCGACTGTGCAGGGCTGCATGTTACCATTCCCCATTGCCGCAAGGTTAGGTCACCTGTGAATGACTGCAAACAGATCCTCGGTAGTGCGGGGTTTGTTTGGAGACACAAAGACATCCTCAGCGTCAGCCTGCAACTCCTCACTCAGCGGAGACACGAGGGACTCGTCGCTTGGAGAAGACTCTTAAACAAGGAAAGAGGCCACGCTGTGAGTCAGACCCTGCTGCGCTTGGCAACAACCCTGCCTCGCCCATGCGAGGCACCAGCTTGGTTCACAACCGAGCGGCCGATACTACTACCATACAGACTTTATCCTCTAATCTAAACATCATGTACATTGCATGTTGGAGCCCATAAAGGGGGCACTGCTAAGGCCTGGAACCGGCACCTCCCATTTACTGTACAGCTAGGATAATAAGGCTCCTCTGTACCCAGGGTTAGTGCTCCTCCCTTTTCTCTTTTCAGCTGAAATGCAGCACAAGGGAGGAAATAAATATCAGAGAAATACACTCTGAATACACTGAAAAAGCCTAAAATATCTCTGGGCTGGCTGGCCAGCTAACAGATTGGGCGGCTCTGTACTTAAGCCTCCAGAGGCGCGCCAATTTGCACCTCCAGCCTGCTTTTTGACTCCACCACCAGTCACATCCAAAGCCACATGATGGGGTATAACACAGAAAGAGTTCACAACTGACCTTTCAGCGAAGACTCGTCTGCACCGCCTGCCGTCTCGTCCGCCCTGCCATCATCAGAGGCACTTTTGGTTGGGATACCTGATGCGATATCATTTTCCTGCTTGCAAGTCGCTTCTCCGAGTGAATTCACTGCTGCTGTCTCCGCTTCATAGCTGACATTCCCAGGCACATGGTGGCTTACGTCGGGTTGGTGCTTAAGCTGATCGCTGACAGCCGCTCCCTCAGCGTGACCTGGGCTTTCTCCCGCAAGCCCACCTTCCAGCCTCCCCTCGCTGCCTGCGGAGAGCTCTTGCTGAGCCTGCACTTGCTGAAGGTCGTGCTCTGTTTCTGCTCCCTGGCTGGGTTTCTTTGCTTCGTCATCACCTGTGAGGACAACCGAGCCCTTCTGAAACCCGTCCGCAGAGATGGCACACGTCTGATTCAGAGTGCTTTCCAGCAAGCGCTCGGTGATCAGGTGTGTTTGCTCCTTCCCAGGTTTGACTTCAACCAGACCCACTCTTGCTGAAGTTACAGCTTCTCGCTCACAGCTATTCTGCCCGCTGAAAGAGGAGCTTTTCTCCCCACTGAAAGAGGAGCTTTTCTCTAAAGGCAGTTTTCCAGGGCCCACTTCTGCTGGGGAAGCATCAATGTACGACATTATGGCCTCCTCCGTGGAGTACTGGCGCGATACTGTTTTCTTAGCTAAGAGCGGCCTCATTTTGCCCGGAGAAATGTCGGTTGCCATCAAGGCGGTCTCCTGTATGCAGAGCAGGTCTGGGGCACTGCCCTTCTGTTTCCCTCCTTCAGGCTTGTTGACTGCCCGGAGGTGGACAGACTTGAGAACGGAGGGCGTGATGGCAAGGGCAGAGGGAGGGCTCGGATGCAGGGCTTCCCCGACCACGCTCTGCTTGCTGTGGCTGAAGGCATGCAGCTGGTGCCTGTGAGCGAAGGGCTTGCTCAAGACGTTGTGAAGAGCACTTAGGTCGAGGTGAGTAGGAGGTATAATCGGAAGTTCAAGGTCTTTGCTCACCGAGGCGGTGCTGTCTTTTGAGAGCGGCTGCTGCAGCGATGACTTCCTCTCCGGTACTTTTGGCTTCCTCTTGCTCCCCCCTGGAGACAAGGGTCCCGAAAAGAAAGCAGTCGGAAAAGAAGACGTGGGCGTCTCCGACTGGCTCGAGTACCCGCTGGAAGGTGAGGCTAACCCCGCCAGCTTCTCGGGGGAGGCCAGCTTAAACTCATTATCGACCGAAGGGAGGGATGGGGTGGTGGCTCGTGACCCGGACTGGGATGTCTGGGATTCGGAGCTCTCCGGTGACTTGATGCACTCTATGACTGTAGTACCCGTAGCGGTGCTCGAATTGGACAAGGACCTGTAAGGATCACTGGATTTCAAGTCATTCAGAAGCCAGAGGTCTGCATAGTGAGGTTGTTCAGCACCTTCATCTTTAAAGGAGGGGATATCAGCAGTGTCAAATGGAGTGTCCTTTAACCCGCCGTCGCCCTGGTTTGCCCAGGGGAGCTCCTGCTTGGCTGGCAGGTTGGGGCCTTCCAGTCGGGAAGGTGTGTTTGAAAACTCAAGGGGCAGCTTCATCTCCCTGGCAGTGTGAGAGACGTGCTGCCCGCCACCGATCTTTGGTTCTTTCTTGTCAGGAAGGTCGGTGCTGCCCTCCGATTTCCTCAAAGATGAGCTGCGTTTTGGTGGGGCTGGCTTTGCCTTTGGTTTCTTCAGTGAGATGCTCTGCCGTCCCTGCCTCCTGTGGCTCACGCACTCCTGCCAGGCGCAGTCAGCCAGGCTGGAGGTCACGCTCCCGCTCTGGCCGCTCTCGGAGCCCGTGGCTGCATAGTTGCAAATATAGTTTTTATTACCCTTGAGACCGCAGTCAAAGTGCATGGAGGTATAGTATCCTTCGGTATCCACGGAAAAGTGTGAGCTAGTGTCTGCCTTGTCAGAGGGGGTCTTTTCGAGGAAGCTGTCATAGGTGGCCATGCTGGTGAAGCTGGGGCATCCCAGGCTGTCGGCCTTTGGGCGCTCGGGGCTGAAGTCCTGGCGACAGGAGGCATCATGGTGATGGTGCAGGTAGTTCCACTCGCTGTCGCTCGTGTTGCTGTTGTTGGGGTCATCCAGTAAATCCGCCACAGTGGAGGTGAAGGAGCTCGCCCTGTGACCCCTGACCTTGTCCGCGTGGTCACCAAACTGCTCTGTGATGAAGACACTGGAGTCCTCGTTGGCGTTGGGAGCGGTGTTGAGCGACAGCTCAGAGTCACAGTGTGAAGAGCCCGTCAGCGGAGGAGAGGCGGCAGGAGGAATGGTTTCAGACGTCTGGGAGGGACACGTGGAGCTGCTCCCGCTCCAGTTGCCACTGGAGGACTGATGGTCATCTTTCTGGTCCATGTGGCTGCTGAGCAGGACTCCAGCCGTGGAGATAGAGTGAATGGGGCTCCCGAAGGTGTCCGAGTTGGACGAAATCTCGCAGCTGCCTGAATCGGCCATCCTTGACAGCCGTGATCTCCCCCTCTCACCAATGCTATGTTCAGGGCTGTGCAGATGCTGAGGACAAGTTAAACCGATGGGCTGGCACTCTTGTGAACCTTGCTTGCTCAACACCTCCTTCCCCTTTTTTGGGATCCTCTCCTGGCCAGCTAGGAAGCACTCTGCTTCGTACCCTGCACTCTTGGCGCTGGCATCCTGATGACCCTCGCTGGCCCGGGCGCCCTCACGAGGAAGGCTCCGCGAGCGGATGCGGTTGCTTACAGCGGCAGTGAAGACGGCATCCCCGTTGTCCGCCAGCACCAAGATGTTGCCAGCAGAGTGGGAGAGGGAGGCGACGACGCTCTGCCCTCTCTGGGCACGGATCCGCCGCCGGGAGGGAGCGGCTATCAGGATTTCTTCCGTCTGGCACTCCGAGTCCCGGGTCCCCGACCTCCTGCTGCCGGAGCCGGAGAAGTCCGGGTTTGTGTGCACAATCACATTGCGCTCCCTCGCCACTGGTGACTCGTCTGAATCTAGGACACACGGAAAGCCAGGTGAGTGAGAGACAGCTCCATATTTCCCGGCACGAGACGACCCGCGGAGCAACCCAAGAAGCATTATCTGGTCTATTCTTTCTTTTTCAATCTTGCTGAGCATTGGACCCAATTTAACTTCGCTATAAAGAGTATATAAGGCAGACCTCATCCCGGTGAGGTGGGGAAATTTTCCTAGTCCTGCAATGGGATCTCAGTCCTCCTATTTCTGCAATGTGATCTCACATGGAGCTGATCTTGCTGTGGTAAATATTAAGATAAAAATTAAGTTTTCCATTTTTGTCACTCTATTTCAACTAGTTAAAGACAGTTTTCAGGAGTGGCTGCTGGACAAAACACTCCGTGAGCTTCTAGAAGTAATTCTATTTTGACTACCTATCTGTTCAGAATTTCCATTATCTGCTTCTTTACTACCAAGAATATTTGCAAGGCAACAGGATCTTTCTTTCATAGATTCTCTGGTTGCTTACCCCTATGATAAACACATTCCTTCTGCTTTGCATCGAGTTTTACGGCAACGGACCGAGATACCAGAGCCATCTTCAGGTGCAGGTGAACATTAAGAAATAAAGATCTTGTTAGTTTCGTTTTGGGTTAATACCAATTTTACGCTGGATTTGCCCTCAACAGAATTGCTCCTAATTTACCTGGGACGAAAAGTGAGGTAAGCCACTTGATTTCGGGCAAGTATGCTTGGTAATAAAGAATGAAAGGAAGGAATCGAGGATGAGCGTGATAAATTAAAGGAACGTTTAGCAAAGTTTCCCGTAGGATACCAGCAGCTGTCTCTAAGGCGGATATCCAACTGCTTATCTGAGTGAGTTATCCGGCTGTTGTGACAGCTCATCGTCACTTTGCTGAGCAACATCTGTCAGTTCTTTACCTTAAGCTCCCCTCACACAAGAAAAAACTTTCACTTAATCTAGTTACTTTTTATGCACATAACTATGGGTTCATAACAGAAATAAAATGGAAAAAAAAAGAACTGATTAACATTTACACGATAAGAGCTGAACACGTACATCTATATTACTTAGTAAGGCCCCCGGTCCGTCAAGGCCATATGGAGTAATATAGCTTTGCTTACTGTGGTAAATCAAAAAAACAAACCACATCATTCCCAAACTCCACAAGCATTTATGCTTTCGAGGTTTTGTTTCTTTGGAAGGCTGGCTACCAGCTCATATCCCTGCAATTTAAGTTGGTTAGAAAGCTATCTACGGAAGATTTGTATTTATACTACACCTATTTCTTGTTGCACTCTTCTGGGGATGCCAGAGATGGTTTTCCTCCTCCTCAACTTTCGTCTCCGCTGTAGTACAGATTGTGAATGAACAAGAGAGCAGCGTATACTAGCCTCTCTGTCAAAACCAACTCCTGCAACCCATAAATAGGTCTCATTAGCCTTTAGAAATAGTAAACAAATTTTCATGGCTGGAACACAGTGGAACACATACACAGGTATGTGAGCTTGGATTAAGCCTGTGAATAAACATAAGGGAGCCCTTATGTAGCTCTTATGTAAATTATATCACAGTATATCACAGTTTTACATCTAATTCCAGCTCCCCCTCAGCAGCCTGGTCTGCCAAAAATAACAGAAGGCATTAAAAAAAAAGAAAAGAAAAAAAAAAGAAAATCAGGAAGGAAAATAGAGTTGAGAGCTCTTGGTGACAGGGCATCTTTCATATAGCTATTTATCCATCTGTCATAGGGACAATGACAGTAACTTGTCTGCAAAGAGTAATCTGTTCAGCTGTAGCCTGACTTATTTTAAGCAACTAAGCATAAGAAAACAATTTAAGGTTATAACGCCATACTGCAGTAGTTGGGCGCTTCTTAGGAGACCAATATGCCAAGGGGGCTAACATTTCAAAAAAGAAGGAGACAGCTAAAATGGGGCCAAGTCCCTGTGCAAGTTTAGAAAGCATTCTTCGTGACGATGACACATAGCCAAGGGTGACATAAACGGGCAGCTGCTATTTACTTGCGTACATCAGTAACCGGCCTGATTTTCACAAGTGCTCCCACGGCGGGATGCGTGGGAGTCCACTCTGGGAATCGGGTCATGCATTCAATCAAGATCCTCAGTTTGGATTTAGGAGCCCAAGTTCACGGGCACATTTATTTATGACCACTGTCATACAGAATAGGCGAGAATTCCTCATTTTCTTTATGGTTCCATGGCTTTAGCACAGGGAAGTGTCTTTCACTTTGTTTTCTACACTGTGTTGTCAAAATAAAGTTAAAAGGAGGCATCACCAGAGGGTCAGTGCCCATCTGTGAGGGCTTTTTTGCATAACTATATATTAATGCTCTCTAAAATTGACATGGGACAGGTCAGAAAAAATGTGCCAGGTCCATAAAAACTCTAACATAAGGATCGCTGGTACAGTGGTTTGTAATCTTAAGAAAAATGAACAAACTAAACCAAACAAAAGGAAAAAAAAATCCTGATAAGAAGCTCTATTTTAATAGCGTATAATTATAGAAAACATAATTATACACAGACATACACGTACATATTACACTACATAACAATGTAAAACATTAAAAAGTAACTTTCTTGTAAAAGTTCTTCTTGAAATCTACTACAGTGAAATAGAGGCTTCAGACAGATGTCCTGTAACCACCAATGCCCCTGGAATAAGCAGAGGAAGAACTTTCTTTAATATGGAACAAAAGTGCCGTAAACTCCAACAACAGTCATTTTCAAAAAAGTGAACATTTCTCAGGGTTGGGAGAAGCTTAAAAAACAAAAACAGAGAACTGAAAGCAAACTCTTTGAAACGAAAAATCAATCAGCATCATTGCTGGTTTTCCAGCAACTGTGAGTTAGCCGAGCATGCTCTGTGTGCCAGATGCACGGGGGTCATCTCCGAGAGGAAAGTGGAAGAGGGTATGTCCTCCCCGTGACGCATACAAATTATTCCCATTAGTGCTAATGAGAATGATACACATAAACATCCAGAAGATTACATACCATTCTTGATCTGTAAAACTGATCAGTGGAAATTTGGTTCCAATGTATGGCAGGTGGAGTCTAGGCAAAAATGGCTATTACTGGAAAGGTTAACATTGGTCGCAGACCTAACTCTCCTCTGAACTGCATTAGGTGACACTAGCCGTGTTAGAAAGCCTACACCAGTTAGGGTCCTGTACCGAATCTAGAAAGAGCATCATTTTAACACCAGCTTTACCTCGTGGAAACGTGCCACGCTATTTGCTATTTTCCACGGGGATTTCTGTCGGCAGTGCCCAACCTACGACCTCGCCCGGCCGGCTCCCAGCCTCCAGCCTGGCAGGGTCCATGCAGGCGGCTCTGCCGGCCAGCCGCCTTTCCTGCCGTGGGGCCCCGGCTGGCCAGAAGCACCGTCCCGGTGGCGGGGACACCCGCTCCTGGCTGCCACCTCCCCGGGTGGGCAGAGCCGGCGGCGCCGAGCGGCGTCACCTCCGCTGCCGGGGTGGAGGGCAACCGGGACCGCGATGCCATCACCAGCAGGATTCATGCAGCAGATGGTGGAGCAGACGGGGACTTGTCACCGTGATGCTGTAGGACAGACGTGCAGCAAGCCCAAAAGCCCAGAGCCCCTCGGCTGGGGGCTGAAGCTGGACTGTGGGCATACAGCCCCCGCCGGCACCACGGTGAACCCCGCAGCCTGTCTTGCAGGAAGGTTGGGCACCGCTGATAGACACGGGAAAAAGCAATGGGATGTGAGGGGCTGTGACCTCCCCCCGACCCGCCCAGTTACTGGGAAAATAGAATTAAATACAAATATTTTCTCTGGGGAATGAAGGCTAACTGAAAGCTCCCTGCTTTTTTCCTGATCGTTTATATTCAAGTCTATAACCGTGGAAGTCAGCCCACTTTATGCTCTTACATTAATCAAAACTTGGTGCGAAACAGTATTGAGGAAAACTCAGATCAACTTTGTGTTTACCATAGCCCTCTGGATGGAGAGAAAGAGAAAAAGAGAAAGAGAAAAACAGCCTGATTTTTGACTCTGGAAATAAGTCATCTATCACATTTAATAAGTGATATACCTGCTGCTTCTATAAACAGACTCTCCTTTAAATAAATTTAGTCAAATGTATCCAAATGTTATATAAGTAAAAGAAAATGCCATTACTATACCTTCAGCATAGCTGCATGTAAAGACATCTCAGAGCGATGGTTTGCATGCTACACAGTCATGCCTTGCATGTTTAAAGCACTGCAAATAGTAGCCTACATTCTCTAGTTTCTCTTCTCCTGCTATACATGATAATCATATGATTAATTTCGGTGGCTTTCTGCATTATTTCAGTCAGCTACATTCAACAAGTTATTTGAGGTCTTTGTAAAGACAGACTGTAGGTTATATACACAACAAGAGTACATTGTTTATACAGGGAACCAGTGTTACGTTACACTGTATAACAGGACTGAAAATACGGGCCAAATTAATCCTAGATGCAGCTTCAGTGACTCCAGCGGCCACGCATGAGGGATTAATTTAGCCCACTGTCTTCCAGAAACTAAATCCTCAAGCTAGGGTCTTTGCCCCCAGACTGCACAATCCCGTGACTTCAAACAAATTAAACAAAATAAGTACTTGACCTCCCTTGAACCATGCAATAAATACAAAAAGAAATAGAAGAGATTTGTACCAGTGACATTGATGGGGATAATGCAAGAAGAAATCACTTGGGCATCTTGTTTCATTTTCTCCTCTGGAGTTGGGAGAGGTAGTGCTTTACTCCAATTGGTTTGTTTATCCAGTGTAGAAGGGATATTATGTATTGGATTTTTCGGCCTCTGCCCTAACATGACATCTGTATCTTCGTCCTCTGGTGGATGGGACTGCAAATGAATACATTCAAAATCAGTGTCTCCCACTCAGGCACACAAGGCTAATTTTGAAACAAAGCAGACACACAGATCAGAAATCAATTACAGGGATGCAAGGAGGAACCGCTCTAGTGAAGTCACACAGCACAAGCTATTCTCCAGTGGAAAAGTAACAGCCTGCTAATAGGAGAAAAATACCTCAACATACTGGAAACAATTCAGCGTATTTACAGTGACATTTACAGGACGTCTCCTCCGTCAGAAGGGGCATGTCCTGCATTCGTGGGTAGCCGTTGCAAGCGTGCCCTCAATTACCATCAGCGTTAGACACGTGGGCCCTCATTTGCATCCGCAACCTTTTGAACACCCGAGTCCGCTGATTACTAGCGAGGACTGGCCCCGTATAACCATTCATTTGATGACAAGCATCAGAAGGCCCAAAGTTTTAAAGAAGACCCCTCTGTACTTCAGGAAACCATTTGCATTTCATTTTCACAAACTCAGAACGTGAGCAGACCGAAGTTACAGCAACCCAGCAGCTATGCAGTGGGAAGCAGCAGGTGCTAGAAGAGTAGCCACCACCAGAAGAAATTCAAAGGGTTATTTAGAAACCATGCACGTTTTTACAGCATGCTATGAGAAGCGCTAGATACCGAAGATAAAGAAATGGACAGAAAAGTAAACTGCGTGCAAGAAACGCAGATGATTTGTTTTCTTTTGGAAGAAATAACAAATCCTCCAACAACACCCTGCCTGGCAAAGCCGCTATCATTTCATCTAGTAAAAGCGAAATAAATTAAGTGCATTTTTGTGTGGTGCTGGCTACCAACTTGGGTTTGGGTGGGGGTCTCTTTGTTTGCAAAAAAAAGTTTCTGTTTTCTTTGGAAGGGATGGAGAGGAGAAACACTTACCTTTTTCTGCCTAATTTCCCTCCCTTTTTCCATTAATACATTCTTCTGTAAGCTGTGACAACTCTTCAACCAGCCCAGGACGTCCGTCTGCCTCTCAGTTTTTAAAAATGAAGCACAATCCCTTTCAGGCCGGCTTTCTCTTCGGTCCTGAATTCCCAGCTGCTTAACTACCAGCCTTCCCCCTCATGCCTGCTGTTTACACTTCATTTGCCAGTTTTAGTTTCGGTAGCAAACACGGTGAAGATAAAATATCACTCTCCAGCTCCTTGGCAGGGCGTTGAGCAGGCGGGTGTTGAACACCGCAGGATCACGCCCGGGCTGCCATTGTACTTCTGCCATTCCTCCGCCCAGGCTCCTCACAAATCCCGGGGGAATTAACCGTCTCAAGCTTGCCAAACAGCATTTATGCCCCGGCCCCAAAAGCATTTAAGATCTTAACTCGACAGCTACTATTTAAACTGTTGGAGGGCACTTACTTACCTCACCAGCGTCACCTCCCGCAGCACCCCCAGACCCGAGACAACGCACGCTTCCTCCTCCTCCCGCCCGCAGAAAAACCCCTTTTCCCACGTAGGATCTCAGTCAAACATCGCAGCCTTCTTTCTGCCTGCAGCTTTTGTGCCGATCCCCAGCAGACGTGAATAGCTCATATAAACTTCAAGCACAAAAGACTTTGTTTCCTAGGTAACTCCCCCCCCCCCCCCCAAAGTTTGATGCATGCATGCAAAAAAAAAAAAAAACCCCTTGCACACACGCCCGCAGACACACGGACACGCACACACACACACACACGGAGGCTGCATTTGTTGCCGATTCCTCCCCTGGGTGACAATGAAGCGCTGGACAAAGAGGGCAAAGAGACCCTGGCTGCCAGAGCTCCTCCTCTCCAAACAGTGGCATCACCAAATGGCCAGAGAATAAATACTCACTGTCGTGCTGGCATTGCCCAAACAGTTTCTTACCGTTTAGGAAAAAAAGAAGAAAAGGGGTGGTTTGGCAAAAACATTGCAAGAGAATGAAATGCAATCGCTAACGCTATCGAGTCTGTCCCGGTTCAGGCCTTTTAAAGGAGGTGATAGGAGGAGGTGGCCTTGTCACCACGAGCTCCTGAAACCCGTCCAAGGTGAAGAATGAAAGAGGGGGGAAAGAAAAAGTCATTATTGTGTCTTACTGACAAGAGAAAAACAGAAAAGGCTTCTTTTAGCGCAGTAAGTTAGCAAGTGAAAAGCAAGCAAGAGGAAGGGTTAGGATCTGGAAGGGAGAAGAGTTGAGATAGGGCTGTTAGTTGAGGATTGCTTGTTTTTCCAGTACCTTTCTACTCCAGGGGGTCATGTGGCAACACTCAACTGGGGAGGGCGAACGGGTGCTGTTAAACTATAAATGTGAAATGTAAAAAAGAAAAAAAAAAAATTAAAATTAAAAGCATACACAAAACGCTTCTGGTAAAAGCACATAATTTTTGTCTGGATAAACTAGCATCAGAGGCAAAACAAGCTGAGATTTCCACCGTATTTCCTACTGGTGGGTTTGTTCCCCAGAACAGACTACTTCTCTACAAAATGCAGCTCAAGCAACTGTGCCCGCAGAGTGGTTTGGACCCCTGTGAAGTCTGTGCTGATTTTGCTTACTCAGATTAGACAAAACTGCAGTGAAATCGGTTCAACCTCCTTGTACGGACATGTTTAAATTGTCCCAAGAATGCTTTGTATTGATTTGGTAACTCAAACTGTGTACTGCCTGGAGCTGAAGCAGTGCAAGGTACTTATCCAATTACATTATAAATTACCTATTTCATAATATAAGGGATTTTTTTTGCATGAGATATTTAAGCAATGGATATAAATAATGCTGGTCCTGAGGGTGATTTATCAGATACATTGATTGCTAAGGTTTTCTGATGTTATCATTACATCTCTAAGGTTGCAATCATTGTGTCAGGGTGACAACAGCCAACTGGCTTTTTGTCACTTTTTATAATGCTTGAAAGGGCAAACAGCAATGCCCACAACGTCCTGGGTCTTGCTGAATCCCTGCACCTCTGAAATCCTCTTCTGGCAGAAACTCTGGTTTGTTTGTTGCAATGTCCTGTTTTCAAAACCAAGGAGTGAATGATGACTTCTTTTGAAATAGCAAATAAAACAAAAAAGGAGATGAAGAAAACAATTCTGTTGATCACACTGGAAGTAGCTCTAGCAAGTGTTTCTCGGTGGGGGTTGTTATCTCCCTATGAACATTTTTCCTCCCAATCATTATCAACACCACCGTGAGGGATGAACCACAAAGCTCAGTTTGAAAGACTGCATTATATGGTCTCCTCTCAAAAAAAAGTTGTGGTGAGTCTCAGAAAGCCTAATTCTCCATCTTGTCCTACTCTCTTCCTAGATGCATAACACCTCCTGCTTTACCCTGGTCCCCTGTGCAGTTCTAAAACCAAGGGAAGCCTCCAAATGAGCTAGCTGCCCATCAGCCTTACAGGAGAGCAGAGGGGGGGAAATCAAAAGCGGACTGTTCCCAGTTAACATTTCCAGCAGGTTAGTTCCTACCCAGGTCAGTGCAAACCCAGTTCTCCCAAGCTGGGAAAAGGCAGGACATTTGCAGGACAAATACCTCTGTTCGTGCCATGGAGGGTGCGGAGATACTGAATACATCAACCAGTTAAGTCTACACAAGGGTGATTTCACCCTTGGTCCTCTTGCTGCGTTACCAGTCACCTGCTCTGAGCAGATTGACTTCATTTAAGGGGATCAAGGTTTGAACTGAAATTCAGCTTCCCCGTGGAAGGTGTTGGAGGATCTCTCAGGAGGGCTGAGACAGGAAGAGACAAACACTGCTGAGGTGACAAGAGTTCAGGTTATGAAACTCTTTGCAATGTCCTTCAAAGGCCTGTGATGGTCTTAGTGCACAAGGAGAAGGGGACAGGAGGGACCTCCTGGCCTGAGCTCCAAGCACAGCTATGCACATGAGCCCCCCGGGGGCAAACCTCCCCAGGAGAAAGAGCAGGACCTCAACTTCGGCCTCAAGCAAGGTCTGGCTATGCATCTGTCTGTCCTATCGGTGCAGGGCTTTCCTACCTCCCCTGCGTGTTGGTCTGCCCTCCTCCTCCGAGAAAACACCCCTCCGGTTATGCCGTCATTGATGTGCCGAACTCTCAGGTCTCTGATTAAGCATGGTGGGACAAACTTCCTAGGTAGGCTCCTACCATGAAGAGGTAGGGCAAAAATGGAGGTGACTGGCCGAATTACAGCTCATGCTGTCACAGTGGTGCTTCTGACAAAGCCCGTGCCACCACTACCTTGCCAAGGGGTCCCAAGGTCACCTACTGCCTGTTCCCGCATGGTGCTCGCCGCTGGGCAGCCAAGGGGCATTGGGATATAGCAGCAGCCTCAGCATTTCGACACCTCCATGCTGGGGGACAGAGAGAGCTGCCGCTCTTGAAATGTTCTCATTCACTCAGAAGACCGGAATTTCTCTAAAGGTCCTGAGTAAACATGTAATTAAGCAAGAAATTATTATTATTATATACCCAAGGCTGTTCTGGTCTGATGGGCAAATCTGCAGTTAGGCAGTTTTCAGAGTGAATTTCTTTTGCGTGGGTGTGCTTGGCAAACAGCATTGGTGATAATCAATCTGTTAAATACAAGCCAGAATACTTTAAATAGGCATTTTTCTTTAATGGGCTAACATTGCTTTGAAACTAAACTGGTGCGTAATTGCTTGAATAGGGATTTTTTCTGCAGTCACGGACAAATGTGAGGAACCCATCAACTTCACTTGCAGAGGTGCCATTGTGCTCGTGAAACTGCTTTGCACTAAAAATCTTGGTTGCATACGCACGTGATCTGATTTCTCAGTGCTCCACGTCTCTTTGATGTGAAAGTCTTTGGTTCTGTGCACTACAACAACAAAGTCAGATGTCCAAGTCTGAACTAGTCAACAAAGGCTTCCCCTATAGAGAATCAGAAAGTGGCATTGCTGCAGAGCAATTCAGCTCACCTTCCTTCAGCACCTAACTCGGGGCAAGGTGAAGCACCCCTGAACATTCTCCCCAATGATTTTAGGAAGAGCTTGGTGTTACTTGCAGGTACCTAAGTCAGAACACACAATTCACCCTTTTAGCAAATGAAAACACCCATAGGTGCAGTGACAAAGAAGCAATTTAGCAGTTGACAAAATTGCCAGCCTGGCAATTTATGGGCCTGCCCCATTTTAGCTGGGATCCAGAGGGGGAAATGAATGGGCCAGTAACAGGACAAAAATGCCACTTCAGCCCCTCTTCTGTTTTCCATCCCCCAAAGCTTTGAGATGCCACTGCTGTTCAGGATCTTCAAGATATAAAGGAAGACTAGTGCAAGAAGCATCATTTGCGTTAAATCATGTACCTAGCCTGCCTTACCCATAGTGATAGCATTACAGGATACCAGGATTTCAAAGCTAGTGCACAGGGCGTATTGAACACAGCGCAATGGTGAGGGGAAAAACATAAACCCAAGAATAAGGAACTAATTTTTCTTCAGGTAATTAAAGATGTCTTGAGAATGCTAAAGCCTCATCAAAAGCATTTATCCTCAGCATGTTTGTCAAATTTAGGTATGGCTGAGTTGATTGCTTCCCCCTCAGCTGTGTTTGACCACGTAGGCAAGGTGTTACCTCGCAGGACATCTCGGTGGCTGCGTCACAACCCCCAGTAGCACAGGGCCAGTGCTGGCAGTGCCGACACAGCCCTGGCAGTGCCAACACAGCCTTGGTGAGGGCAGGAGGTGGCTAGCAGCACAGCGGTATTCTCCAGAGGATTTTTGACTCCTGCTGCCTAAAAGTTGCAGCTAATAAAAAGCATAAGTGATCAATATTATTTTTGACTTCAGGCTTCTATAGCACTGAGTGGTGGAAATTTCCTTCCCAGGATGACCTTATGAATAAAGCGTGTGATATTCACCCAAGCAGAGCATTAGCATGTAGCTTCAGCGTCCGCAAGCTTCATATATGGTCCATTTCCAACAGTGAACAGAACATATGTGGGATACTTTCACCCTACTTGAGCACAGAAATAATATGTATAATAAGCACATCCTGACTTCATGTTTGAAAGCAAACATTCACATACTGGAAAGGTAACATGTAGAATAAGTGTGAACTAGTGTTTAATCCCACATTCACGTGAGTTGAGTCCTGACTCCTTCTGTGGCCCTGGGTAAAACCTTTGTCTCTCCCTTTCTCTGCTGTAAAACCAAGAGCCTGCTTCTTCATTAACTCACAGGAGTTCAAGAAAATGGTATTGATTTACATGTTGGAAAAATTAAAGATCTGGTAAAAGGAGAAGTAGTACTAATAAAACGTTAGCAGCTTTCCAGTGTTTTCAGAGCACAGCTGACTACTCGATTAGAAATTAACATTCGTACCTATACAGCAGCTTTCTTACGCCGTCAACTCATGCTGAAGAGAAAACAATGGGAATACTTCTGACCATGCTCTTTCTCCTGCAAAACACAGCCCTGCTCACCTGCCTGCTCCCAACATTTATATTTTCATATATTTCGCTCTCCTCAAGTTTTTGTTTTATATGCTTGTGGGTGTTTTCTTCTCTTTTGCAGCATCACAAATGTGATCTGTTAAAGTACTGACAATCCTTTAACAATTAATGTACTGCTCCAATGTTTTGACAAGCTAAATACAAAAATGTGTTTTCTGACAGAAGTCATACCACACATGGCATTCCAGCAGAAGAAGGTACAAAATAATCATCCCACGATAGAGGGTAGTAGGTATCACACTTATTGCACAAATAATGCTATACACATTCATTCTGAAAAATAATGCCACATAGGTTTTATTTCTAACAGCTACAAGCAGGATTTGCACATGGAAGGTGCATAGCCCAACTTGTGCCCGGCCCTTAACTCAGTTATTTTTACTGAGGCTTTGTATATCTTCAGCACGAAACTGTGTGAAAGTTAGTACATTCAGTTGTGTTTCCCTTGGCTGTACAAAGCGTGAGAAGGCATACCATAGGGAATATTTTTGAAATGGCAGGGAGATGGAATCAGGATTACCTGATGCATTATTTTCTCTTCACATTATAATTATGAACAAAACTGACACTGAACTTTGTGCAATTTTGAGTGTGAATTTCCAAATATTATGGGTTCCTTGCTCCATCTCCCTTGTTTTATAATAACAGCTGTGCCATGAGGGGTTTGAGAAAGTGTGGTCTCATGACATTCTGGGCTTGAACACTGAGATTTTGGAGCCTGGCTGGCTGGACTTGGTGAAACCAGAGAAAGAAAAAATGCAGAGAAAATGAAAGAATGGTCTGAAATGCAGTTGGAATGACACAGCATCTTCACACTCAGTGACTGGCCTCAGCAGTGCTACAGGCAGGGTTGTCATGGGAACATGTGTGAGAAATATTTCCCTCATTTTCCCAAGTCCATACCTTCCTCGTACTCTCCTCAGATTATTTTGGGGGTTTGGCAAAAATGCCTGAATGAATGATACTTATAAATGTGTTTGGTTGTATAGTTCTTCTGTGTAGAGAAAGACTAAGTACGCTGAAGTTTTTCGGCTTTAAAAATGAATGACTGGGATGGATAGGAAAGTAAAATCACGTCTGCAAAACCAGGAGGGGCATGGAGAAAGGGAGTGGGAAAGCAGTGCTCACTGTTTCTCACAGTCTAAGAACTAGAAGGGATGTGATGAAATTATGAGGCATCAGGTTTGAAACAAAAGATACATTTTCATACAGATTGTTAAAGTCATTGTCACAGGATGCTGTTGAGGCCAAGGTGTAAATTTGCTAAAAAATGGATTAAACAAGTCTCAAAATCAATGCAGATGGGTTCGTTGGTGGCTGTTATTCTGTATTTGATCACTGGCTCAGGAGCTCTGTAACCAATTTCTCTATGAAACTGGAAGGATAAATCATGGGACAATAAACAGCATAAACCATGTCCTGTTCTTATACTCTTTCCTAAAAGATCCCCTTCTGGCCTGTGGGCTAAGTGGACCTTTCATCAGATAAATCAGGACAGTTCCTGTAACAAGAGTAGACTATAAAGCTAACTCCAAACTTGTCTTGCCTTGGACACAAAAGATCCTCTGTAATTTCTAGTTCTCTACTTCTTCTCCACAACAAAATGATCTTGTGATGGAACAGTCCAAAATGTCCCTCCAGACCCATTTACACTGGCATTAGTTGCTTTGGACTTGAATTCATTTGGTCTTTCTTGGAATTTGTGTGACTTTGGCATCTACCTGCCTGTAAAAATAGTCATGCTTAAAACTGAATCTTCATCTGTTGTGGTTGATTTTCTCTAGCTTTACTATACAATATGCAAGCTCTTTGGAAAAGTTTATAGCCACCTAATTGGCAGCAATAAAGCAGCAGCCAAAATGTACAAATGTGGAAGCCTCGGCTGGTCTTAGACATAGGTGACCTATTTTTCAGTAGCTTTCAATAGTGATAGTTCTCCCAGTCCTCACAGTGGTATTGTGAACATTTCTCAAAATCAAGCCACTTATTTCAGCACTTTAATGCATGCGTTTAACTTAGATGGTCAGCTTGGAAAAGTCAGATCCTGTAACTTTTAAAAATTTCCCAGGTTCTTGTTGATCACTTTCCGAATTTATAAGAAACACAGAAAGGGGCGTTCATTGTTGTTTAGTATTGCTTTCACCAGCACTTTTCCAATACATTGGAAAAGTGGAATACAGAACAGACTGCTATGCCACGAATAAAAATTCTTGTGGGATTTAACATCTTTAGTTCATTGATGAATAGATGATACCATTGACTAGAATCAGATATCAAACATTACTGACAGCCCTGAAGCAGATACGCCTTTGCAGATGTCAAAAAGCTTAAGCCAAAAAGGGCAAGCTAGCCAATAACAGCGTTCTCAACTTCTTCATGTAATATCATTAAGTCATGAAGGCTGGCACAACATCAATTAGTTATTCATTGTTGCAGGGTCTTGTAAAACTCTGATTAACCTTCTGCCAGACAGAGCATTCATATGCAGCTTCATCTTGACTTGTTCTCTATTTTTACAGTTGCCACGAGCAAGGAGTTCTCTAAGAAATGGGTCAAGGCACTTTGAAGTACTCTGGCCTTGGAGTATTTGCAATTACCAAAGCAGAACGTTTCCAGATGCCTTGAAATCGATAGGACGACAACCTCCAAGCAGCTCTTGTTTGTTCCTCCTCAGGGGAACACTGAACCTGGTCACCTTCCAAAAAAAGGCCCAATATGGGTGGGCAGAAAGCTTAGTGTTTTCCCTCTTGAAAAGAAAAAGGTGGACTTGCTGATAAAGCCAAGACATCTGCATTCAGCATGACTTAATTTTGCCAACTAATACAGGACTTAGGGGGTTGCTCATTATTTATTATTATTTTGTGTTCCACAGATGGAAGTAATGTCTAAAATGCACTGGTGGTTTTCCAAACACAGCAAAGATTCAGGCCTTTTGCCACTGAGTGTGCAATTTCAAAAGATATGCCTCATTCCCCATCTGATACTGAGAGCTTTATGTTCAATATACTGTCCAAACTGTTATCTGTAACTAGTTCTGATCTATAATGTGGGGTCACCTCTCTTTTACCTTTCAATGACCCTACAACAGCTCTAGCTTTGATGATGACTTATAAAGAAGAAACAGGGAACCCTGTTTCTTCTTTACATCTTCCTACTCTTTTCTATGCTGTCCCTTAACACCAAGGTATCTACTTTCAGTTGAATCATAAGGTCTGCAAATTTCACCAGTTCCAAGCCTGCAGTGATGGTGATGCTTTCCTCGAAATTATCCAGATAAGCAGCCAAAAAGCCAGAACAGTCAAACTAATCAAAACCTGATCGTGCGTTTCATGCTTTCAAACGAGAAACAAAACTCTTCCTATTGACTGGCTAGCTGACGTTTTGGTCCCTGGACAGATGCTTTACACTGTGACGACTTTACCATTGCAGTATTTCCATATGATTAATAAGACGGATTAGGATGAATGTACTTGGATTTTTAAGCTAAGTAGGTGACGATTCAGTAGCTACACCCTTATAATGTGCTCACAGGTATAGTGTCTCTGCAGATGCCAATGTCTCTGTACCTGTAGATGCAGGACACATAGAATCATAGAATCATAGAATCGTCTAGGTTGGAAAAGACCTTTAAGATCATCCAGTCCAACCATTAACCTACACTACCAAGTCCACCTAAACCAATCAAGGGTAGACTAGACTAAACCATATCCCCAAGTGCCACACCTACCCGTTTTTTGAACACTTCCAGGGATGGGGACTCCACCACCTCTCTGGGCAGCCTGTTCCAATGCCTGACCACCCTTTCCGTAAAGAAATTTTTCCTAATTTCCAGTCTAAACCTCCCCTGGCGCAGCTTGAGCCCATTTCCTCTCGTCCTATCGCTAGCTACTTGGGAGAAGAGACCAACACCCACCTCACTACAACCTCCTTTCAGGGAGTTGTAGAGAGCGATAAGGTCTCCCCTCAGCCTCCTCTTCTCCAGGCTAAACAACCCCAGTTCCCTCAGCCGCTCCTCATAAGACTTGTTCTCCAGACGCTTCACCAGCCTTGTTGCCCGTCTCTGAACACGCTCCAGCACCTCAATGTCTTTCTTGTACTGAGGGGCCCAAAACTGGACACAGTATTCCAGGTGCAGCCTCACCAGCGCCGAGTACAGGGGGACAATCACCTCCCTGCTCCTGCTGTCCACAGCATTCCTGATACAAGCCAGGATGCTGTTGGCCTTCTTGGCCACCTGGGCACACTGCTGGCTCATGTTCAGCCGGCTATCTACCAACAACCCCAGATCCTTTTCTATCCCTACACTGAGGGCTGGCATTTAAGCATATGCATCAATTGAAAGTCAAATCCATGTCTCACCTGTGGAGTTTCAAATGGTTTGAGGAATGCAATGGCTCTTAGCACAGGGCAGAATTTAGCTACTATGGCACTTTCATGGGTCAAACACCCTGAGCCACAGAGGTACCAAAGTCCTGCTGAAACCAGTGGGAATTAGGGACACAATCAGAGTTAAATTTCTGGATCTAGGTGCATTTTCTTTAATGATGATAAATACCATGACATCAACACTAATTTGATTTAAAATTAGTGCAGCAGGGGCAAGTCAGCACAGACATACGGGACCAGATCTTCAGCTGGAGTTCCTGCTTGGCTGGCTGCAAAGACATGCATGAGAAATGGAGCATCCGAAAAAACTGCAGGTGGACACTGCAGAACAGGACCATTGCCCATACATACGTGGAAACTGTAGCTCCTCGTAGCTGGAGAAGTGCTGCTGAGCCTATCTGCACTGACGCGAGCCTCAAGCCAGCACTCAAAGCCCTTGAGTTCTTGGCTCCTGGCAATGCTAATGCAAGGGCTGAAATTACAGCACTTACTGAAATTACAGGAGGGTACTGGAAGTGCTACCTAAAGCAGGAGCAGACAATGTGAAGGACTGCGGAGGAGTGTGTGAAGGACTGCATATGTGTGCTGGCCATGCGTGAAAATAAGAGGTTTCTCAATGGAAATGTCCACCCTGGGGCCGGCTGCTGGAAGCAGTGCCTGAGTTATGTTACTGAGCAGTCTTTAAGGTCAGCTGTGTTGTACCTGCACAGGCTTGGGGGTGAGGCACTTGTAAAGCACTGTCATGCTTACGTTCCCACAATGCTAATAACATGTTTGTGTGTGATAGCCGTAGTGAAAGACTTACTGGTAGCAAGTGCCGGTCCTTTACCGCTTGCCTCTTTTGACTGCGGATTGCGGGGAAGGGAGGAAAGGGGGGAGCCACCACAGTGATGGGGCCTTGGACTTTTTGCTCTCTGTTATCACCTCGGCTTCGATGTTCTGTTTTGGAGGAGAAAGAAGACATGAGTCTTTCAGAGTGTTAAAATCATATCAATATCTCTCTTAACAGCACAATAGAGACAGGAACAGGACGTGGATGCCAAAGATGAAGGTCCTCCTCTTTTCCACTGACCGGTACCTATGATCCTATGATCCCTGGTTGCAACTGAAGGGGAGAAGCACTTACCGGACATCCAAGCCCCTGCAAGAGCAACACACATACAACACACTCCAGCATGTGCACTGAAGCTGAATTCTCCCCAAATGGGATTTATACCCTTCATCCCAAGTGACAAAGGGGCTACCTTCTAGGTGCTTGGGACCCGAGTCCTGATTCCGAATGGGAACCTGCAGCTCCTATTGCCTTGAAACGTCATGTTGCAGTAATGCCTGCACTCTACCCATACAAAATATGCCCCTCTGAGGAGAAAGAAGGAAACACAGCCCCAGGTAGGATTTTCTTCCCCTGCTGTGTGGCAGCACCAGGTCCTCTGAGCATTGGCTTGACATCATGAAGGTTGTTGCAGGAGCAGCTCTGTGTCCTGGCACAGAGGAGATCATCCCGGAAAAGTCAAGATGTCTCCACCCCAGGCTCAGAGGCGTCTTCACCATGCAGTCACAATATTCAGTCCTCTTCCAGCATCAGTCCCAAGTCTCTGAAACCTTCCAAGTGAATGGGAGAACACTCACGGACTTTCCATCTCTAATTGTAGGTGAGAGTCAGATAATTATTGTTTGCATGAAGTGCTGCTGAAAGCCAATGATGCTACGGTCCAGCAAAAAATGTTTGCTGCTAGCATAGCTGTTTTCTGATCTAACATTTAATTTTAATTACTCCTGGTTAAATAGATAAAGAGATAATGAAACTTTGATAGAAGAAATAGGTGAGACACAATAAACATGTTTAGGGTAAATTTCTGATTATAATTTCACTCCAATATATACAGTTATTTGGAAAATAAAATAAAGCAGCACATGCCAAGCTGCCTGCTGAACCTGCACAGCTGCCGTTAAATGTGGAGGACGAGAAATCGCCAAAACAGAGATTGGTAACTGTAAAATGATGAGGCATTTTCTGACAGCTGCCTTCCCGTGCTGCTGTCAGGATTTCTTCTGCCCACAAGATGGCAGGCAGAGATCAGCCTGGTCCTGGGACAATTGCAAAGCAAAGCTGCTAAGAGCAGAAAAGCCAGCTTCTGCTCTACTCCAACACTACTGTGATTGCAATTTGGCTGTATTGCTCTTTGCAGTGCTATGAAGACATACTGCACCCTCAGTGTGTTCTTGCGCTAAAATCTGTAGAGAGGTTCAAATGTGGTAATTAATTGGAACATTTTATCCAGCTAACAGATGCTCTGCAGCTCCCAGTAATCAATTATTATTATAACCTGATAACAATAATAAATGAGCAAGGCAATGATGGCTGTTGGTGCAAAACACTTCCAACACAGGAGGCTGCTGCTGAACATTTTAAGGTGACCTGCATGGATCTCTTCTTCCTTGTGGCACAGAAGAAAGACAGGCTTGTTTGCCTACTTTTACGTGCTTCCCGGTAAGAATTGTCCCTTGGTTAGTTTCCCAGTGAAAACTGACCTCTCCCCATCTTTTGCCTTCCCTGTAGTGTGCTGTTGTAGGACCATCCAGACGTTTGCACCTAGGAAATTCCCTTTATGGCAGGGATCCAGGAGCCTGGTTATGACCTTGATTGCTCCCGCTTCCTCCCTGTGTCGCATGATTCAGTTTTGAGGCTACAGGTCTCCAGTTTGTTAGGCGATGTCAGGAGGTGTTCCTTGGCCTGGGGAGGGTACACCTGCCCGACCCTTCCAAGCTGTCTGGGAGCTTTCAGCTGCCACCCTTGAAGGATGCAGGTCTCCTCCAGTATCGTGCTTGGAACCCCCATGCAGACAGCTCAGTTTCTGTGGAGACTCTGTAATACCACTGGGCTCCAGTTTCAGCCCTTGGGAAGTTTAATCTTATCTCTCCTGGAGCTGAGGCATTGTTTAACATCTGTTTAGCGGAGGGAGACAAGATGGCCTTGTTGAAACACTCAGTGCCTCCATCCTTTTGGGGTCAGTGCATGGATTTGCTCACACAATTCAGACATATCCATTTTAATAGAAAAACATATAAGCAAAGAATGTAGAAATGAAAAGTAAAAAGTCCTTTTCAGCTCTACTCTAGTGTTCATAAACAAGCCGAAGAGGGCACAAGCCTTTTCTACTGCTAGAATTTCTTCAGTTTTATTTCTTAGCCTGAGTACCTAAGTCCCAGCGCCCACAGCCCCATGCCTGGGCCTGAGCACCCTGCCCCTGTCTGGAGGGGACCGTGGGGAGGCCTCACGCGTGTGGAACTGGAGCCGGAGCGTGCACGAGCACCTACCTCTGCGCAAGGCTCGCAGGTGCTGCTTGGCGTGGCGGTGCAGCTCCTCCACGCAAGGTGGTCTGGTGGAGGGGAGGAAGATGTTTCTTTGCTGATGCCAAGGCGCTCGGTAATAGACACTCAGTTTGCTCTCTGCATCCAGGTTGGAGACAGCTGCAGGATAAAACCAGAGTGCAAGGTAAGATTCCTAGCCTCTCTTATATCAGTCAATCTAGCTGAAAAGCAAAGGCTCTTGCTTGGAACAGCAGTGCCAAGAATGCACACTGGGGATGTTACAGCACCTCTCCTGCCACCAAATAACAGTGACCATTATCTTCTCCGTGTTTCCATACCACGTTATATCACTTAGCAGTTAGACAATGCCCTTTTGCCTGATCGCAAGTGGCTCTTTGGAGGCAAGTAGGTGCAATGATACTATATCGGTGTTAAATATATGGACTAAAGGGATAATAATTTTATAGACAGCAAAATGAAAATGCAAAGAAGCTACACAACCTTCCCACAGTGACATTTTGAGCAAAGGCAGAGGGAGAAATGGGTCTTCCATTTACCCATTCTCCTGCCAATATGCTCTTTCACTACATCATGTTACGCATGACTAGTTTCTGACACAGGTTGCTAGCTCGTTGCCTTCCAGTGCGTAACGACGGAGATTAACTGCCTGCCCTGCTGAGCAGCTCTAACTGTCACCTATCGAAAGAGGTTCCCTTAATAGACAGGGACTTCTGAGGGACAGGAACACTTCAATTCCTCTATGGAGAAATTCCAGAATTCTGCCTCTGAAACTTACATGAACCAAGACCACTAAAGTTTTGAGAGAATTTCTCAGGAGCACCGGGACTCAGGGCAGATGTGCCCAACCTCAGTGTATGCGGTAGCTAGCTTTCCAAGGGCCAAAGCAGGAGAGGAGGGCCAAGGGGGATGCCAGCGCTCTGCCCCAGCCGGCTGCACGGAGCAGGCTTGTCCCACCTATGCTCAGCAGCCCACGTAATGCAGCAGAGCACATGGCACATCCCACGCTACAGCAGTGGGCTTGCTCCTTCTTCTACAGGCATCTCTCTCAACCAGCAAGAGCCCAGAGGAGCTTCCACGAGCAGAGCAGAGGTGGCTTCTGCCTCAACACAGTCCCGCACAACACTGATGGCCAGAGCCCTCTTCCACGGAGAATACTACCAGGGATTTGGAACTCTGTGTTAGTGACCCAGCCTGTGTGCCAGCCCCCTTCTCCAGCCTCTATCTTGCCCACCAAGATGATGGGTATTTTGCGGCTGGGCTCTCCCCTTGCATTGCTTTTACCACTCCTGGCAAGTGCAGCCCCCAGCCCTTGCCCGGCAGGGCCCTTGCCGCTTCCACAAGAGAAGGCGAAGAGATGTGCTGCTGTCGTGAGACAACACCGAGGGGGAGGCCAAGCCAGAGAAAGGGGTTGGTGGCAGGACATCCACGGCAGTACGTTGTCTCCAGCCAAGGAACTAGCACGTTTTGGGGCTCTCGTCTACTTTCCATGCTTTTGCACTCTCCAACCTGCCAGGAGCAGTTGCCCCTTTTTGAGGGAGAGTCAGTGCAACATGTCAGAGAGCTGCTCGCTGGTGGAGATGCTTTGTTTCTTCTGTTTTTGTTGCTTTCTTTAATGCCAAACAACATTCACTCGGGCTGAAGGCATACCAGTGCTTTGTATAGAGAAAGGAACTGGGAAAGTACAGTAGGAGAAGAAGAAGGAAGGAGCAGACACAAAGGGAGAAACCCAGGAACCATGCTGCCATGTGCAGGATGCTGACAGACTTTATCAGTTTCTTTGATAAGAAAAAAACAGTTCACAAAACTTTGTGGGTGTCATGATGGAAGTGGTGGTATAATATGGTGATAGACCTGCTGAAGTTCAGGTTCTCAGAAGTTCAGCAGCACCAAAGGGACCCCAAACTCTGTGTCCAGTAGGCAGCCTTGCTTTGCTTCTCAGTGGATTTTTGCAGGTGGGCTTTCACTCGGTTTACAGTATGTTTGCAGTGCTGCTCCATGCAACTGGCCATGATGTCAGTGCAAGGAACGGCACCAACGTGAGAAAAAAATGATTGCTTTGTGGGGGGGTGTAGGATGAATGACGGCACCCTCTAGGTGTTCGTCATGAGGATTTACTAATTACGTTATTGATATTGTAATAAAATAATATTGCCAAATTGCAAGCAGAGCTTTTGATGGCTTGTCTGTCACCACTGCAGTAGGTGAATATCTCACTATAATGAGATGATTTTTATATTTCCTTCATTCCTTGAGGGTAAAGAAACACTATGTCTATTTTACAGACAAGGTACCGAGACACAAAGGAACTTGTCCTGATCCTGTTCTGAGCTGCACTGCCTCCTTGAGAAGCTCATCTCAGGACAAAAATTTGTAAGTGATAGTAATGATACCCCACCCATTCTTTATATCGCCGAGGATATGTCATATTCATGATCACAAATTGTACCCTGGAGGCTAATGAAGTGGCAGGCACAAACAGTTCCTTCCTATTCCCAGAAAAAAACTGTCTAGACTGCAGCTCTAGTAGTTGTCTGTGACAGAGCTCAATAAGTGAGTGGAAAGTTTTACCTACTTATGAAATGTTCAGACATTTCATTAGACTAGAATAGATTTTGCTGCAAAATTTAACTTGTAGAAAGCTCTTCTGGCTTTGGCAGCAGTGTTTTACAAATAAGAAGAGTAGGAGTTGGGTTAGTATACTTTGTGGGAGACTTAAAACGAAACCAAGCTAATACAATTCTGCTACACACTTGCTGTTGTAGACACACATTGATGTTCACAGATAAAATAGCACGACCTCTTAGCCATCCACAAAGTCTCCCTTAGCCAGCAAACCTGGCAGAGCTGTGCATAGTGCTGTACCAGAAGAAAAATAAAGCATAAATACATTGCTTATCTTCAAATGATAGGGCACTAAGAAGCTTACAGTACCCTGTGCCATGGCCCCAGCCAGCGCGCATCCGTATCTTCTCGCCTTTCCCTGCAGGAACTCTGATTCGCCGTGTCAGGGAATATGCCCCACTGACACCAAGAAAGCAGAAATATTGCACAATACACACTGAATTGAACGGTCCTTTAAAATACTCAAAGCTGGAGTGGATTTTCTAGGTGGTCCAGAATGCAAACTAAAAGCGCTGGCAAAAAAGCCGCGAGGGGATGAATGTTCTCAGCCTGCAGTGGGGGAGCTCAGAGGGGAGGGAGAAGCACTGGATAGGGTCGAGGACAATGCTGGCCCAAAGACAAATAAGTATAAACCCACCACAAATGCAATTAGGCTGGATGTTTGAAGAACAGCAGCCCAACCTCAGAGCAATGAAGCTCTGGAAAAGTCTGCCGGAAAGGGGAAAGAGAAGGAAAAAGCTAACTGATAAGCGAGAGAGCCTGCACCCTTTCTGAAGTGATTTACCATATGTGATTGCCTGCCAAAAGAGGGACCTGCTTCCACTTCATTCCTTGCACATTGTCCTTTGCACATGTCCTTCCACGTCCTTTGCACATTGTCTGTGCTCCTGCAATGACATCTTGCCTGGCCCCCGCTCTTTAGGCATAGGCCCCTGGGAGCTGGGCACCACTGCTGGGAGCAGAAGCCAGGGGATGCAACCGCAGGAGCAGGCCATGAGCTTTCAGGACCACCGAACATCTGACCTTCTGAACAGGGTTGAATCTCTTCCCTCCACTAAAAGTAAAAAGCCAGCCCTGAATTACCTGGCAGGGTAATTACAGCAGTCAAAGACCACTGGGCTGAGATCTAGAAGACCTGTGCAGTCAAAGCTTTGCCATATGCTTCTGCTAAGAGCCTGGGTTAAATATTAACACTCGGTTCTGTAAAATGGGACAAGGTATTTCTTCCAGCCAGCACTTCCTTTCACTCAGTGTTTTACACTGCAGGCTGTTTTTACAATGCCGAGCCTGAGCGTAGCTGTAGCCCCTCAGCATCATCATAATACGCATAATAAATAAAGCAATACAGAAACTGTAAAGCCACAGTCTTTAAATTATTAACAGCTGGACACCACAGTGAATGAGAAAAAAAGCCTGTACAGATATAGGAAATGCTGCATTTCAGGCATCAGATATAGATTGTTAATATATTTTTAGTGCGCGCTTTGATCAATTTAGAATATACAAGTGAGTCATATAAACTATCATGTTCATTTCATTCCCAAGTTAAAGTAATTGTTTTTTTGTCTTGTGGGATGACAAAACAACAAGAGACCATTTAAATGGATTCTCCATTACATTCTGTGGATCCATTAAGGTTGGCTGGTTTCCTGACAACCAATGTCAAACAGACATACACTAATGGCTGTTCTCATGAGAAGATTTTTGAAGGTTTCCAAATAGCTGTTTTATCGAAGTTGGTCATATTTATCATTTACAGACCCTTCTTATCTTCACATCCTCTCGTTCACTCTCCCTCCCTCCTTTAGCAAAGCAGAAAAAGAATCCTGCCGTAGCAGAGCTGGATGTGGATGCTTGAAGGTTGTGTGGCTTTAGTGTACTCACGCGTGGTTGTTCTAATAATAACACCACAAAGGCCAAGCAAGAAAAATTTCTGCTCTATTTATTTGATAGATCCAGGGGTTTCCCCCCCCAACTCTGTCTGCTTCTCTAGACGCTTGCCTCCCCCTGCCCCAGCTCCTTCTGTTTCTCAACTTCCTGTTATTTCTTTCTCTATTATATTTGCCATTATGTGTCGGGGGGGAAAAAAGATAATTTCCTATGCTTCCTGGTTCAAAGAGAAAACACGTTTTGGTGTAAGGTGTGAAAAAGCGTGGAGTCTGGAGGGGATTTGAGTGGCAAGCAAGGAAGGTGCCTACGTGCTAAGGGACAGAGCCCAGATCTGTCACGCCGCGAACGCCCGCAGAAGCAAAGTCAAACCAGCGGCTGCTGAATCCTCTTTAAAGTATCTGCATTCCATAAGACAAAAACCACAATTAAAAAGGATCAGACTAGCGAATAAGCCTATTCCAGAGCCCAGCTGCTGTTATGAGAGGCTCTAATGACCCAGGCACTCTGCAGGAAGCAGAGGAGCAGAGGCTGCGGCACCCACCATGCACCCACCCGCACAGGGGTGCGGGATGCTTTCGAAGGCTGCTGTGGCCAGCAGCACCATGCCAGGCTGAGCTCGGGAAGCCCTTCTCCTCCAGCGTTAAGATGGTTGGCCTGTCATTTTAGCAAATGCCATTTTTCCTAGCCATTTCAGGTAAAAATGGTGACTTTTTTTCTTGTGAAATGCCACCTAATAAGCAAGTTGTATGTTCAGTCAGCTTTGCATAAATAGGCCTACGCGAGCAGCAGCAGGGTTCAACCTGATCAAACTCTTCCACACCTACTGCCCAGGTCAGCAGTGAGTTACTGCCTGCTAAGTTTGTGTGTAAAGCATCGCAAGAAAATTAATTCTGAGAAAGACCAGATGATCTCAAAGACTAGGCAGTCTGGCAACATATCCAACTTCATCATGCATTTTAGTGCATAAATGTTTCATTGAGGCAAGTGCTGAGTCTGATGTGAATTTTATTTATAGCCCTGAATGTCTCGAATGTATGCTTCCCCCAAGTACTCGTGTCTCTGCTGCAACACCCAGGGGGTTTAAGCCTACAAGGCTGGTAAAAATCTACAGTCGCTTCTCCACTGTATATGTCCCACATTTTGTGCAATGGATGAGCAAGCTCAGTACTTTCAAAGCAGCTTCCTCTGCAGCTGCTGCTTCACAGTGATGGCATGTTGGGTGCCGGGGCTCAGCCAGTGGGGACACAGGAGCCTGGAGCTCCTCGGAGGTGGGACAATTGCTTTGTTTTCTACAGTCATGCTTGCTCCCAACTGTGCACGCACCCAGAGATTGCCCCCAGTCTTGACCTATTTGCCAACGGCAAACCCCACCAACTGGAACTGCAAATAGCTATTTGGATCAGCCACCTTCCTGTCCCATCTTGATTAAGGATTGAAAAATGCCCATGTAAGAGGAGTGTGTTGGTGGAGCTGCTGTTCCTTGCAAATAAGGCTACTGGCTCTTCAGCATTTCAATCACCCCGCTGAACAACGGCAACCTCACCACAACTTCTGCAACTACACCTACAAGCACGGGCATGCACACAACTCCCCTCACACCTCTAGATAAAAAATTTCAAGTGACTGGAGCCAGAAACTCAGACATACCCTGGTATCCTCAGGAACGCTGCTCACCCTGGCAGGGGCAGGATGCCATGCTCTTTTTCCCACCAAGGGGAAGCAATAATTTCTGTCCATGTCAGTGCCAGAGCAACACCTGACAGAAGTGGCTTTCTCTTCTGAAGCCATTTTGCCAGGGGGGACATCAGATGATGGGAACGGGACAGGCTCTCCAGCCCCTCAGCACCGCGGGGTCTGCTGAGAACCCTGCCTGTGCTTCCCTGTCCTCCTGCTCCCCTGGCAGGCTGGTGTGCGGTCCAGCTCCCCCAGGAGACGTGAGAGCTGAGCCAGGTCCTACCTCGGCCTTGACAGAGCTTTCTAAGCACGCCTCTCACATAAGACAAGAGATGCTCAACTCAGTGAAACAGAAAACTGCATGCCAAACCCCCCGTCTCCTATTCCTCACTGCTTTTGTGCATCTCTGGGATTTGTTCAGGATCTCAGCGGGATTCCCCCATCCTTGGTCACATCTTTTGTTCCTGCTTTCCTGGTGTACTCTGATGTTGGTTAAGGGCACTGTTCAGTGCAGACATTTCCCCTTCAGTCCTCACAGCGCCCACTGTTACAGGGCTGTGGGTGACTGATGCCCCATTTTGGGTGGTTTGCTCCTTGGTTACTTCTCTCTGGGAGCCCACGCTGGAAAATATAGTTTGTAATGAGTTTGTGCATCATTATTTCTTATTACTGCTATTAGCAGGGCAGAAACCTAAATGATTTCTGAGGATTTTTGCCATGAGCAACCTGAGTCCAGGACAGATGTGAGGAACAAACTCCAGCAGCACAAGCCCTGAGACGTGGCTTGGGCGACCGGTCTGGACCTGAAGCCTGGATCACCACATCTGCCCTGCCACCGGCACTCAATGCACGCAAATCAAAGCTAGCGCAACTGTGGGCTGCACCTGCCCTCTGGACAAACAGGAGAGACATGACAAAACAAGTTAAGTCTTTAGCTATATGTGGGCAACAACATGAGCCTAATATTATTCTGTTCTGTGCTTATGGATGGACAATTTAGCAAATTTTTCAAACTCAAGCAAAAAGGCAGAAACCCCACCGGCAGCAGAAACCTCACCAGCAGCAGAAACTGTTGAGAAAGACCATGATCTTTTATGGTCTTTGTATTGTTTTATTTCTTGCCAATATGGTGGAACTTCTCACGTTTCAACCATGGTTTCTTAGCTCATCCCTGTGACATTTTTCTGCCTCCCCTTGTGCCACACATATGGAAATAACAGCTATTCAGGAGAAAAATGGACAAGTGGATAAAATCCCATCCATATTCGGTGTTCAGTTATCTGGAAAGATTAAAATATTGGAAAGCGTATGATTTGGATGTCATTTCCATGTGCAGATCCTTGAATTTTGCATTTACCTGATATTCAGTTGAATGGCACAACAACAGACATAATTCAAGAGGTCTGGGAAGTGTGCAGTTCTTATACACGTAAGAAGATTAGGCTGTTAAGCAATATGCACTTATGTGAAGAGTACCACGTGCTAATCCCATTCTTGGCTTTGCTGCTTTCAATCACTGCTGGCGGTGTTTGAACATATTTTTAACTGCTTTTCCTAACTCTGTCAAATAAGTTACAGCAGCCAGAATAGGACTTGGTATTTCAAAGTATTTCAAAGCTGTCACAGCAGGATAGACAATAACCTCTCAGAAGTACACAGCATTTTATACGTTCAAGCCTTTATTCTTGTGAAGTTTCTCTAGCTAGCGATTTCTTCCTCTCCTTTTACTCCTGTTCTCTGGTCTATGTTTTACACGGCCTCCAAGAGTGGCTGGGAGAGAAATAGCTTTGTGCTCTCAGCTACGAAATAGCGGCAAACGTAGTCACAGACAGCAGGTTTCTGTTGGAGGGTTTCATTAATGGAGCTGCCCTTCTCACCCATGAAAGGTGAATGACATTTTTATTTTAGGTGCACATGTCTACATATTATCCATATCCATGAACACGTGCAATTGTGCGTATGCCCCCACCCCATCACACCCAGCTCTGCAGCAAAGAAATCACCGCCGGCGCACGTCTCTTCTAATGCCTAGTGACAGAAAGCACTGGAGGGAGTGCAACATACTTATCTATTAATAAACATCTGAAATGTTCAACAATGTATGTGTAGCCATGGTGTTTCTATGGTCCTTGTACAGTGAGAGATAGCAGGAAGCCCATTGGGGAAAGCAGGTTAATAAGCAAAAAAGAAAACCACCAGTAAGGTCAGGCTTTATTCCCAGGGCAGCTGAAGACCCATGACTAGACAAAAGTTTTCTCAGTTGTGTATGTGTGTGCATAAAATTAAACATTTAATCCAATTCTACGTCTTCAGAGACCACAACCCAGCTGGGAAGTGACTCATGCCCCAGCTAAGTGAGTGGAAGTGATACCAAAGGCAGCATTGGTGTTGCCTGCAGGGCAATGGTAAAGAAGGCAGACAACACGTTGGGCCCTGCCTGGCAAGCTTAAGGTTGCCACTATGTCAACTATTCTGCAGGATGAGTCCACATTCATTTCAGTTTGCTACCATGCTCCATGAGACAACAAAAAGCTAATTAGCCAGTAAAATAGTGAAGGCATAAAAAGTGTTAAAGAAAAACCCCAAACCAAACTAGTTTAAGGTTACTGGACCTAATGGTAAGGATGGCTTGTTACAGTAGGGATGATATGACATCAC
The DNA here is from genome assembly GCF_030463565.1 of Pelecanus crispus. Taxonomy (NCBI): domain Eukaryota; kingdom Metazoa; phylum Chordata; class Aves; order Pelecaniformes; family Pelecanidae; genus Pelecanus; species Pelecanus crispus. The sequence goes on from NC_134643.1 coordinate 140,154,142, forward strand.
ACATCTGCACACATATATACATGTTTGTGTACAGACATACCAGAGCATGTAACTGAAATCAATGTCTCAAGAGAGCCCTTCCAATCCTACATGCTTAATTAGTTGAAAGCACTTCTTCCAATTTGACACACTTTCAGCACTTGTCAACACAGATTTCTTTCCATGTTGACCCTTCACATTACTCCCACTCTTGATACACAGCAAGATAAAGTCTCTTATCTCCAGCAGTGTAGTGTGTGGTCTCTGTAAAACACTTTGTAAGCACACTTTTAGACATCCTTTGCAATCCTCTCTCACTGCTCTGCTATTTTTCTCCTGTACTGACTCAGCCCAAATCGCTACTAAGCTTGCCCAAGTTGCTCGAACGGGTCACCATAACACTCTCCCTTTTATCACAGAGAAGTGTGTGGTTCACTGTGATGCTGCTCTCAGATCAGTCACCCTGATTTCACATGCCAGCACTCAACAACAAAGCTTTACAAAATTCATTTACTATTCTATCTGCCTTGGTTAATGCTTACCTTCAGGATCTTGTGAAAAAACCCCACCCTCACATTCCCCAGCCTATGGACATTTTTGTGATAGGTCAAACAGTGTTTTGGCAGCAGTTTTAATGTATCTTGCCTATTCTCCTACTCAAAACATTAAATTCCCCTGCATATTTCTATCTGAACATTTACACCTAAAGTGGTAATTTTCCAGTAATAGCCTTCTGAGGCTATGCGGAGGATCTTCTTTTCAAGAAGAGCAGAGGCTCGCTCCACATCAGCATCTGTGATACAAACAACATCTCCATGTTTGTGAATATGCAGCCTAGCTGTAAAACACCGGGGGCCTTGAAAAAGCACACTGGAAGATGACACTCAACACAGATTATGCTGTGTTTGGCACGCTGGAAGATAAGATTCAGATGACATTCCAAGTACAGCAAATATATTTCCGTTTTCCTTGAAATCTTCATAAACTACAACCTTCAATCAAAGCTCTAAGAGTTAGTCTCTATCAATATCCATGGCTTCTCTGTTCAGCTCTCAGACGTGGCATTTAGCATCAATTACGCCAGCAGTGCTGTGATACACACACCTGTCTCTTGGACTGCAGATTGAGGGCACCAACTTATTTTACACAGAACGTTAGAAAGCCATCGGCGGGTGACAGTGTTTTGTTTACTACTGACCTACCCTTCATTCAAGATGATAACCTGTAAGAAAAAAAGCCCTATATCCCCACTGCTTAATCTTGTTAGTCCCCAATGTGGCTCCCCACAGGTAATGACCAAGTCACTGTTTGGAAAGGCAACACCTATGCCATAAGGGAAAACCACAACAAAATGTGAACAGCAAAACCAAACCAAAGACACAGGTTACATTTTGTATCTAGTATAAAAGTATTTGGGATGTTTTTCTGTGAATGACTTTCCTCACTGGCATGAGTTTGACTCTCTTGCCTTCATGCAAACTGCATGTGGAAGCCAGTATTTGGGGTCAGAAGCTGCTCCCAAGTGAAAAACAAGACTGAGGAGTTTACACAGAGAATGAACAAGCAGGGCCCCTCTTTGCTTCCACTGGCACCGCATGTAGGCTGAGAAATCAAACCCCCAAAAGTCAGGAACAAGAAGCCATGTGTTAAGAGTAGAGACGGTGGCTCATATTTCACACTTCTTCCTCCCCATCAGTCTTTTTCAGCATGCTTGGCTAGACGCCCTGAACGCCGCTTAACTACAAGTTGAGGTAAGTTGCAATAGTTTCTTCCAATTATATTTAGTAAATACTACGCTACAATTGCTACACACGTTCCTTTGAGTTACTCACAGACATCCGGGGGAAGACAGAATGTCAATCATCTCAGAGAGACCAAAGGCAACTCTTTCTTGCTGCTCCTGCAGCTCCGTCAGTCTCTTCCTGCAGAGGGACTGAGAGACCTGGTCCTGTCTCAGGTCTCTAATTGCTCTTGAGGTCATGCCTGCCCTGGGAAGCTTCTTCCCCATAACACTAACACAGCGTGTTTCTTGGGACAGGCAACAAAAATCACGCACACAACTCCATGAGGTTACTCCTGTGCCACCCTGATGATGGCCCAGGGCTGGCTGGGCACAGGGGTGTCATTAAAGATACAACCAGTTCACTGTGTAGTTCCTCTGGGGGTTCCTTTCAGTAAAACTCTTCCCTGAACTCAGTGAACACCTAAGTTCTCCATAACCAGCCCTCTCAGATGTTCCTTTTTGGCCCCAGCCTCCCAAGTAGTTTACTTGAAGCCCAGTTTCAGACAACTGAAATGGTTGGACTGGATGATCTTAAAGGTCTTTTCCAACCTAAACGATTCTATGATTCTATGAACTGGCTGTGAACTGGGCTTGCAGAGCACCCAGCCCACGAAGGGGCTCTGGGGTAGGAGGGGCATCCTATTCCAACACTGTCCAGCAATATCCTTCTCCAGTCCCACTTCTGACAAGACACTTGTGTAAAACACTAGACCAAACAGGGCTGTAAGGGTTCAGAGAGCCATGCTGAGAAGCCAGCTAGGAAGAAGTAACATGGCCAGCTGACTTGCTGAGTTTCACTTGTTGAAAGAATGCTGAACACAGTCTTTTTTGTTTTGTAAGGGAAAGAAGAGCTGCCTGAAAATACGGATTTCCCCCTCCCCCTTTTATGCTTTGTCAAAGGAATTTATTTTAACAAAGAAACCTGCTTCGGGATGGATTCTTGTTAGCCTTGCAAGGTGGGGAGAGAGAGAGTATGGTACTTTTCCCTTCCTCAAGCCCTTTGCTCCCTATGCAAAGCCCACTGCAATCCACAGTACACCGTAATTGCACAAGCTCCAGTGTGTGCAGCAGCACCACATGCTCCAAAAGGCACCGCAGGGAAACCGGGGCTGGGGCTGGTCCCCTCCGCCCCATCCTGCACTGCCAAGGACATGTCCCAGCACCACTCCCCGCCGGGGCTCCAGCTCCTACCCAAGTATTGCAGCCTCTCCCCTCCAGACTTGTGGCCTCAAAATTAGCTCTTAAATCTGTAAAGCATGGATGTGTTATGATATATGGAATGGACTGTATTACTTACAGTACTTTCTATACACATGTATACAAAGCCACTGAGATACAGTGGACTGCTTACTAGAAGGAACCCATCCAGACAGCATTTGGAAACTGTCTGTCTTTGTCAGTGATATTGTGTACCTAGACTGCAGGATGAATAACTTATGTCAAGATAAGTTATTTTCCCACTGTTGTTATTATTTGAATAACATGTTCTCGGCTTGCTCACCTTAGGCACTAATATTTTTTTCTGCAGAGTTGCACTGTTTTTCTCCTACTGTATTTCAGGTCCTTGCTTACCTAAAATGGTCCACAAGCCTCAAATGGTAAATGCTGGCTTGCAAATTTAACCGAGAGGTGAGCATTGTTAGCTGTATCCCCCTGCATGTCGCTGCAGAGGATGCAAACCTGTTACCATGCCAGCTAGGGAGCCCCTACAGCTCATGCTAACGTGCTAACCCCTACTTGGAATTGAGACATCATGGTCAAAGGCAACTAGCACATAAAATGCAGCATGACAACATTCAAGCTAAAATAAATTCTAAACCATTTACTTCTTGTAAAGTCTCATAAGGTGTTAATAAAGATCATAACATAGACTATCCTTTATTGTTATGGCTAATATGGCTTTATGAGCCAAAACCATATCCTATTGTTTGTACTCACGTTTATATTATTAAGCCACATATTTGTGCAGAAAGCCTAATTGAGTTCTGATGGGATTTCTGAAAAGCCACAACTGCTGGAGAGCTACAGATTTTGTCAGATGCTGCAGGGGTGTGGACCGCTCTCTGGCAAGAGTTTTCATCCGGAACATAATAGCAAACAGTAGGTTCTTGCACATTTGTAACTTATCTGTCTTTGTGCGCGCGTTGGACTGAATACAAGGTAGTCTTCAACACGTTGGCTTTAGCACAGCAAATACACATAGTGACAAACAAGTGCTCGCTTAATGTACATATAAAATTATTACCTTTTAAGTGTGGGCAGACATTTTATTATGACTGTGTACCGAGCACTGCACATGAAGAAGAAGGTGCCATGAAATGGATACGTTTCACTGCATCCAGTCAAAACCAGAGCAGAAATGTCAGGTGTCAACACCTACTGGTAAGTATCAGCAATACCACTGCGGCATGACACTGGAAGCCTTCAAGCTCTTGATTGTAAGCAGTGATGAAAATGAAATAAAAATAAACTGCAGGAAATAAGCTCCAGGAAAAACAATCCACAGGAAAAGAAATTAAACCAGGAAATACTTTCAGGAAAGGAAAAAGTAAAGAAGGAGAGGGGGGAAAAGGGCATCATCATTAAAATTATCATGCAAAAAGTGTAAGTAAAAAATGGGGCTGTCAAGTAGCGAACAGTGTTTGACCTTAATGTATCACATATTGAGGGGAATGGTGAATCAGGGAAGAGAGCACTCCTGGGACGCTTGGATTTGTTCACGGGGAGCAAAGTTGACAATATTTCCAAGCATAAAGAAGCAGAGAGTGTAAAGTAATCACAAAAGTAACTTTCCCCAGGGGAGATTTATCTCCCTGGAGTATTCCTGTAGCTAACAGATAGGCTCCTCGCCGATTTTGAGTAGGAACGAGCCTCAGAGAGCTCCGAGTAGTTCTCTGGCAGAGCCTGTCCCGCTCCGTTCACTGTGGAAGGACCATGAGAAGATGGACTGTGCTGAGCCGGCGTGCCCCACCACCAGCAGGCACGATCGCCTACTTGGAAACCAATGTGTGTCTGCGAAGCTATGGATGGGTTCCTGCATTTACTTGTTAAATATATTTAATGGCAAAGTAAAAAAAACAAATTTGGGTCACAGCCAGGCAAGCTACCAAGGCATAAGGTGACTTTTAACTCAAAAGGTGAAGCACTGCCTGAGAAACTGAACGAATACATTCATTTTTATGAAGAGGGGGGTAAACACGCTCAGAAATGTGACACAGTAAGCCAGACCAGGTATCAAATTTTGCTGTCCTTGTTCTGTCCTTTCTCAGTTGCTGCTCTGCCTGACTTCTCTGCACCCTTTGGCTACGTTGGGACATCAGGTCTGGCCCTAATTACCTCCCTCCCGCTTTACTGCCTTCTCCTTTCCGCCTCTCTTCTTTCTGTGTGGATCTTCCAAGCAGCGTTAAAAAAAGAAGCGCTGGAAGAGGTGCCAGACTGCTCTAGAGGCTGAGATGCTCTACATGCTGAACAGCGAAAGGCAGACGACACCCACGGATATACCCCAGCCCTGATCTGGCAGGATGCTGTCTGGGGGGAGGTGGCAATCAATCTTCACATCTTATCAACTCCCGTAGCATCTGCCAGCACAGGGGGAGGGGGAGCCACCCCAGCCAACTTTTTTTATAATACAGATATTGTTCGCTAAGTCGGAGACATTTTATATACAAATACAGATCAGTTCACAGCCATCTGCTTATTTTCTATGTAGCGTCTAAAGTATCGTTAGGGTGTTACAGAGAATATGAAAACAAGCTCTTATCTCTGCCGCTGAGCTTAAAATAAAAAAAAAAAAAAAAAGAAAAAAAAGGAAGGCAGAAGAAAATATAGGAATTGGTATGCAGTGAAAAGCAAAGAACCGTGACAGCATTTTCAAATGGTGGTTGCCTGAGCTGCTGTTGTTTGGAGGTGCAATTTGGCCTGGTAGGTGGATATGCTGGCACACCTCCACTCTGGCCCAGGGCAAGTCACCTCCTGGCCTTCATAGCCATCTCTCGTCCACCCAGGGACCTCCTAGCCTTTTCTCTCTTCTTTCTACTTTTGTGTCTTAAGGACAGAAATCATCCTTCACACTAAGCATTTAAACATACAATAATAGGCCCCACATTTCATGTGCTAGCCCAATATGCTTTATTGGTGTTTTTTTTTTTTTTAGTGTTATATTCTTCCAGATGAAAGTAAGCTTGCTTATTCCCTGCTAGGGCATGCTCCAAACCTTTGCAGATGAGCTGTGGTTTGTATT